>NW_027526225.1:10535434-10950048 GCF_048455015.1 Haemaphysalis longicornis | reverse complement strand
GCTAAGGCGGAGCTTTGCAGCTAAGCTTTTTAAGAATTCCTAATTTTGCTCTGCCTGCAGTTTAGGTTAACCACGAATTAGCCAAGAAAAAGAGGGGAAGGAAGTATGTTTATACTCAACGTCTACAGCAGCCCCCGTAATAACCACAAGTTTGCAAAGCTATTCCGCAAGGTGATAAACATAACCAAGAGAAATGCCCTGATCATAACGGGGGACTTTAATGCGCACCACTCCGCCTGGGGCTACAAACGGGAGACGACCAAGGGAAGGAACCTATGGCAAGACGCCCAAATAGCTGGCCTCTCTCTAGCCACCGACCCAACGTACCCCACTAGACTAGGCAACAGCGTCAGCATGGACACGACACCGGACTTGACCTTCACAAAAAATTTGGTTAATGATCCACAGTGGATCAACCTGCTGGAAAACTTGGGCAGTGACCACTTCATAGTGGCCACACGGCTGACAGCGGGCCCACCCAATCACAAAAGAGGAAACCTAATCAAGATTACAAATTGGGATGAATTCAGAAGAATCAGGGCAGCCGAACAGGAGATATCGGAAGAGGCAGGATGTATAACAGACATTGAGGAATTTGTAGAGCAGCTGCACACACATGCAAGAAAGGCGACGAAAACAATACCCGAAGAAGCTGAGCTCCAGCAAGCCGACACCAAACTCTTGCACATGTGGGAGGCGAAACAAAGCCTTCAGAGACGGTTAAGCAAACAGAAGCTAAACCGCAACCTACGAAGGCGAATAGCGTATTTAAATAGGGAAATAGAAGAGTATGCAAACGAATTGACCCGCCAGAATTGGTACAGCACATGCAATAGAATGGACTCGGAAATGGGACTTGGGAAAACCTGGAATATACTTCGCTACCTGATAGATTCCCAGGAATGCAAGACCACCCAGAGACACAACCTGAGCAAGATCATACATGATTATCCAAGATCGGACAAGGACCTCTTAGAAGAAATCAAAAACAGATACATGGGATCAAACCCAAAGGAGAACTTCAAACCGTACGAGGGAACTCCAAACCCCGAACTCGACCGCCCCATTACAACAGCGGAGGTCTGGGAAGCCATCCAGGACCTTCGTACGAAATCTGCACCGGGCCAGGATGGGATTACAAACAAAATTATAAGAAATCTCGATGACGATTCCGTAGAAGCACTAGCACAGTATTTGAATCTAAGATGGCAAATGGGAAGCATCCCGAAGCAATGGAAAACGGCCACCATCATCATGATTCCCAAGCCAGGAAAGAAGTTAGGGCTAGAGAACCTAAGACCCATTTCCCTGACTTCGTGCTTGAGAAAGCTTATGGAGCACGTCGTACTCAGAAGACACAATAAATACATGGAAGACAAGGATTTATACCCGCACACTATGATCGGCTTTAGGCCAAAGTTATCAACTCAAGACGTCCTATTACAGCTCAAACATCAGATCGTAGACGGAAATGGCACATCATCGAGAGACACAAAAGCCATCCTAGGCCTAGACCTGACGAAGGCATTCGATAACGTGCGCCACAGTGCCATCCTGGAAAACCTCGGGATGCTAGGAATCGGGTCTAGGACGTACAGTTACGTGAGAGATTTCCTCTCTGACAGAACGGCAAAAATAAAAATCGGCAGCATTGAATCGAACGAACTCGAACTGGGGGCTAGGGGAACACCGCAGGGGTCTGTACTCTCCCCCTTCCTGTTCAACATAGCTATGATCGGACTGCCCGCGGAATTGAAGAAAATAGAAGGCCTACACCACAGCATCTACGCAGATGACCTCACGCTCTGGGTAACCGGCGGCAGTGATGGAGCAATACAAGACACCTTACAGGAAGCAATCAATACTATAGAGACGTATATCGAACCAAGGGGTCTCGTATGTTCGCCAGAAAAATCAGAAATACTACTATATCAGGCAAACAGGGGGAGAAGAAAAAGCTCATATAAATCTACGATCGAACTACAAGCAAAAGGTGGGCTCATACCAATAGTGCCGATGATCAAAGTCCTGGGACTGCGAATGCAAGCGAATGGCCACAACACCGAAGCGCTCAGAATGCTAGAAAAAAGCGTACTCCAAACGACCAGATTGATTTCCAGAGTCGCCAATAGACACCAAGGAATCAAAAAAGCCAATTTAATCAGACTGGTTCAGGCCTTCGTCCTCAGTAGGGTGGTCTACGTAGCACCATTCCTCTCACTCAAGACATACGAAAGAACAAAGATCAACAATATGATTAGAAAAGTATACAAACAAGCCTTAGGCATACCCATAACAACGCCGACCAACAAATTCGATGCATTAGGGCTGCATAATTCGCTCGACGAGCTAATCGAAGCCCAACAAATCTCCCAGTTGGAGCGGCTCACAAAAAGTCAGACTGGAAGACATGTGCTGCGATCCCTAAGCATTGGTTATGATTCGCAACATGGAAATAAAGTTGACATTTCCCCCGAAGCACGAACACATTTGAACATTCCTCCTTTACCCAGGAATATGCACCCAGTGCATAACCAAGCACGCAGGCAAGAAAGGGCCAAAGCTATCCACAAGCGCTTTGAAAAAATCAGGGAGGCGATATACGTCGATGCTGCTGAATACTCGGACCGCACTGCCATGGCAATAACGGCGGTTAACCAGCACGGCCATTTGATAACCTCAGGTTCAGTCCGCGCAAGCCCACCTGAGACTGGGGAAGAAGCTGCCATTGCCTTGGCGCTAGCATCCACCCGAGCAAGATATATAATCAGCGACTCGAAGACGGCAATCAGAAACTTCTCGAGAGGACGCATATCCGCTGAAGCGCTGAAAATTATGAATGGATATAGGGGAGAAAGGCTCAGAAGAGTACAACTAATATGGGCACCAGGTCACACAGCCCTACCCGGCAACGAGGATGCTCACAACCTAGCTCGAGGACTAACCGGCCGAGCTAGCGCAAGAAGCACCACGGAGCAGCCCTCGCCCAGAAACGGCAGTGAACGCATGGTCACATATAGAGAAATTATCGATCATTACCGACTGGGGAGGCTAAAATACCCAGAGGCGCACAAAACACTAGATAAAAAGCAATCAGTTGCGTGGAGATTACTGCAGATGGGGATGTACCTCAACACCGTACTGTACAATCACTATTACCCAAATCTGTACAGCGACAGATGTAAAAACTGCACAGGAAGGGCTGACCTTAAACACATGTTATGGGCCTGCCCTGCCATCACCACCACAGATAAAGCAAGAAGAATGATAAGTACACCGGAGCAGTGGGAGACGATACTGCTCAGCTCGGACGCCGAGTCGCAATCTTGGGCTGTCCGGATGGCCGAGGCCGCCGCCAAGGAGCAGGGGCTCCTGGCCGATGGCTGAAGAGGGGGAGAAGGGACTTCTAGCCTACCCCACCCCTGACCCCATCCTGGGCAAACAATAAAGTTATTCCTCCTCCTCCTCCCGAGCGCGCACGTGAGCGCGCGCCTCGAGGCGACCACCCCGCAGTTAACAAAACCAAGAAAATTCCTAGCGCTCGTGTGGGCGTGCCTCCGAAGCTCCCCCAGCTCCCCCTGCGCACTTTTGTCATGCCAAACATACCCACTTAGGAAGATTGTTAAGACTAGCCAAAAAACTATCCAGCGTTAGCCCTAATCGTGGCAATACTTGCTTGCAACGAGAAAGACATGTTATAGCGTAATGCCCTCCAAAATCATGTGTAATGAGAAATCATTCCAAAAAAATGAAAGAAGCTCACACTTATACTATAACATAATGGCGTAAAGGTCGTTGCGGCAGCAAAGAAGAAGCAGATCGGCTTTAATCGGGGACATACAAGAGTTCCAACATTTAAAGTACGGGTGGAATGTTCATTTTTGTGGCTCTCGGCAATGCGAGGTGACCTTCACCGAGCTGCGCTGCAGGGTTCCAAGGCTTAATTTCTATCTGTTCAGATCAGAACTTTCACCTACAGAACTATGTGTGCGGTGCCAGGTCCCCGAAACAATCGAACATTTTTTCCTCGACTGTCGCCGTTTATCAACAGCTAGACAACTGTTTTTGAAGGAGCCGATTGAGCGGTTGGGGTTGACTTTATCGATAACACTTATATTATCTACTGGCGCATCAAAGCTGGGGTTTGCAAGAAGGGATATATATAATTGCATTCAAAATTTTCTTTCTGCCTCAGGTCGTTTGAATTGCTAAGCGGTGCTGATTAATGGGTAATTCGGGTTTCATTCACAACTAAGTTTCCTTTTACAGCCTCTTTCCGGAAATAAGTATTTTGAAGTCCACGTTTTTAACCGGTTTAGCCCTGGTCAATCCCCCTTGTGGGTACTTGTCAAAAGATTTGAGGACATCATCATCATCATCATCATCATCATCACCTTCGTGATTGCCGTGAAGGTTACGCACAGCTTCGCTACCTTCAGGTCTTACACGTCAGTGAGCTTCCTTCTTTTTTTTTTATTGCCTTCTGTTGTGTTCGTGCCCCCCCAGCGGAAGCGCGGTTCTGTGTAGGCGCCTCCCGACAGCGCGCCAATTAGTGTCCTCCACGAAGGGGCTCTTTCCCTCTCCGACGCCGCCCCTGACTCCGCGGGCGATGGACAATGCACGGGGAGACGCTTCGGCACCTTGCTTCAGAGCAGTAGAAAAAGCCGTTCTTTTCTTGTGGTGAATAAACCGTATTTTCAAGGGTGCCCGTGCGTCAACTTGTCACTGACTGCTCGGACATAACAGTGGCGGCACGGAAGTTTTTTGTACGACCTATGTTGAAAGGCAGAGTGCTACGCAATTGATATGCACGCATCAGGACGACTACCTGAGTTCAACGGCACCTCCTGCTGGGGATCGTGGTTAGGACGCCTTCAATTCTACTTTGAGGCCAACAACATCACAGACCCCAGTAAGAAGAAGGCACACCTGCTCACGCTGTGTGTGGAGGAGACATACGACACCATCTGCTCCTTGGTACAGCCAAGCACCCCAGCGGCAGTGGACTACGATGAAATCATTGCGGCACTTGAGAAGCATTACGACCCGAGGCCATCCGAAGGGCACAGCCGGGACCTTTTTCAACGAAGAGACCAGATGGACGGAGAAGCGGTCTGCGCCTACGTTGCGGCGCTGAAAAAAGCTGGCCGCCGATTGTAACTTCGGAATGCTGCCCACCACAGCGGTTGCTACCGAACACCCAGTCGCCGCGCCACCTTCGAACCCTACCATGCTACCGCTGGACATTATGCTCCATGACCGATTTGTGTGAGGACTGCGGGACGACTTTCTACAACAGCGCCTGTTTCCCGAGACCGAAATGATGTTCGCAAAGGCTTACAACATCGGCATTAGACCGGAGAGTGCCGGCAAGCAGCAGCGTGACATCCGGAAGCCCACCGAGCCGGCATACCTCACAAATAACCAGCTCCAGCCCCACGAGGCAAGTGGCAAAAACCACGTAAGCCGCAGCGCTGCTGGCGCTGTGACGAGCAGCACAGCCTGCAGTCATGCAACCTTCAAAACGCAACGTGAAAGTTTTGCAAGAAACGAGGTCACATTAAGAAGCCATACATAGCAAAGAGGAAGCAGTGCAGGACACCCCCTGACCGGCACAAGCACGTGAACGCATCAGAGGCCATAACGCAGGCGGACACGCACGGTAGTCTACCAGCATCACCGGCGCTGTACGACCTAAGCACCATTCTCAACCTACGCACGCAACCGATGATCATGATTGACGTCGCCGTGAAAACCTGCGACCCATATCGCTGACATCGTGCGTGGGGAAAGTCTTCGAGCACGTGCTGGCGAACAGGTGGCAGGATTATTTAGAAGAAGAGGGGCTGTACCCGGACTCGATGATTGGATTCCGAATAGGCTTAAGCACCCAAGATGCCATGCTGCAGCTGAAACCGGAAATCATCGAAAACGAAACCAGAGACAGTAAAGTGATACTGGGACTGGACATACAAAGCGCCTTTGACCGAGTAAAACACTCGGCCATACTGGCGCAAGTTTCGAGGCTCAATATGGGAGAGCGCAGCTACAAGTACATAGAAGACTTCCTGACGGGCCGCAAGATCAAGCTCCGCGCGGGAGAAATTGAAATACCAGAACAGGACGCGAGCGGCGTGGGAACCCCCCAGGGGTCGGTAATCTCGCCGCTACTTTTCAACATCCTAATGATCCGCGTAGCCAAAGCAGTGGCGGAAGTCGAGGGCGTCCGACACACCGTCTATACAGACGATGTTACCCTATGGACTGCCGGTGGTACGGACGCGGGCATCGAAAGAAGAATTCAGAAGGCGATCACTGCCATCGAGAACAGCCTGGAAGGGACGGGCTTAGAGTGCTCACCGGCAAAGTCAGAGCTCCTGACGTACTCCCCCCGCAAGCCGGGAAAACAACCACCACCCCCGAGAGAATGTGACCGCCTAGAAATAATCACAAAGACGGGCCAACAAATGAAAACCTCATGAGGAAGCTGGCAACTAAGACGGCAAGCACGATGCGACTGCTACAGCGAGTGTCCACCAAGAAGACGGGCAGGCATGAGGAGGCGTTGTCGAGACTGGTGCAGTTCTTCGCAATAAGCCACGTCGCCTACACGGTCGCGTACCACCAGTGGACACAGACTGAAAAGGCCAAAATCGACGTCATGATACGGAGGATGCACAAGCGACCACTGGGATTGAGCGAGTCAACCAGTATAAGAAGACTCGTGCAACTAGGCACCCACAACACGGTCGATGAGCTCATCGAGGCGCAACTGGAGGCGCAGCGAGGGCGGCTATCGTCAACGAAGACAGGCAGAACCATTCTCGAGACACTGGGTCAAGGACACCGAACCATGGGAAGACAACTGCAAAAACTCGACCCAGAAACGCGCGCAAACATACGCGTGAGCCCCATACCGACGAATGTACACCCAGAATACAACCGAGAAAACAGAAGGGTGAGGGCCAAGTGCATCGTCGAGCAACACGGCGACGACCCGAGAACGAGATACGTCGACACGGCAGGACTACGGCAAAGGCAGATATGTCGCGGTCACGATCAAAGCAAGAACAGGAAGAATAGCCACGTCAGCAAGCGCAAGGTGCGAGAACGCCACGGAGGCCGAGGAAATCGCTATAGCCCTGGCAATGACCGAAGCCGACTGCGACACAATATTTAGTGACTCCCAAGAAGCCGTCCGAAACCTTGCGAACGGACGCGAAAGCAGCAAAGCAATCAACATCATCAAGAAGTAGGGTACCCGAGAAGACCGGAGAGTGGAAGTCAGGTGGATTCCGGCGCACGTGGGCGAATGCTCGTCGCACGCACCGAACCACAACGAGACGGCCCACAGGCAGGCGAGCGCACTAACACACCGCGCCCCAAGAATTGAAAGCCGCCCCGAGTGGGAATGGTGGACAGAGACCAAAGATAGGGCCCGAGGTTACGGTGAAGCACTAAAAAACGCGCGACTGTCCAGAAGAGAATACCCTCCGCCCCATCGGGCCCTGAGCCGCGAAGAGGCGACTATTCTCAGAGTACAAAGGGCGTCGGTCACGTCGCCGGAGGCACTACACCGCATGTACCCAGAGGAGTACACAAGCAGCCTATGCTAGGTATGCAAAAAGGGGCCGGCCAACCGGTGGCACGTCATGTGGGACTGCGCCACCGACCCAGAAGGCGCCAGCTTCGAATACTACCCGTCACGACTACAAGAAGCCATCGAATCTATAGACAAGACGAAGCGAGAGGGGGCCATCCAGCAGGTCTTCACTGCACTCGAAAAGCATGGACTCCGTAAAGGGGCCTGCGCCTATTAGGGTAGCGAAGAAGATGCCACGACCGGCCGCGCCGGGAAATGGGCCATAACGATCCGCGATCCGCCATTTGTTTGTTTTCTTTTCATTTTGTTATATTCTTTGTTATGATCTCTGTGATTGGCTGAGGCAGATGGCATACAAGTGACGTAAAACAAGCAAAGTGGCGCGGTGGTTTCTGAGGCAGAGCTACGAACTAGGGAGAAAAATAATGATTTATTCGAAAGTTTAGCTCCAACCTAAAAAGAAGCTGGCTACTTTTTGTAAAATAAGGTACAATGGTTATCTTAGTGAACACAAGGTTAAAATAAGCACATTGAAAGAGCAACGCTTGAAAGATCAACCGAAAAACCTATATATATATATATATATATATATATATATATATATATATATATATATATATATATATATATATATTATATATATATATATATATATATATATATATATATATATATATATATATATATATATATATATATATATATATATATATATATATATATATATATATATATATCTATATATATATATATATATATATAGGGAGTAGTAGAACTTTGAAGATGGTAGAGAACACAAGAGAAGAAAAACTTCGAACAAGGTAAAAGCACGATTGTGGCCTACGTTTCAGCAAAGAGAACTTGCTTTCCTAAGGGCAATCTCTCGCCTGGCAGGCACGGTTTATATAGGGGTAGGACCAACGTGAAAGGAGAGGGAAAGATGGAAGGGAAATTGAGCAAGCTGATTGGTTTGGGAGTGTGTCGGGGGAGAGATTGAGGGGCCAAGAAGGTTGTCTAGTTTAAGCCGCGAAGTAGGTCACACGGAAGTCAGCTGGTGGTTTATATTCGTGGAATGTTTGGAGAGAAAGGATGAGAGGGTGTTTATTGACCCGCCGCGGGGTATAGGGAAATGATCTCAGAACCGCCGGAAGCAGACCAGGCGGTGAGGGTGGGGTCCTTATCAGAAACTATCTGCAAGCCTCAGGTCAAAAGAAAAGATAGAGACGGGGGGAACTAACTAGGTCAAGGAAAAAAGAAAAAAAGGAGAAAAAAAAACAGGGAGGGAAACCGCATAAACCCACACATAAAAGAAAAAGCAATGACCGGGCAACTGAAATGGCACGTGTCACCCACGGCAACAATCCTGGAACAGGCCTGTCCTGAAACTCAGAAACGAAAAGTTAAGTTAGAGTGCCGTTAGAGAGGGCTTAGAGTGACGTTAGAGAATAAAGTTAGAGAGGCCCTAAAACAGGGCCTTCAAAACAACCACTCATAGCCAGCTGCTCGCGCCCTAGATGCAAGACTTGTAGGCACCTGCAAACAGACTGCGTTGTAAAAAGCACAGCCAGCAATTATGTCCACACGATTAATTCAAGTTTTACGTGCACTTCATTCAACATTGTGTATATGTTGGAATGCTCAATGTGCCACAAACAGTATATAGGCGAAACGAGCCAAACTATGAGCCTACGGCTTAATGGTCACCGGGCAGATACCCTTACCAAATCCTCCATAGCTGTAGCGCAGCATTTCAACCAACCAGGCCACAATTTTGATGACCTTAAGTTATATATACTTCAGTCAAATTTTAAGTCTCCTAGGGGCAGGAAATACCGAGAATCCTACTTAATTCACAAATTCAACTCCATGGAACCTGCTGGAATTAATGCGTCTGAGGGCAACTTGGAATCATTGCGATATTCACCGGGAATACAGAATTCGGCATTTTCGTGCATATACCTCATCCAAAGACTATGACCGTTCACTCTGCTCTGTACCTGGTCACCTAATTTCTTTTTTGTCTTTCATTCCTTAGCGTCTAGCTTAATACTCGCCCTCATCCCTCCAACCTTTGCGTTTGGAATTCAATTTTATTTAATTTCTCTTTTTTTTTTACTCCGCGTGGTCTTGTGACCCATACGTCACTCTAACTTTATCTTTTCGTTTTTGAGTTTCAGGACAGGCCTGTTCCAGGAATGTTGCCGTGGGTGACACGTGCCATTTCAGTTGCTGGGTCATTGCTTTTTCTTTTGTGTGTGGGTTTATGTGGTTTCCCTCCCTGTTTTTTTTCTCCATTTTTTCTTTTTTCCTTGACCTAGTTAGTTTCCCCCCGTCTCTATCTTTTCTTTTGACCTGAGGCTTGCAGGTAGTTTCTGATAAGGACCCCACCCTCACCGCCTGGTCTGCTTCCGGCGGTTCTGGGATCCTTTCCCTATACCCCGCGGCGGGTCAATAAACACCCTCTCATCCTTTCTTTCCACAAATTCCACGAATATCAACCACCAGCTGACTTCCGTGTGACCTACTTCGCGGCTTAAACTAGACAACCTTCTTGGCCCCTCAATTTCTCCCCCGACACACTCCCAAACCAATCAGCTTGCTCAATTTCCCTTCCATCTTTCCCTCTGCTTTCACCTGGGATCCTACCCCTATATAAACCGTGCCTGCCAGGCGAGAGATTGCCCTGAGGAAAGCAAGTTCTCTTTGCTGAAACGTAGGCCACAATCGTGCTTTTACCTTGTTCGAAGTTTTTGTTCTCTTATATATATATATATATATATATATATATATATATATATATATATATATATATATATATATATATATATATAAAGATATATATATATATATATAAACTTTTTGCAAGTTTTTGGAACTAGCATGGGTACTCCATTCGCACCGACCTATGCCAACATTTTCATGGGGCAACTTGAAGCTACCCAATTAAGCTCTTTTCCGCATAAACCTCAGGTTTACCTCCGCTACATAGACGACATCTTCATGATTTGGGAACACGGTCGCGCGACTCTAGAAACGTTTATATCCCATCTCAATTCTTCGCATCCGGCTATTAAATTCTCCTGCCAGTATTCTGAAAAAGAAGTGAACTTCATAGATACTACCGTCATTCTAGACAACGGTAAACTTAAAACCACGCTTTTTAGAAAGCCGACAGACAGGCAGCAGTACCTTGAATATAAAAGCCATCACCCCAGACACTGCAAACAAGGGATCTTTGTAGGGCAAGCCACCAGGCTTAGAAGAGTATGCAGTCATGACAGTGACTACGTAGAGCACCTAGACGAACTCAAGGCCACCCTTATGAACAGGAACCACCAAAAAAGCTCGCTCGATCACGGGTACCAACGTGTGTCTAATCTCAAAAGGGATGACGTTCTCAACAAACAGCGGAAAAACGAAAGCGCCAGGCCACCTGCCCTAATAACTAAATTTGTAAACGCCCTCCCAAACGTAAACAATATACTGCGGAAGTACTACCCAATTTTAGCCAGTAACGACCGACTTAAAAAGACTTTCCCGGAAGCACCAAGGGTTACCTACCGGAGAAACAGGAATCTAAAAGATATTATAGTGCATGCTAAAACAGGGCCTTCAAAGCAACCAGTCATAGCCAGCTGCTCCCGCCCCAGATGCAAGACTTGTAGGCACCTGCAAACAGACTGCGTTGTAAAAAGCACAGCCAGCAATTAGGTCCACAAGATTAATTCAAGTTTTACGTGCACTTCATCCAACATTGTGTATATGTTGGAATGCTCAATGTGCCACAAACATTATATAGGCGAAACCAGCCAACCTATGAGCCTACGGCTTAATGGTCACCGGGCAGATACTCTTAGCAAATCCTCCATAGCTGTAGCGCAGCATTTCAACCAACCAGGCCACAATTTTGATGACCTTAAGTTATATATACTTCAGTCAAATTTTAAGTCTCCTAGGGGCAGGAAATACCGAGAATCCTACTTAATTCACAAATTCAACTCCATGGAACCTGCTGGAATTAATGCGTCTGAGGGCAACTTGGAATCATTGCGATATTCACCGGGAATACAGAATTCGGCATTTTCGTGCATATACCTCATCCAAAGACTATGACCGTTCACTCTGCTCTGTACCTGGTCACCTAATTTCTTTTTTGTCTTTCATTCCTTAGCGTCTAGCTTAATACTCGCCCTCATCCCTCCAACCTTTGCGTTTGGAATTCAATTTTATTTAATTTCTCTTTTTTTTTTTTATTCCGCGTGGTCTTGTGCCCCATACGTCACTCTAACTTTATCTTTTCGTTTTTGAGTTTCAGGACAGGCCTGTTCTAGGAAGGTTGCCTTGGGTGACACGTGCCATTTCAGTTGCTGGGTCATTGCTTTTTCTTTTGTGTGTGGGTTTATGTGGTTTCCCTCCCTGTTTTTTTTTTCTCCATTTTTTTCTTTTTTCCTTGACCTAGTTAGTTTCCCCCCGTCTCTATCTTTTCTTTTGACCTGAGGCTTGCAGATAGTTTCTGATAAGGACCCCACCCTCACCGCCCGGTCTGCTTCCGGCGGTTCTGAGATCCTTTCCCTATACCCCGCGGCGGGTCAATAAACACCCTCTCATCCTTTCTCTCCACAAATTCCACGAATATCAACCACCAGCTGACTTCCGTGTGACCTACTTCGCGGCTTAAACTAGACAACCTTCTTGGCCCCTCAATTTCTCCCCCGACACACTCCCAAACCAATCAGCTTGCTCAATTTCCCTTCCATCTTTCCCTCTCCTTTCACCAGGGATCCTACCCCTATATAAACCGTGCCTGCCAGGCGAGAGATTGCGCTGAGGAAAGCAAGTTCTCTTTGCTGAAACGTAGGCCACAATCGTGCTTTTACCTTGTTCGAAGTTTTTGTTCTCTTATATATATATATATATATATATAAAGATATATATATATATATATATAAACTTTTTGCAAGTTTTTGGAACTAGCATGGGTACTCCATTCGCGCCGACCTATGCCAACATTTTCATGGGGCAACTTGAAGCTACCCAATTAAGCTCTTTTCCGCATAAACCTCAGGTTTACCTCCGCTACATAGACGACATCTTCATGATTTGGGAACACGGTCGCGCGACTCTAGAAACGTTTATATCCCATCTCAATTCTTCGCATCCGGCTATTAAATTCTCCTGCCAGTATTCTGAAAAAGAAGTGAACTTCCTAGATACTACCGTCATTCTAGACAACGGTAAACTTAAAACCACGCTTTTTAGAAAGCCGACAGACAGGCAGCAGTACCTTGAATATAAAAGCCATCACCCCAGACACTGCAAACAAGGGATCTTTGTAGGGCAAGCCACCAGGCTTAGAAGAGTCTGCAGTCATGACAGTGACTACGTAGAGCACCTAGACGAACTCAAGGCCACCCTTATGAACAGGAACCACCCCAAAAGCTCGCTCGATCACGGGTACCAACGTGTGTCTAATCTCAAAAGGGATGACGTTCTCAACAAACAGCGGAAAAACGAAAGCGCCAGGCCACCTGCCCTAATAACTAAATTTGTAAACGCCCTCCCAAACGTAAACAATATACTGCGGAAGTACTACCCAATTTTAGCCAGTAACGACCGACTTAAAAAGACTTTCCCGGAAGCACCAAGGGTTACCTACCGGAGAAACAGGAATCTAAAAGATATTATAGTGCATGCTAAAACAGGGCCTTCAAAGCAACCAGTCATAGCCAGCTGCTCCCGCCCCAGATGCAAGACTTGTAGGCACCTGCAAACAGACTGCGTTGTAAAAAGCACAGCCAGCAATTAGGTCCACAAGATTAATTAAAGTTTTACGTGCACTTCATCCAACATTGTGTATATGTTGGAATGCTCAATGTGCCACAAACATTATATAGGCGAAACCAGCCAACCTATGAGCCTACGGCTTAATGGTCACTGGGCAGATACTCTTAGCAAATCCTCCATAGCTGTAGCGCAGCATTTCAACCAACCAGGCCACAATTTTGATGACCTTAAGTTATATATACTTCAGTCAAATTTTAAGTCTCCTAGGGGCAGGAAATACCGAGAATCCTACTTAATTCACAAATTCAACTCCATGGAACCTGCTGGAATTAATGCGTCTGAGGGCAACTTGGAATCATTGCGATATTCACCGGGAATACAGAATTCGGCATTTTCGTGCATATACCTCATCCAAAGACTATGACCGTTCACTCTGCTCTGTACCTGGTCACCTAATTTCTTTTTTGTCTTTCATTCCTTAGCGTCTAGCTTAATACTCGCCCTCATCCCTCCAACCTTTGCGTTTGGAATTCAATTTTATTTAATTTCTCTTTTTTTTTTACTCCGCGTGGTCTTGTGACCCATACGTCACTCTAACTTTATCTTTTCGTTTTTGAGTTTCAGGACAGGCCTGTTCCAGGAATGTTGCCGTGGGTGACACGTGCCATTTCAGTTGCTGGGTCATTGCTTTTTCTTTTGTGTGTGGGTTTATGTGGTTTCCCTCCCTGTTTTTTTTCTCCATTTTTTCTTTTTTCCTTGACCTAGTTAGTTTCCCCCCGTCTCTATCTTTTCTTTTGACCTGAGGCTTGCAGATAGTTTCTGATAAGGACCCCACCCTCACCGCCTGGTCTGCTTCCGGCGGTTCTGGGATCCTTTCCCTATACCCCGCGGCGGGTCAATAAACACCCTCTCATCCTTTCTCTCCACAAATTCCACGAATATCAACCACCAGCTGACTTCCGTGTGACCTACTTCGCGGCTTAAAGTAGACAACCTTCTTGGCCCCTCAATTTCTCCCCCGACACACTCCCAAACCAATCAGCTTGCTCAATTTCCCTTCCATCTTTCCCTCTGCTTTCACCTGGGATCCTACCCCTATATAAACCGTGCCTGCCAGGCGAGAGATTGCCCTGAGGAAAGCAAGTTCTCTTTGCTGAAACGTAGGCCACAATCGTGCTTTTACCTTGTTCGAAGTTTTTGTTCTCTTATATATATATATATATATATATATATATATATATATATAAAGATATATATATATATATATATAAACTTTTTGCAAGTTTTTGGAACTAGCATGGGTACTCCATTCGCACCGACCTATGCCAACATTTTCATGGGGCAACTTGAAGCTACCCAATTAAGCTCTTTTCCGCATAAACCTCAGGTTTACCTCCGCTACATAGACGACATCTTCATGATTTGGGAACACGGTCGCGCGACTCTAGAAACGTTTATATCCCATCTCAATTCTTCGCATCCGGCTATTAAATTCTCCTGCCAGTATTCTGAAAAAGAAGTGAACTTCATAGATACTACCGTCATTCTAGACAACGGTAAACTTAAAACCACGCTTTTTAGAAAGCCGACAGACAGGCAGCAGTACCTTGAATATAAAAGCCATCACCCCAGACACTGCAAACAAGGGATCTTTGTAGGGCAAGCCACCAGGCTTAGAAGAGTATGCAGTCATGACAGTGACTACGTAGAGCACCTAGACGAACTCAAGGCCACCCTTATGAACAGGAACCACCCCAAAAGCTCGCTCGATCACGGGTACCAACGTGTGTCTAATCTCAAAAGGGATGACGTTCTCAACAAACAGCTGAAAAACGAAAGCGCCAGGCCACCTGCCCTAATAACTAAATTTGTAAACGCCCTCCCAAACGTAAACAATATACTGCGGAAGTACTACCCAATTTTAGCCAGTAACGACCGACTTAAAAAGACTTTCCCGGAAGCACCAAGGGTTACCTACCGGAGAAACAGGAATCTAAAAGATATTATAGTGCATGCTAAAACAGGGCCTTCAAAGCAACCAGTCATAGCCAGCTGCTCCCGCCCCAGATGCAAGACTTGTAGGCACCTGCAAACAGACTGCGTTGTAAAAAGCACAGCCAGCAATTAGGTCCACAAGATTAATTCAAGTTTTACGTGCACTTCATCCAACATTGTGTATATGTTGGAATGCTCAATGTGCCACAAACATTATATAGGCGAAACCAGCCAACCTATGAGCCTACGGCTTAATGGTCACCGGGCAGATACTCTTAGCAAATCCTCCATAGCTGTAGCGCAGCATTTCAACTAACCAGGCCACAATTTTGATGACCTTAAGTTATATATACTTCAGTCAAATTTTAAGTCTCCTAGGGGCAGGAAATACCGAGAATCCTACTTAATTCACAAATTCAACTCCATGGAACCTGCTGGAATTAATGCGTCTGAGGGCAACTTGGAATCATTGCGATATTCACCGGGAATACAGAATTCGGCATTTTCGTGCATATACCTCATCCAAAGACTATGACCGTTCACTCTGCTCTGTACCTGGTCACCTAATTTCTTTTTTGTCTTTCATTCCTTAGCGTCTAGCTTAATACTCGCCCTCATCCCTCCAACCTTTGCGTTTGGAATTCAATTTTATTTAATTTCTCTTTTTTTTTACTCCGCGTGGTCTTGTGCCCCATACGTCACTCTAACTTTATCTTTTCGTTTTTGAGTTTCAGGACAGGCCTGTTCCAGGAAGGTTGCCTTGGGTGGCACGTGCCATTTCAGTTGCTGGGTCATTGCTTTTTCTTTTGTGTGTGGGTTTATGTGGTTTCCCTCCCTGTTTTTTTTCTCCATTTTTTCTTTTTTCCTTGACCTAGTTAGTTTCCCCCGTCTCTATCTTTTCTTTTGACCTGAGGCTTGCAGATAGTTTCTGATAAGGACCCCACCCTCACCGCCCGGTCTGCTTCCGGCGGTTCTGAGATCCTTTCCCTATACCCCGCGGCGGGTCAATAAACACCCTCTCATCCTTTCTCTCCACAAATTCCACGAATATCAACCACCAGCTGACTTCCGTGTGACCTACTTCGCGGCTTAAACTAGACAACCTTCTTGGCCCCTCAATTTCTCCCCCGACACACTCCCAAACCAATCAGCTTGCTCAATTTCCCTTCCATCTTTCCCTCTCCTTTCCCCTGGGATCCTACCCCTATATAAACCGTGCCTGCCAGGCGAGAGATTGCGCTGAGGAAAGCAAGTTCTCTTTGCTGAAACGTAGGCCACAATCGTGCTTTTACCTTGTTCGAAGTTTTTGTTCTCTTATATATATATATATATATATATATATATATATATATATATATATATCAAAGTTGCAGTCGTTATTGCCAGTGCTGTTTGGCGTTTTAACGGTGTTTTATAGTGCCGAATGAGGTCAGATTGCATTTTTTTTTTTGCAGGAATAAATAATTGAAAATTCAAGTCGAGAAAAAATGCGCCGTTTTTTCCGGAAGCGGGAATCGAACCCACAACCTCCGCATAACGCGTGCGGTGCTCTACCATTGAGCTAGTTCCGCGGCGACTCCCTTCTCGACTATACGGCGGGGTTTTGTATTTACGACTGCTCAGAGCCCGGTCAACTAGCGCCGCCCCTCGACTACCGCGGGAAGACGTAGAACGTCTTTTTCCCAGCGGCCGCACGTAAGACGTGGTCGGAAGTCGGGGATAGCCAAAGGCATTTCAGACTGCTGAAGCCAGAACCCTCGTAATGCATTTTGTAGAACACAGACGTAGGGGACGAGGGATTCCGTAAGGACACATATCAAAGTTGCAGTCGTTATTGCCAGTGCTGTTTGGCGTTTTAACGGTGTTTTATAGTGCCGAATGAGGTCAGATTGCATTTTTTTTTTGCAGGAATAAATAATTGAAAATTCAAGTCGAGAAAAAATGCGCCGTTTTTTCCGGAAGCGGGAATCGAACCCACAATCGAACCCTCGACTTGAATTTTCAATTATTTATTCCTGCAAAAAAAAATGCAATCTGACCTCATTCGGCACTATAAAACACCGTTAAAACGCCAAACAGCACTGGCAATAACGACTGCAACTTTGATATGTGTCCTTACGGAATCCCTCGTCCCCTACGTCTGTGTTCTATATATATATATATATATAAACTTTTTGCAAGTTTTTGGAACTAGCATGGGTACTCCATTCGCACCGACCTATGCCAACATTTTCATGGGGCAACTTGAAGCTACCCAATTAAGCTCTTTTCCGCATAAACCTCAGGTTTACCTCCGCTACATAGACGACATCTTCATGATTTGGGAACGCGGTCGCGCGACTCTAGAAACGTTTATATCCCATCTCAATTCTTCGCATCCGGCTATTAAATTCTCCTGCCAGTATTCTGAAAAAGAAGTGAACTTCCTAGATACTACCGTCATTCTAGACAACGGTAAACTTAAAACCACGCTTTTTAGAAAGCCGACAGACAGGCAGCAGTACCTTGAATATAAAAGCCATCACCCCAGACACTGCAAACAAGGGATCTTTGTAGGGCAAGCCACCAGGCTTAGAAGAGTCTGCAGTC
The DNA here is from genome assembly GCF_048455015.1 of Haemaphysalis longicornis. Lineage (NCBI taxonomy): Eukaryota > Metazoa > Arthropoda > Arachnida > Ixodida > Ixodidae > Haemaphysalis > Haemaphysalis longicornis. The sequence continues at coordinate 10,932,077 of NW_027526225.1, read as the reverse complement.
ATGACAGTGACTACGTAGAGCACCTAGACGAACTCAAGGCCACCCTTATGAACAGGAACCACCCCAAAAGCTCGCTCGATCACGGGTACCAACGTGTGTCTAATCTCAAAAGGGATGACGTTCTCAACAAACAGCGGAAAAACGAAAGCGCCAGGCCACCTGCCCTAATAACTAAATTTGTAAACGCCCTCCCAAACGTAAACAATATACTGCGGAAGTACTACCCAATTTTAGCCAGTAACGACCGACTTAAAAAGACTTTCCCGGAAGCACCAAGGGTTACCTACCGGAGAAACAGGAATCTAAAAGATATTATAGTGCATGCTAAAACAGGGCCTTCAAAGCAACCAGTCATAGCCAGCTGCTCCCGCCCCAGATGCAAGACTTGTAGGCACCTGCAAACAGACTGCGTTGTAAAAAGCACAGCCAGCAATTAGGTCCACAAGATTAATTAAAGTTTTACGTGCACTTCATCCAACATTGTGTATATGTTGGAATGCTCAATGTGCCACAAACATTATATAGGCGAAACCAGCCAACCTATGAGCCTACGGCTTAATGGTCACCGGGCAGATACTCTTAGCAAATCCTCCATAGCTGTAGCGCAGCATTTCAACCAACCAGGCCACAATTTTGATGACCTTAAGTTATATATACTTCAGTCAAATTTTAAGTCTCCTAGGGACAGGAAATACCGAGAATCCTACTTAATTCACAAATTCAACTCCATGGAACCTGCTGGAATTAATGCGTCTAAGGGCAACTTGGAATCCTTGCGATATTCACCGGAAGTACAGCATTAGGCATTTTCGTACATATACCTCATCCAAAGACTATGACCGTCACTCTGCTCTGTACCTGGTCACCTAATTTCTTTTTTTTCATTCCTTAGCGTCTAGCTTAATACTCGCCCTCATCCCACCAACCTTTGCTTTTGGAATTCAATTTTATTTATTTAATTTCTCTCTTCTTTTTTTACTCCGCGTGGTCTTGTGCCCCATACGTCGCTCTAAGTTTATCTTTTCGTTTTTGAGTTTCAGGACAGGTCTGTTCCAGGAATGTTGCCGTGGGTGACACGTGCCATTTCAGTTGCTGGGTCATTGCTTTTTCTTTTGTGTGTGCGTTTATGTGGTTTCCCTCCCTGTTTTTTTTCTCCATTTTTTCTTTTTTCCTTGACCTAGTTAGTTTCCCCCCGTCTCTATCTTTTCTTTTGACCTGAGGCTTGCAGATAGTTTCTGATAAGGACCCCACCCTCACCGCCTGGTCTGCTTCCGGCGGTTCTGAGATCCTTTCCCTATACCCCGCGGCGGGTCAATAAACACCCTCTCATCCTTTCTGTCCACAAATTCCACGAATATCAACCACCAGCTGACTTCCGTGTGACCTACTTCGCGGCTTAAACTAGACAACCTTCTTGGCCCCTCAATTTCTCCCCCGACACACTCCCAAACCAATCAGCTTGCTCAATCTCCCTTCCATCTTTCCCTCTCCTTTCACATGGGGTCCTACCTCTATATAAACCGTGCCTGCCAGGCGAGAGATTGCCCTGAGGAAAGCAAGTTCTCTTTGCTGAAACGTAGGCCACAATCGTGCTTTTACCTTGTTCGAAGTTTTTCTTCTCTTGTGTTCTCTACCATCTTCAAAGTTCTACTACTCCCTATATATATTACTATATATAAGAGTTGGCAGCCAAGAAAACCTCGGAAAGCAAAGGGGAGGATGTGGTAGATCATTGAAACAGATAAGGAATTTGGAAACAAAGAAAGTGGAGAAAAAATGCACGCCAGGTGAGATCCGAACCCACGACCGAGGTTTTCTTCACTGCCAACTCTTATTTCTTTCTTATATATATATATATATATATATATATATATATATATATATATATATATAGAAAAAATGGGTATAGCTTCTAACAAAACTGTTTATTGGTCGACGTTTCGATCGGATGCCGATCTTTCTCAAGAAGCAATACCCATTTTTTACTCTTTTACTATTTGCTACGGCAACCAAAGACAGCCCTTCCCGCAATCAACTATATATATATCAGGGTGTCGAACCGGAACCGAACCGAACCGAAAACCGGAACCGAACCGGTATTTTTGCCGGAACTGAACCCGAACCCGAACCGTTATTTTTTGAGCACGCTGAACCCGAACCGGAACTGAACCAAAAAAAGAAATAATGGTTACCGGTTCATGCCGAAACGGTTCGACCCTCTGTTGTTGATATTGCACACTCAATGCAATTCAGGCCTTTTTTTCTTTCACGTACCATCAATTTCGTACTTTTATTTTTTTAATTCGCATTTTTGCCATGCGGCATATACAGAAAAGATAAGACATTAGGTAGAATAAAAAGACCGGGTACAAAAGCACAGGTAGTCAGGAAATTGATGACCCTGTACAAGTCTAAAGGTAGGCACGGAGTCCGGTCTCGTGTAAAAAGTTTCGCAGCGACCTGCAGTAGGGGTCTTCGTGCACCCACCGGTTGAAGTCCACCGGTTTATCCCACCGAAGACCAACCACTCTTAGCGCACTGTCCCGAGCTGTTCTGGTTCCTGGGTACTTGCTTGCGCACTTTCCCCTCCAGACAATTGAACACTATCACGCTCTATGTAAAAACAGGTGAAATGAATGAGCACCAATGTAGCAATGGTCTGTTTCTGCTGGAGGCACGAGCGTAGTGCAAGCTGACCAAACGAAATGTCATTCTCGGCAGCTTGCAGGGAATATAAAACGACTTTGCCCTTCCCCAGCTGCGACTTCATTGGAGCAATCAGGCTGCAGGAGTGCTCCACTGCGCAACAGCGAAAGCTCACTCCCGATGTGTGCAAACTTTTTGCATTTCATTATTTGTTTAAAAGGTCCGACACCTGCAAATTATTAATACTTGACAAGTGTGACCACAGGAGCTGCTCAGTGGCTACGTAAGCCGTTTGCTAAGCCGTTTGCCCAACTCGCTACATTGCTTCTACTGCTACTCGTTCCGGAGGGGAGTACTGCTGTGGACGAATTAAAGAGCGTCTACCCAAAACGTCCTATCTCATGCTCCGCGTGTCAAATTTCCCTTTCATTTTGTAGCCGCATTATCTGTTATAAGATTCCGCAATGTAGCACACGGAACGAAGGTAGGGGTTCAGGCGGTACGAGGACATACTGATTGTAATGCGCACTTTTGGTATCGCAAAAGGAATTGCAGTGGTCAGAGCAATAATGCAGTGACTGAGCGTTAACTAAAGCTTACTTTTAACAAAAGTGTGGCTAACACATTCGATAAGGTGACAGCTAACAAATTATTCAGGCTGATCAAATATTCTAATTCATTGGTAATATTTATGTGCCTGTTGTAGGATTTTTCTGTTTTGTTACAAATGTAAAAAATGTGCGCCATTGGTATTAAGCGCTGGGTTTGAACGCGCCAGTACGCAGGACTAAATTTGAGGCTTCAAGGTTAGCGTGACGGGCGATTGCATAGCGACAATTGCGATTTCAACAAAAAAGGCAAGGACAGAAAATTTATCCCGCCGTCATATCTTTTGGCGGTGGCTTTATGAATAGTCGCTAGGACAACATAAAGTCTGAGCGATAAAGAAGGTGGTAAATCGTCGCCACTTCATCTGTTTTTCTAATATTTCATGATTGTTTAAAGTTTGCTTTGCAATTGCGCCACTGCCCTTGGGGAACAGCAGCATTTTGAATTTTTGTTTGTGTTTTGATTTGACGGTCGTTTTAAACTAGTAAATGTTTTTTTTTCTAATTTCAGTGATAATTCAACTCATCGAACCGGTTCGCGAACCGGTTCAAGTTCCTGAACCGGTTCGCGAACCGGTTCGGTACGTGATTTTGTCGAACCGGAACTGAACCGGAACGAAATTATTTCACCCGAACCCGAACCGCAACCGAACCGGTATTTTTTTCGGTTCGACACCCTGATATATATATATATATATATATATTTATATATATATATATATATATATATATATATATATATATATATATATATATATATATATATATATATATATATATATATATATATATATATATATATATAGTCGTGAAGTGGAGTCCTTAGTTGCTGCAGGAATACGCACAAAGTAGACGTACGCTCTTCGGAGACTTTATTTCCAACGTTTCGACCTGAGACAGGTCTTCCTCAGGAATGAACGCTTTGGGTAAAATCGTACGGACTCAGAGTGGGGGCGGCGCCCCGAAACACAAGCTACATGGGAAACAAACACACAAACGACCACACACAGCATACAGAGCTTATTCTGCCAAAGGCAGGCGAAAGAGAGCCTTCAAAAAAAAAAAGGCGAAAGGAAGAGGGAGGAACAAGGTGGCAAGGAGGAGGCAAGAAAGAGGCAAGGCTGAACACACTGCATAAATGCGGGTGGTGGGGATAACAGGAAATGCGACGAGTTCACGGGCGGCGAAAGACCCAAAAACATCCGGTGTCTTCGGGAGTTTTTCGCCGCCCGTGAACTCGTCGCATTTCCTGTTATCCCCACCACCCGCATTCATGCAGTGTGTTCCTCCTTGCCTCTTTCTTGCCTCCTCCTTGCCACCTTGTTCCTCCCTCTTCCTTTCGCCTTTTTTTTTGAAGGCTCTTTTTCGCCTGCCTTTGGCAGAATAAGCTCTGTATGCTGTGTGTGGTCGTTTGTGTGTTTGTTTCCCATGTAGCTTGTGTTTCGGGGCGCCGCCCCCACTCTGAGTCCGTACGATTTTACCCAAAGCGTTCATTCCTGAGGAAGACCTGTCTCAGGTCGAAACGTTGGAAATAAAGTCTCCGAAGAGCGTACTTCTACTTTGTGTATATATATATATATATATATATATATACGTATATTGATAAGTATATATGTTTGGGAGTGTACTGCTCTGATATTTATGCGTGAGAGCGACGTGATTATTGTTATATGTAGTGTGGAACACGGCAGGTGAACCCGTCTGTTTCTTCTACCCATTGAATCCCATCGCCACTGTCATCTGTGTATAACCATATTCATGCCCGCACAGCTCTGTCTTTCAGAGGCCTGTGCTCGGCAGCCTAATTAAAAGTGGTTTTTCTGCATCTCGGAACTCTGTCTCTCAAGTGGTGGAGGGTTCGCTCAATTCCTCCATCTACCTCTCTCGGTTGCACCGCTGGAACTTCAAGCAGGTCGCGATTGCTAGTGGGTGACATCTCCATGCAGCACGAAAGAAGCCGTGGAGCTGCCAACGCAGCAGCTCCTGCTCAGCCCGCCTTCATTATCCCCACTCCCCGGCGTGATCTTCCGCACTTCGCTCTCCTAACGGGGCGATGATGTGTAAGAATGGCTCGACCACTACAACATAATGAGTTCTGTACAACCGGAGGGATGACACGTTCAAACTACAGAACGTTGCTTCTTCCTTAACGGAAGTAGCGCAGAGGGGGTTCTTTAACAATCGGGAAACCTTCGACGATTGTCTGAGCACGCGAAGGAGACATACGCTTCTTATATTGAGGATTTCCTCGCGCTGCGCCGTCGAGTTAATAAGGACATGCCCGAAACGGGCAAGATGCGGCTTATCATTAAAAGGCCTCCTCTTTTGCTTTCAACGCTATGGCGATTCAAAATTCTGCTACTGTTGCCCATACGTGGAGCATTTGTCAGCGCCTGGACCATCTTCAGGCTATACGACTCCAACCCGATTTCTGGACCATCGGCTCCTCTGGGAGTACAGAGCTGCGGTCTTTGATTCGGGCCATCATTCGCGAGCAGTTACTGCAGCGCGATGCTCTCTGCTATCACAGATATCCGGTCAATAACGTCCACGCACAAGGGCTGCGTAACGTAATCAGAGAGGAGCTCGCAGCTATTACAAACCGTTCCGCAGCCGTGCCAGTCTGCTCTACTTCATGTGCCTACATTCTCGAAAGCTGCTTCAAGGCAACCTGTGTCCACAGAGCACATTGCACCTCCAACTGCTCACGGCCACTTGACCACCATTTCCACACCTTCCGCTCCACCGTTTTTTCATTCAACGGGGCGAGCAACGCGTCCTATAAATGACCGGCATGTCTGCTACTACTGCGGAATCCGGGGGCACATTTCTCGATTTTGTCGTCGACGGCAGCTAGACGAGCGGTGCCGCTACGCCCCTTACGATCGGGACTACTACAGCTACTATCCCCGTCAGCATGTGTATTTGCCATCTCCATGCCACCGATCACCCCCGGGTCTCCCAGTCCTCTCGACGTCGCTCCTCTTCACCCTTCCAGCGCGCTTTGTCACATCTTCGTCTCATTTCCAATTGTCCCAACCAGCACCCGGAAACCTAGATGCTGCAGTTTTTGGAGGGAAAACTGCATCACCTGGAACGACACAAGTCTTCCCGAACTTCCGTCTAATATGTTTTCTATTTTCGTCAAAGAAATTCAAGTGGAAGCGTTACTTGGTTCCGGAGCCAGTATTTCTATAATTCATGCCGATTTCTGTTCATGTCTTCGCAAGCTGATGACTCCGTATGCTGGTGATTGCTTACGTGGCGCTAATGGGAATGAGATCACACCTCGGGTGATTGTACCGTGCGTTTTTAACCGGAGAAGTCAGCCGTCACATTCAGTGTGCTGTTCTGTTTCCCTGCGCCTACGAACGTATCCTTGGTTTGAAATTTCTTTCTTCTCCCTCAGCCGTTATCTCCTGCCGCCAACCAGTTATTTACATTGCCGACACAGTACAACCAAAGTATCAGGACGTACCACAGAAAACACTAAAATTGAATGCTGATCAAGTTTTGGCAGCTGGTTGGGAAGAGATTCTGTCGGTCACATCAGAAGAAATTATCGATGGCGACGTGGTTGCCATGCCGTGTAGTCGACTTTTGCCGCAAGGGATTGCCATTGCCACTATTGTCACATGGAACTACTACAGCTTCGGTGGCTGACAGTACGCCTGAAGCAATCGTTTCCACTGGCAAGCGTTCAATGAACAAGCCCTGGCCTAGTTCGCCGGGTGATTTGTCAGCCCTTGCGGCCACTCTCAGTCCCGACCTGACACGAAACCAGACCAAATGCCTCGTTTGACGTGCATTAGCCTGGCCTCACACAGACAACTGCCACAGAGCATCGAATCGATACAGATGGATTGGCTGTGATCCGGCGCAGACCGTATGATGTATGCTCGCCTAAGCGCAAGATAATTGATGATAATATGGCCGATATGCTAAAGCGCAAAGCCATTCGCCCATCTACAAATTCATGATCATCCCCCGTTGTGCTGGTCGAGAAAAAAGATGGCTCTGATTATCAGGCGCTTAATAAGAACACTCGAAAGGACATGTATCCAATGCTCCGCATAGGCGATGCTTTAAACTGTCTACAAGGGTTGAGTACTTTTCCAGCTTGTATCTTCGATAGGGGTACTGGCAGATCCCGATGCACGAAGCAGACAAAGAAACGACGTCATTTACCACCCCAGATGGTCTTGATGAGGTTAATGTCATGCTGTTCGGACTTTGTAATGCGCCGGCTACATTCGGGCGCATGATGGACAATGCGCATCGTGGCAATTATTGGATATATGTTATCTAGACGGCATGGTAATATTTTCATCCACATCTTGGCAGTATTTCGAGCGTTTTTATCAAGTGATAACTTGCCTTTCTAATGCTGGTCTGTACATGAATTCTAAAAGGTGCCACTTCGCAAGTAAGAGCATGAAAGTGCTGGGACATGTCGTTTTCAAGGATGGAATACGCCCGGACCCGTAGAAGGCTGCTGCGTTATCAATTTTTTTGGGCCACTACAACAGAAAGATTTGCGAAGCTTTCTTGGTCTCGCGTCCTACTTCCGGCGTTTTATCTGCAATTTTGTAACACACGCTTTCCCTCTGCAACAGCTTTTACGTGCCAATGTGCCCTTCGTCTGGACGAACGAATGCCAGGAAGCATTTGGAGCCCTCAAAGACGTCCTCACGTCTGCCCCCGTCCTGCGTCATTTTGACGAGACAGCACCAACTATACTGTACACTGAAGCTAGCGGCTTCGGCGTTGGTACAGTTGTCCTCCAGCAAGATGCTCATCATTGTGAACGGGTGGTCGCGTACGATAGTCGCGCCGTGACACCAGCGGAGGAGAACTGCAGAATGGCCGAGAAGAATGCCTCGCAGTTGTTTGGTCAATGCAGAGGTTTCGTCCATATTTATACGGCCGTCATTTTACCATCGTCACAGACCACCATTCCCTCTGCTGGATATGAATAATGAAGAATTTGTCTGGGCGACTAGGGCGTTCGGTGTTGCGTCTCCAACAGTATGACTTCACCATCACGTACAGATCTACTTCACCATACGTATAGCTCTTGAGCGCCATACGTACTCAACCTGATGTACGCACAAATGTTTATGCAGGTGATATTACCTTTTTATCTTCTTCGCAGGATACCCATTCCCTGTTTCATTCTCTTCTGTCCTAAGTCTAGAACAGGTAAGGATCTTTCAAGAGTTGTGCTCGCGATCAGGAACGACCTGACGTATACGGAGCATAACTTGCCTCCAGACGACACAAACGAGTATGTCACCGCGACTATTAAAAGTTATGCGCAGCACTTTATCCTTATGGTGGCATACATTCTACCTGATGCTGCATCTAATGTGGATCGGATCCAGCACATTGTACGCACGACACCGGGTTAACTGGAGATTTTACCGCGCACCATCCCTCCTGCGCAGCATTAAGACCACAATTAGAAGCAGGCGCCTCTTCGATGCGCCTTGCCGTAACGGCTTAGCTGTCATTAATACCGGTGAACCCACGTTTATCTGAGCCGCAGTATCGAGCACACTAGATGTCACCATGGTCTCCCTCGGACTGTTACGTAGGGCCCAGTGGTACGTGGACATCGAGTCACATGAGAGCGATCACCTGGCTACATATATCTTGCTAAATGGTCTCTATGGAGGGCCCTTCAATCAAGAAATTCGTTGCCTGGATTGGTCTCTGTATTCTGCTCTTATTGAGGAGCTCGATGGGAATTTTGAATCGTACAGCGACCTCATAAACGCATTACACGGGCGAGAAGCTCCTGTACGAAGTTTTTCCGTCTACCCTCGAGGCTCTCTGTGGCCAATGCGGAGAACCAAAGGCTCCGCGCGGAGCGTCGCAGGTATGAAAGGCGTGCTCGCAAAACACGAACATACGAAGATATACAAGCCGCTAGACGCGCACAGAGCCACGTACAGCGACACATGAAGAAATTGGCTAAGCGGGAATGGCAGTCGTTCTGCTCACAATTAGGCCCCGGAAACCTCTTACGAAGATTTAGAGCTTACTACGCAGCCTACGGGCACCGCCTACTGCTCTGCATTCTTTCCACTGTGTCACTTTGCGACAGAACCGCCGTGATCTGGACGTCGCTGAAGATTTCTGCGCGAAGGTCACAGCCTTGTCGGCTCTAGTGTTACCTGCCAGACTGACCGATCATTCTCTACCCTCTGCAAGTGTGACCGTCATGGACAAGCCAGTCACAATTGCAGAACCATTTGCTGCGTTGTCTTCCGTAAACAAGGCTTCTGCACCGGGCCCAAATGGCATAAGGTATGCAGCTTTGTCACACCTTGGAGACAAAGCTAAGCGCTTCCTTATCGGCACATACAACCACAGCTGGGAAACGGGCCGCCTCTAACCGGGCTGGAAGCGCGGTCGCCTTGTTCTCGTGCTCAAACCCGGCAAACTTCCTACGTAAATTGAGTCTTACCGCCCCACTGCACTCCTGAGCTACGTGGGGAAGCTGATGGAGAAGATGGTCCTTGCTCGCCTAGACTGGGACTTGACATAGCGGAACGTGTATGCCCCACAGATGACTGGATTCAGACACTCCCGCAGCAGCATCGACAACGTGCTTACACTTTTCGCGGCATGCATTCCACCTCATGCTGCATTTAACGTGGATCGGCTCCAGCACATTGTACGCACGACACCGGGTTAACTGCAGATTTTAACGCGCACCATCCCTACTCGGGCAGCATTAAGACCATAATTAGAGGCAGGCGCCTCTTCGATGCGGCTTGCCGTAACGGCTTGGCTGTCATTAATACCGGTGAACCCACGTTTAGCCGACCCGCAGTATCAAGCACACTAGATGTCACCATGGTCTCCCCCCGACTGTCACGTAGGGTCCAGTGGTACGTCGACATCGAGTCACATGAGAGCGATCACCTGCCTACATATATCTTGCTGGATGGTCTCTGTGAAGGGCCCTTAAATCAAGAAATTCGTTGCCCGGATTGGTCTCCCTATTCTTCTCCTATTTAGGAGATCCACGGGAATTTTGAATCCTACAGCGACCTCATAAACGCCATGACACGGACGAGAAGCTCCTGTGCGAAGTTTTTCACTCTACCCTCGAGGTTCTCTGTGGCCGATGCGGAGTACCAAAGGCTCCTCGGGGTGCGTCGTATGGGCTGAAAAGCGTGCTCGCAAAACACGAACATCCGAAGATATACAAGCCGCGAGACGCATACAGAGCCACGTACAGCGACACATGAATGAATTGGCTAAGCGGGAATGGCAGTCGTTCTGCTCAAAATTATACCCCCGAAAACCTCTTACGAGGATTAGGAGCTTACTACGCAGCCTACGGGCACCGCCTACTGCTCTGCATCCTTTCCACTGTATCGCTTTGCGACAGAAACGCCATGATCTAGACGTCGCTGAAGATTTCTGCGCCAAGGTCACAGCCTTGTCGGCTCCAGTCTTACCTGCCAGACTGACCGATATCTCTCTGCCCTGTGCAAGTGTGACCGTCATAGACAAACTATTCACAATGGCAGAACTATTTGCTGCCTTGTCTTCCGTAAACAAGACTTCTGCACCGGGCCCACATGGCATAAGCCATGCAGCTTTGTCACACCTTGGAGAGAAAGCTAAGCGCTTCCTTATCGGCACATACAACCACAGCTGCGAAACGGGTCTCCTTGAACCGGGCTGGAAGCGCAGTCGCCTTGTTCCCGTGCTCAAACCCGCCAAAAGACCTACGGAAATTGAGTCTTACCGCCCCATTTCACTCCTGAGCTGCGTGGGGAAGCTCATGGAGAAGATGGTCCTTGCTCGCCTAGACTGGAACTTGACAGAGCGGAACGTGTATGCCCCACAGATCACTGGATTCAGACAGTCCCGCAGCAGCATCGACAACGTACTTGGCCTTGTCAAATACATAAAGAGTGCGAAAGCCCAGTGTCGCATCACTCTAGCAGTGTTCATTGACATTAAAGCAGCCTTTGACTGTGTGGCACATGAGGCAATAAGATCTGCATTGGAGTCGGTAGGCATCGGAGGTCGCATGTATGCGTGGATATCCGATTATCTGTCTGACACATCCGTCTATATGTCCACGAAAGACGGCGAAACAGCCCCTCACTATGTCACGCGAGGTGTTCCACAGGGCGACATTTTAAGCCCAACCCTATTTAACATCAGCCACATTAGAATTTGGAAATGCGTGCCACACACTGTTGAAATATCGCTGTATTCTGACGATATCTGCATCTGGAGCTCTGGCCGCAACAGGCGAGCTTTACAAGCTCGCCTTCAAAAAGCCATCAATTATATGGCGGATTTTTTGAGAAAACGTGGCCCCGAAATCTTGGCTAGGAAATGTGCGGCAATAGCCTGCACCAGGCGTGATGTCTCCTGCTATCATCTTTCAGCGGCAGGGGTCACCATCACACCTATTCCTGGGCGTAACACTTGACAGGTCGATGACGTGGTCCCCGCACGTTCATCTCCAGAAGGATAAACTGCGCTCCTTTGCTCAGGTGTTACGCATGCTGACCAGCGGCTCAGGAGGTTGTTCTGCTGGGCCCCTCCTACGTGTCTACAGAGCACTCTGTGAAGGACTGCTCCGATACAGCCTCCCAGTACTCGGTTCTCTTTCCAAGACTAACAAAAGGCTGTGAGAAAGTGTGCAGGCCTGAGCTCTGCGGTTTTGTCTGGGTCTTCCGAAGACAACTTCTATGCCGGGGCCATACGAGAGTCTAGGCGCTTCTTACCCAGTGTACTGGTGAAAGAGGAGCAGCTTCGCCTACATCTGCGGCTGGCGACTAAGGCCCATGGACATACGCTGAGTTCTAGCTCTGCCTTAGAGGCACAAGACACTCTACCACCCTTGTGTCAGAATTGCGCTGCGCCGCTTCATCTCCCGCCCTGGTTGTACTCCCCCTGGCGAATCGTCACCACAATACCGGGCATCAGCAGTAAATCAAGGTTGCCAATTCCAGCCCTAAAGTACTTCACTCTAGAGCACATGTGGAATTGCTACCCTAACCACCAGCATATCTACACTGATGGATCGGTGACGGCCACATCATCTGCTGTCGGAATCTCGGTTCCATCAACGCGCACCACAATTGCGGCCACGTTAAGCTACAAAACAACGTCGACGACCTCAGAAGTTGCTGCCTTGTGCTCCGCTTTGCAGTACATTCTTGGGCAAGAAGCTTCTGTGTGGCTGATTTTCATAGATTCACGGGCGGCGCTTCAGCAACTAGCATCATTCCCGCGCGAACAACTGGCCAACGAAATACACACCTTGCCTACACAGGCTGCCAGCATGCTTCACAAGGTAGTGTTACAGTGGCTACCTGGACATTGTGGGGTGAATAGGAATGTGGTGGCCGACGAAACAGATTTCACTGCCCACAACCAATCTGGTGTCATCATCCCGATTCCTCTGTCTCGACGTGACGCCGCGACACTTGTGTACTCCGTGGCGCGGCAGTCATAACTCTCCATATGGACGGACGGAACAAAAAATTATCAGCCATTATACATAATTGATCCCGCCTCCACTTTTCAAATGCCGTGTGGCCTGGAAAAGTGCAACGGAGCAGTCGTTCACCGCATTCGCCTCAACGTCGCTTTTACCAGCCACTACTTGCACAAGACGCGCCGAGTTGCCTTCCCTGACTGTCAAGTATGCGGTTTCCGTGAGGACATAGAACACGTGCTGTGTCGCTGTCCCCGTTATGACACCTCGCGGCTAACCTGGAAGGCAACTTTGGGACTGCGCGCTGATGCACCATTGAAGTTTGTGACGCCATTGGTCCTTGGCACGCAACTGCCGCGGCAACATGGAGTACACGGGCTTTGGTGTCATTTATCCGTGACTCCGGCCTGAACGAAACTCTGTGAATGTTTGCGTTAACTTCACTTCTGTTTGTGCGCCGTGTGCGTGATCCTTCATTTCTCAGTTTGTGTGCTTATTGGCTTTTGTAGTGTCTGTATGAGTTTTTGTGTCTTCGTTTCCCTTCAATTTCGCACATCTCATGTTCATGTGGAGTAGCAAGCCAAGCTCGCTGCCACGCTGACTTCTCTTCATTCATTAAAGGCATTCCTCCTCTTCTAACACCCTGGAATTAGGTCTGGACGCTTTGAACTTTTCGTTAAATTTTATTAAGTGTGCGATTCTCGTGTTCCCCCCACAGACCGAATATCAGTTTTGGTATCCTATTGTCAACAATCCATTCGGTAGGCAGAGTCGCTAAAATACCTGGGAACCATAGATAACACTAAATTGAATTGGCTGCTACACATTGAGATTAGATAAGCTGTTGAGAATTTACAGCATGCATCAAAAGAGTGAACTGCTGGGCTAGTTGGTCTATATTGTTCATAAAAGGAACCAGCCAGCATAACGCAGGACGAGAGGTGCGTGTGCCTCCTCTTTTCGTCCGGTGTTGTGTGTGGTCCTCCTCTTCTCGTCCTGCGTTCTGCCCGCTGGTTTCCCTTTACAGCATGCGTGTTCGCCTAACCTGATAAATTTGGTGTGTTTTGTTCTCTGTCTCGGCGACCTATAAGCACTTGCCTTTGGTGAAGCTTGGACGACACGCATTCCGCTGCTATTTAGGTCTAGTCGGTTACGTCCCGATTCGGGTGTTGTATTTTAAAGCTGGAGTCTCAAACCTTAACTCGAGGTTCAAACACTTAACCGTCAACGCATTTGCAAAGTTCCTTAAAGCCCAGCTGGGCAGACCGCAGGGTGCTTTTCTCCAGCATGCAATGTCGCTTTTTAGTTCTGGTTGGTCTCGTATCTGGCGATAACCGGTGATTTTCGTAAATTCTTTGCTTACTCCGTTAAACACAACCCCCTTTCTGTTCCCGGCTTGCAGTTACCATACACAGTAGTAAGGATATCCTTCGATAATATTTTACCCAAAAACGCTAACTTTCTCCCGCACACATAATAACATTATCCTTCCCCACCAGTCCGAATACTCATCTGACGTGGTTATTGCAACGGACGCTTCACAAAAAGCTGCGAACTTCGGGCTCCGTATTTGCTCTCCGGCATTGAATTTGTCTTTTTAATTGCGTTACAAGATTTCATCCCTAATTTTTATGTAGAATTTCTTGCCTTTCTTTTGGCAATCCTGAAACATCATTGGGCGCATTCTTTCATTATGTTACTCACCGATCGATTCCCTGTCCCTGTGCATGGCTCTCTCCTCAGAAGCTTTCAATGCTATTCGTAAAGCTTTTTATGCCTGCACCCTCATCTACGTGCAGGAGATTCGGCTCGTCTGGCTGCACGCCTCTGCAGGCTAATCCTCAGGCTAATCCCCCCTATGTAATACCCCCTCACGGGGGCCTTTAGGGGTATTGTGAATAAATAAATAAATAAATAAATAAACACTGCTTATGCGCTAACCAAGAGATCTCTTGCTTTACCGACTGTAGATGTGCACCCCCAATTTGTTTGCGTGTTGCTACGAGATGATCGCAACTACCTCGTATATGCAGACGATGTGGTGGTGAGGTCGGTACACAATGAACTGCACTGGCAACAAGCAGGTCTACCGATTGCCTTGGACACTACTTAATGGTGGTGCTCAATGGTTGGATTGAATCTGTTCATTACAAAGTCTACCTATATGCCAGTCACCAGTCGTAGGGGCCGAGGCCTGTTGTAGCCGACACAAATAGGCCTGTCTTTACTGGCGGCTTAACCAGGCGTGAAGAGGTCATGCTCCGGAGAATTCGCCTGGGCGTTGCATTGACGCCTGCTGTTCGTGAAACATGGACTTCCAGCCTTGTGGTGACGTATACAACCTGGCGCCACTGCCTCGCTTCGGCTGCGGAAGCGACAATGGACCATCTCCTTGGGACATGTCCAGGACTCCAACAAGCTCGAACCTTGCCCGTGGTTGTCCCAGGACATCGCCCAGCCAGGGCGCCCGAAATTCATCGGTGGACGCATGGTCCTTTCTACAACCAGATGTTGGGCTTTCTTGCAGAGACTGGACTCTACAGCATTCTGTAGTGCATGAAGCCGCTTGCATCCCGTCACTTACCTTTTTTTAGCTTTCCATACTTTTGATGCGCTGGGGCAAAATAGCGCAATATATAAAAAAACTACCTGTTGGCCCAAGCTTCCGCTGACGAGGGGCTGGACAATTCTCCTGTGCTCCAACATCCGAGGTTCCGCTGAAAAAAACAAGTATCTGCTAAAGTCCCTTGTGGGAAGTATCGCTGACCCACGTTAAATGTGTGCCTCCACTTAGTCGATACATATGTTGGGCAAATCTGACAACTTCCTTCTTGTGCCCCCTATCCATGAGAATGAATCCGAAGAACGCTTTCTTTTTTGCCCACCGATTTTCTAATCATCGGAGAAAGCTGCTGGAGACTTCCTTACGATCTTGTGCTGGCATTGACTGTGACAGAGGCTCTGTCGTTTGGTGGCAATAAACTGAGCCCGTGCCGTAGGTACGTGTGAAACGCCATCCACTTCTTTATTTAGGAGGCGGCTCGTCGGCCATGCTAAAATATTTTAATTCGGCTGACTTTTACCTAGGTTTCCTACTCTTCCCTTTCTTGTTTTTTCGTGTTCTTTCTCTCTTTTTTTTTGAAACTGAAATAAATTCTTTCTTCTGTTCCACTATTTTACATTATCTGATTGATTACCATTAAACAAAAGAACTCTTCTTGAGCAATCCCCCTAAGTGGGCATGCGCCATTTTTTAGGCCCCCACCACCACCACCACCACCACCACCCGCACTACTGGACAATACCAGGCGTTCCTCGTGAAGCACATGCTCTCGTGCACATACGCTGGAGGGATTCTGGCCAGTTGGGGAGATAGGGCAACAATTGGAGGCTTGAGCCGATACAGTTCCAGTTTTGTTGATTGGGTGAGCCTTCATTGCGAGGGACCGCAGTTCAAGCAGCACGTTGGCATCGTTTTTTGGGTATAGCCAGCCCAGTAGAGATGTAGCGCTAAGATGATTGTGCCTTGTTTATATCTCATCCAGGACACTATATAATTACAATAAGGGGCTTATTGTCGATCCATCTTGGTGCCATAGGGAGCACAGAAGCCGGTGTGGTGAACCATGCGTCTTCTTGGGTTGTCAGTAGTGTTCCCAGTGAGTTAAAATGTCTACTGTGCGGGCATAGCCACTGTGAGCTTTCGTAAGAATTTCTCGCGCAGCTTCTGGTACGTTGCGGGATAGGGGGTGCAGTAGCTCGGGAATTGTAGATCTGAGTTCTTTTTTGCTTTCTTATCGAACTGTCTTCCTGCGACCTCAAGATTAGGGATTATAATGACGAGGCACTGGAGATTCCGACAGGTGGTTGAGTATTGTCTCCTTCCCGGTTTACCCTGTGGCCAGGTACCCACTGTACTCGTACATCGATGTATTTGTCGTGCTGTGTGGGTTTGCATAGCTCTTTTATTCGATGAGCCGTATTGTTTCGTCGTGGAGGACTGCGTAACGCTTTGACGGCCTCTACGTTGTCTGTGAAGACGATAGCCCTGTGTTTATTTGGAGCTATGACGTCTGGGATCATTCGAGCACACAGAAGGATGGCTTGTAATTGGAGTTCATTGGCGCAAACGAGTTGGTTGCGTGCTCCTTTGCATTAGTTCGCTGCAGCAAGCGCTATGAGGAGGCGACTTTCATCTAAGGCCTGACGCATGTAGATCGTTCTATATGCTGATTTAACGTTACCCGTGACAACTCCTTGTGTCGTTCGTTCATTGGTGGGGCTAGTCGTGTCGGTCTTCGTTGATATTGCCTTTGAGTGTGCAGCCAATAAAACTTCCCATGGAGGTACGGTTGGTTCGAACGCTATAGCTTTGAAGGAGCGGTCTTTTAATTCCAAAATACTTTCTCCTAAGGGTGGCGTAGCCGCCTGTCGTGAGCCCCTTGTGTCCTGTGAGGTACTATCGTATGGAGCGAAGTAAGGTGGCTGTACCGGTTTAGCTCGTCGGTTTTATTATCGTACATTAGCCGGGTTATTACCTTCAGGGGCTGAAAGTACTGACTTTCTAATTTCCTCATCGGTACTTGAGTAAGTTGGTAGTGAATGCCCCCTAACATGACTTAGATTCGAGAATTGTCTGCCCTGGTATACGTACAATGTCGGTTTGGCGCGCCAAACCTGTTAGAGATGCGCTAGATCAAGTGTAGTAGATTTTTCAACGTTGGTGTCAATTCGTCAGGTGACGTTTTCTAACTTGTGCATGTATCGGTATGCCAAGGATTCGGATCAAGTGTTGAGTACGTTGTGTTAGTTTGCGACCCTGCACTCTGAGCGCCACCCCGTCTTTTTCAATTGAGAAGCCGCCTACAGTAAGAAAGTGTGCCTTTTCTGGTGAAACGTGCACGCCAGTCGAGCAAATTGCATGTTCACTTACGAGAAGCTCATTCTCAAGCTCGTCACACGCCTATTCAGTGTTTTCATAGTCAGTTGATTCTGTCCATGGATTTATATCATCTGAATACATCGTAAAATGTACTGTGCAATTTTTTTCTGACGCTGTAAAAATTCGTCTTGTAACCACGCTAAATAAAATCGGTGATATTACCTACCTCTGTGGTATGTCGGCATTATAGCATTCACTCGTTAGCTTCAGGTGTCATCATTTATGTCGTAAGTGCGACCATTTGATGACGTTGCCCTTCTTTCCCTGGGTACGCATGTTCAAGGGCACTGAACTGCTTTAGGAATGACCTCATCAAATGCCTTGTTCCAATCCGCGGGGACCAAAATGTGCGGCATTTTTCTCTTATGTTAGCAGAGATTCCTTCTAATCCAAAAAATGCTGTCAGTGGTGCCCATGTGAGGCCGAAATCTGTTTTGTGCAGGGTATAAGAAGTTGGTGGACCCTTTTAGACGTTGGTTTCGACGATTGACACACATTCGTTCAATGGATATGCATATGGTGGCTGTCCAAAGAACTGGCCTCAGGACAGTTACTGTGATCTGATCGTTGTCTGCGTTAGGCAGTGGGGTATCAATCACATATGGGTTCCCAAAACAATGGACGGATATAAATTAATTTCCACCCAAAACACTTCAGCGGCTGCTTTTCTCTGAGCCGTTCGAAACATGGATTAGTGACGTGGACTGAAACCTGCTCTTAAACAGCACCTTCTCGGAGGCTTCGCCCCCGCCCGACTGTGCAAACCAGCTACAGGGTGGCGGTGATCACAAACCAGTTCCGTTTTCCTATGCTACCACCGCGGTCATTCACAGGACTGCGCTACTCCCGTTTGGGTATCGGAACCTCGGGACATCGTTTCCGTAATTCGGAGCACTTTTGTCTGCATCGAACCACTACCCAGGATGCGACATACCACAGCCTTGTTCCCCCTTAGCAGGCAACATCATGTACGAGCTTGCTCACATTCTTGATGTGCCGCATATTTTAGCACTTTACGACCACACCAAGGCCTCGATAATCCACCGCAAGTACCGCTTGTAGCGCACTAAGATACAGCAGGCTCTGAACATCGAGGATCTCGGTGACAGGCGATGCTCCCGGCCGCTCCATCGCATGCCGCAGCTATTAGAGAATCGTGACGAGGACCTGAACAACCCACTTCTACGGCAGCTGTTCCTGAAACGCCATCCCGGAAACATCGACTTTTCACTTACGTCTGCCAATGATATGCCATTTGACAAGCTCGCGGAACTGGCTGGCCGCTTCGCAGACTACGGCCGGTTCCCCCGCACCACCACTGCCGCTACTGCGTATTTCACCTCAAGTGACGACTGCAGGCTTGGGTGGTTTGACAGCTGCAGTGATTAACTGAGTTATCAGTTGGCATGCATCCTATCCCTCCCGCAGCCGACTTCGACGTGCACCCTGCCACGGTCGGCCCTCACCATTTGCGTCCCGTTCTGAAGTTCGTATTCTGTAACAGTCCGTAAGCCTTGCCCTTCCGGCATCAATTTGTATCATCGTACCTTCCGCGGTGCCACCCGCAAGTTTAGCCAGCCCTGCTCATGGAAAGGAAACTGGTACACCAGACACTGGCGGCAGCAAGTGAAACCTCTCACGAAGTCAACTGCCTCTTCTGCGCCACTGACAAGGTTGCAGGCCATCACTTCTTGGTCTATAGAGGAGTGGAGGTAACCTTCCTAGCGGTCTCCTCGTTAGCCCGACGACACTGAATATTGCCTTCACATTACTCACGGACAACAACTCGCCGATCAACGCCTATATCCAACGCTACTTCACTGTTAATTTTGGCTGACCACGCACCTCCCGGTTGTTTTTCGCAATTGGCTGCATCAAGCAGCCCATTTTTCGTACTGATTTCCTGCCTTTGTACAACTTGGCCATGGAAGTTCTCTCTCGATTCCTTGCTGACGTGACGACAGGCAGGACGTTCTCTCCCCTACTACAGGGACCGGACTTCGAGCTTTTTCGCAATCTTCAGCCTCCAAGATTTTGCTGACTTTTTTGCAATAACAACACACAAAGCCACACACTGGAGAGTCCCTGATGAAGTACACAATCGTCTACCACATCGCCACGAAGGGACCCACTGTCTTCAGCCGCCCGTGACGTCTCGCCGGATTGCGTAACTCCATTGCTCGTCGAGAGAATCGTCCGTCCATCTTCTAGCAACTACGCAGCAACCCTGCAATTGTTACCCAAGAAGGCCCCTGGTGACTGCAGGCCCTACGGGAAATACCGTGCCCTTAACGCGGTCGTCGTTCCAGGGTGGTACCCACTACGTATTTGCAAGACCTTTCCGTGGATATGGCTGGCTGCGCCATATTCAGCAGGGCGTAGTCGCTCAACGCTTATCGCTAGACACCTGCGGAGCGAGAGTCATCCCAAAGACGGCTATCATCCCCCATTCGGGGTCTTTGAATATGTATGCATGCTCTCCGGCTTACGTAAAGCCGCCCAATCTAATAAATGTGCTATAGACGAAGTCACAAGTGCTATACACTCTCTTTGCATATCTCGGTGACCTTGCGATCGCACGCTCATGCCCATCCGAACACGAAGTACTACACCTGCGATCCCTTTTGCTTCGGCTTGACGAAAAAATTACCAAGAAGTAATCGTCTTTATTCCAAAGAAGCACGTATTCGGCGTGCAGACCATTGAGTTTCTTGGCCTCCACAAGGCATCAGACCTCACAAGTTATCAGACCTCTCGACGCAGAGGTGAAGGCGATCCATGGCGTTTAATAGCCCATTTCAATAGAGAAGCTGCGAGAATTCTTATGCACCTATACTTTTACCGCCACTTTTGTTCCTAAGTGTGCCGAACTGCTCCAGCCTCTCATTGATTGGCTGGCCGCAAAGGCAGGACCTGCAGAGAACTTCGAGTGGAGCGGGTGAGCATCATCCCCTTTTCTGCTGAGATAAAGGCTCTCTCCGACACTGCGAAGTTTTTAAACTGCGAAGTGGAACGTCAACGTTGCTTCACCACCTGCGCCTGCAGCGTGGCTCTCAACGCTGTTGATGAGTCCGTGTCCTCTTAGAATCACGCAGAGTGTAGGTTTCTACACTCGGAAGCTGAAACCTTTTGAAACACGGCAGAGTGCCTTTGGGTGCGTACTGGTGATCTACTTGACGCGCTGAGACACAACGGACTTACGATCAAGAAGCTGGATACCAAACTGGCGACGGCCTTCCGGCTCTTCAGGAAGGTGTCCACCTGGCACGCGGGCATTAAGGAGGCAAGCCTCCTCAGGCTCGTGCAGTCGTTTGCGGTCAGCCACGTGGCTTACATTGCGGCGTTTCACGACTGGAAGGCGGTGGAGCGTCAGAAGTTAGACGCGATAATACGCAAAGCGTACAAGCCAGCGCTCGGGCTGTATACGCACATGAACACGGAAAGATTCCTGGAACAAGGGGTGCACAATACGTTAGATGAAATCGCCGAAGCTCAGCGCACAGCCCAGCTAGCGAGATTAGCCCAGACGAGGACAGGACGCTCGATACTGAAAAGTATAGACTATCGCGGACAGGGGTTGCAAGGGGAAGGGAGTCGGGCATCGCTGCCGTGCGGGTTGCTCCGCCAACTGCAGGTGCCGCTGATCCCGAAGCGCATGCATCCCGACGTCAACCAAGAACGAAGGCTCGCGAGGGCAAAAGCTCTGACGGCGACACATGCGTCGGACACCGACGCCTACTGCGTGGACGTGGCCAAGTATCCAGACTGGCCGGGCACGTACGCAGCGGTCGTGGTCGCGGCTACCTCCGGGGAGCTGTACACGGTGGGCAGCTTTGGGGCGCGGAGCTCGGATCAGGCCGAGGAGCTGGCCATTGCGCTGGTGCTTCTGAACCCGAAGTGCTCTACAGTGATTAGTGATTCGCGAACGCATGAACAGACAACGTGTCCCCCAGCGCAGTGAGGGTGTGCGGAGCCCTACAATCCCGACGGCTGCCGGTGACGGTGAAGTGGTTCCCAGCACACGTCGGCCCGGTCAGCACGGGCGAGAACCGCAACGAGGAGGCGGACCGAGCGGCGCGCGCGCTCACCAGTCGCGTCGTAAGCTCGGACCCCCGACCTATGGGGACGGACGACGACGAGGTGATACCGCTCACCTCGTACAAAGACACTATGGAATGCTCACCTCGTACAAAGACACTATGGAATGGTATCGGGATAGCAAGCGGGTGTTTCCGCCGCCCCATCTTAAGCTCACCAGGCAAGAAGCGGTATAGCTGCGACAGCTACAAGCGCACGCGGTTTGGACACCAGTGATAGCCAAGCACGTATGCCCGGAAGTGTATCCCAGTGACGTGTGTGCGGTGTGTGCGAAGGACAGAGCCACGATGGCTCACATCCTGTGGAACTGTAAAGTAAAAGAAGGTACTGCAGAGACGTTACCACCGGACCTGGCCGGTGCGGTAGTTAGCAAGGACTACGATGCCCAGCGTAAGGCCGTACAGCAAGTGTTGGAAGCCCTCGAGCGTCAGCGGCCGAAAGCACTGTCTCCTTGGAGGCTTGGTGCGAATGGGTAGCTGATGGCAAGGGACTGTCCAGCGCGACGTTAGGCCGCGTCATATCTGCCGGACAAATAAAAACGTTTTTTCTCTCTCTCTCTGGCGATCTACATTCCCATTAAATCTTTTCGGTGTTTCCTGAAAGGCAGGGACTTTTACATGCGTACAGAAATTAGGCCCCTCACGTTCGCCTTCTAGCTCAACCACAGCTTGTACTAGTAACACGAGATCCAACATATCCTCATTATCTCGAAGTTTTCCGCCGATATCCGCCATGTTAGCGGCCCGATCAACACGGCTGCCAACGTGTGGTCCCCCATCGAAGCCTTCCTACAGGCCACGTCCGATCGTTTTCCAAGAGGTTGCTTCTGCACACCAACAAGACACTGAGCTCCGGAAACACCGTGTGGTCCCCCATCGAAGCCTTCCTACAGGCCCCGTCCGATCGTTTTCCAAGAGGTTGCTTCGGCACACCAACAAGACACTGAGCTCCGGAAACACCGTGCCGTCCCCTCCGCACTGACTTTCGCAGGTGCTCATCTTACGCCCACAAAAAATATGGATGCAGAAGACAAGGACAAGTGCTACTTCCAACTGAGTTTAATTGAATCAGGGTGAAATATATACCAACGAAAAAAACAAGACATACAGAAAAGACTAGGATTATACGCAGACTAGAATAACCGAAAACTTGGCGCTGTCCCACACGTGTCAGTCATTACCACAAACCAGCAATTACCACGACCAGTTTCAGCAATGCCCTCAGGAAGTACTGTGTTCATCACGTGCAGAGCGCTGTGGAGGTGGAGGTATCTAGGCTGAGAGGTTCAGGGTATTCTGAACTTGTCAATGTGGCTGTCGTTGAGGCTGTCCGCAGACGTAAGAAACTGGCAATAAAAGTGGCTGAAACCAGTTCGCATGACTGCAACGATCGCTGTAAGACGGCGGGTATACCATTTTTGCATGGTATCGCACATCGGCTGAAGAAAATAGGGTAGAGGGCTGGCGTTCGCGTTCTATTGTCCGCAACAATCAAGCTCGCGGTGCTTTCCAGAGACACATGTCGTGTACAAAAATAATATACTTGCTGTAGCGTTGGGCACCAAAACAAGTGCGTAGATTGCGATAGAGGGGTTGTGTACCGTGTTTCGTTGGCCTGCGGAAAGATATATGTAGGACAGACGGCACGGTGTGTCAACTACAGGTTACGCGAACATCAAAATAACGTACATAAAAGAAAGGATTGGAACCTGTCAATTCTGTGATATTGTTTCAGGACTCTGGTTAGCGAACGCGTGAGATAGTGGAGGCAGTTGGAATGCAACTAGGCGATTTCGAGTGTGTCAGTACAACATCGATAGCCTTGTCGGACAAGGAGGCAGCGTTTTTAAAAAATAACTAGTCGTGGTAATGGCTGAGAGGAATGGGGCAGTGCTAAGGGATATTGTTATTCTAATCTATGAGTAAGCGTAACCTTTCCTGTATCTCTCGTCTTTTTGCTAATGTATGCTTCACCCTGATTCAATAAAATTCAGTTGGAAGTAGCGCTTGTTCTTGTCTTCTGGGTCTGTGTATTTTTTGGCGCTGAGGATGAACGTTTTAGAATACCAACTAGCCCGAACACAAGCCCTTTTTCACGAGTGTTCAGTCGCTGTTTACAGAAGGCACCATCACCTCCAACACATCCACCGGCATCTCCAAACCTCACATTGTATTGACGCTTTGTAGCGCCGTTTTCGACATCCTGCACGACAAACGTAGCTCCGGCCTTCCCGCTACACAACACCTCATCTCCTTCCATTGGTTCTCGCTCTCCACGAACGCCGATATCCGCCGCTGGGCATTTGCATGCCTCCAGTGTCAACATATCAAGTAAAACGTCACGCAGTTACTCGTGCTTCGGCATTGCTTCCTCCGCGTGGGTGTACTCCACCATTAAAACCCCTTTCGCGCACAGGCATTGACCTTGTAGACTCTGCCCCCATCGCGTGATTCCACTTAGTTCCTGACGTACGTGGGCCGCTTCACGGGCTAGCTGGAGGCGATCTCGATACCGGGTATTACAGCGAAAGCAGTCACCACAGCATTTGCTGGTAATTAGGCGTCCCATTTCGTCTGCTAGCAATCATCACAACTGATTGCGAACGTCATTTCCACACCGCCCTGTTCGGCGCTGTCGCTGCCATTCTAGGAGTTCGCCAAATTTACACCACCTCCTGCCAGCCATGCACCAACATCCGGTTTGGGCTGAACGTTTACACGGTCAACTCAAAGCAGTTCTTACCAACTTGCCAGTTTTCTTTCAGCCGTCGTGGGGTGTGGACGTGTGTTGGTTCGCTCACGCGCGGCCGGGATGGGTAGCTAACTTTGCCGGCTACGCGTCGCCGGCTATGGGTGTTTGTTTTCGGATGGGCGCTCTGCTAGCCCGTTAGCCTGTTTGGAGTACTCGAGCATGTGAATTTCGGCTTGATTATGTCAGAGGGGGTTATTATGAGTTACACAAAAAATTTTACGAGCCTGATAGAAAATAAAAGTTTAGCGAGAGCTTTGAGGTAGTGTCGAGCGTGAAGCAGGAGTGTCCTCCAAGTGCCCTGCTGTTTCCTATTTATCTGAAACCATTTTGTCTGAAATTTTTAAATATTAATCATATCAGAGGTTTTTCGTTTTCCTTGAGTGAGGTAAATGTTCTTTGCTATGCTGAAGATGTTGCAGTCGTGTGTTGTGGTAAAGAGAGCGTCACTAGAGCGATCCGAGTAGCGACGGAATTTTGTGAGCAGACAGGAAGCGCTATCAATTCGACCAAGTGCTTAGGCACTTGACATGGAGACTGGGAGGGCACGTCAGAGGAATTTCCAAACGTCAACTGGAGCGTCTCCCCTACTGATACCACGGTGTTCCATTACAATGGTGCCAGAAACCCACTTAGTTCTCGTCTGGGGAAACGGAAAGATTCCGGAATGAAACGCTAAAAGGGGGGGGTCATGATATGTCAATATTTTCGGCAGCTTCTGTCTGTAATGCATTTTTGGTTGCTAAACTACGGTATGAGCTTCAAGTTCTGCGCGTCATGGATCAAAATGAAACTTCACAGGGTTTTTGCTGTGTTTATTTAGCGATCAGGATGGGAGCGCGTAATTCGTACGAATTTTTTTTCCGTGTAAAAAAGGAGGTCTGGGACTGGTGCATCTATTTCTTAGACAGATTGTCTCTAGATTTATTTTCCTGAGAGACCAGACAGACCCTTTTCTAATATCAGCTGTAGTGACTACTTTCGGGAATTGTTCGTCACTTTGTGTTGTTTCTTGCACTAAAATCCAAAACCGTACGAGGCTACGTGAAAGACGTCGTAGTGTCGTTTCATTCCTGAAGGGCAGGTTTTTCTGCGAATGCCTTGCCCTTGTACCTAAAAAAAACTAAGGACGGCCATGTTGAGAATTTATATCGACTTGTATTCCCCTATGAATCATGGGCACGACAGCACTCGGCAAGCAATGCGTGCTGACAAACTACTCTTCGTCTTTGAACAGGGCCTACTTGCGTGCGCATGGTACCAAACAAGCGTGGAAGAAAGGTGCCTGGCTGCGCCGGCTGCTGACGCAGCTTACGTTGCCACGTGCCCCTGCATCGGAGACCCTCTCGACACCAGTAACCATGGCGGAACCAAGACATCGGCAGAGTATATAAACACCCCTACCTCACCAGGAATCTTCAGTGGGCACGACAGCACTCGGCAAGCAATGCGTGCTGACAAACTGCTCTTCGTCTTTGAACAGGTTGGTTATTGCTGTTCATACGGCTATAAGAACGATGATCGCTTTATTGTACTGCTGCCGTGCCCACGAGTGCTATTTTCCATGTTTGCATCTCTGTGTTTGCTGCTGGCAGGGGATGTCGAAGTAAACCCTGGGCCCCATACAAAGGTGCTGCTGAAAGAACTTTGTGACGGGCAGAAAGCCATACAATCAGACCTTGGGAAACTAAATGACAGGCTTCAGAAGTTAGAAGAAGTCATGTATCTTTGCAGAAACCAAGCAAATAGTATAACTAGGTTGCAAAAGACTATAACTAAGTTGCAAAAGACAGTTAACGATATGAACAAAGCCTTCGAAAAACAAGAAGAAAGACTGATTAATATAGAGGATAGATGTAGGCAGAATAACCTGATAGTCTTCGGTATTCCAGAGAGCGAAAAAGAAAGCCCAGGTGACCTCAACCGGAAGGTTAGAACAGATATATTTGAGCAAAAACCTGGTGTCACTGTAACATCACTTGAACGAATCCACCGTATTGGAAAAACACTCCAGAAATCAGTTCCTGGGGAGGACGTACGACCACGTCCAGTCATTGTAAGGCTTTACGATTACAATGAAAAGCATAATTTTTTTTCGAACTGTAAAAAATTGAAAGGTACGGGTTTGTCTGTTGCTATTCTAAGGAAACTTTGCGCAAGCGCAAGCTTCTCTGGCAATCTGCATTGCAAGAAAAAGAGGAGGGAAAGAAAGTGCGCCTAGAGCATGATAAGCTACTCATCGAAAATGATCTTTACTGCTGGGACTTTACTAAATACACTCGAGTGAAAATTCGCCGTGTCAAGAAAGATGTTCCCGCATCAGACGAAGATTGACCCGATCCCTTCCCACGATCAACAGATCTGAGGCTTGTCAATTTTAATGCAAGAACTGTGGTAAACAAAACTACAGAAATAGAGCATGTGCTACTCAGTCATGATCCGCGCATAGTTGTGGTTACTGAGACGTGGTTACGGCCGGTAATTCTCGACAGCGAGTTGGTTCCGCCGGGTTATAATGTAATACGTACTGATCGTGGATCTAGAGGAGGTGGAGTTGTGATATTACTTAAATAAAATATCGAATTCATCCAGCTACCCGGCATCCCAAACCACAAAAGCGCTTGGTGAAAAATTAACTTTGGAAACGTCCTCCTTTTACTAGGTGCAATATACAGACCGCCTAACTCTCCAGTCGAGTACCTCGCGGAACTTCAGAAGTATTTGGATAGCGCTAAAACGCGCAGCCTGCGACTGATATTGGCTGAAGATTTCAACTTGCCACAAATAAATTGGGACACACTTAGCATTAGTTCCTACCAACGGGCAGATAGCGAACTTCTTCTCGATTTGGCTTTCTGTCATGAACTAACGCAAATCGTAAAAGACAGCACACGGGTAACAGAAGTTGCGCAATCTGTACTTGATTTAGTATTCCTTGATGGCCGTTTCGCGGATTATGATGTTGTATTAGAAAACGGAGTGTCTGACCATAAACTTGCCTCTGTTCTACTGAAGACTGATGTACAACAACCAAAAGTTAAAAAAGTATCGCGTATCTTCCGGACTTTTAAAATACAGATGACACGAGTATTATTGATTACCTAGCCTTTCACTAGGATAGTTTTTGTTGAGAGGATGACGTTGACACTTTATGGTCAAGGTTAAAAAATATAGAGTTGAACTGCGTCAGGCCGTTTGAGCCTGTACGGAAGAAAGTAAGAAACAAACAAAACCCATGGATAACTCGACAGCTCATACACCTTAAAGGAGCCATGAAGAGAAAACACAAGTTTGGTTCATTCGAAAGATTGCCTCGTTAGAACCATAACGACACCACTTATAACGCAAACTTCGCTCAAATAAGCTACGTAATTAGGAAAAAAGGAAATGACCATGCGACCCACCAGCTCATTTTCCGCAACAGAACATGTGATGTCACTTGGGAATGCTCTGCGATTGGCGGAGGCCGGCAAAAGCAAACGCATGTGAGGCAGGGCTTACAGTTTGCATAGCGAGCTAAATGCCCGTGAAACATACTGCACATTCTTTTTATGACAAAGAACGGTGGAGTAAACGGTTGAAGGTCCGAACGAACTCGCAAGCGTGTGCGCCAATGCGTACGAAACTAGCTCCGGCCGAGCTCGACATCTCGCCGTCGCGCAGACAAATTTTCGGGTTCGAGGCTCTTCGGGGCCAAGGAACCGTTCCAGCACCCACAGCCGCGACCTTGCTTCGTATCGTAATCCCTTCACAGGAGGTTGGCCGTCATATCGCCAACCAGCAAAGGTAAAAATAGAAACGAGGGGAGTAAGGAACAGCAAGAAGCGACGAGATAGTGCCAGTCGTCGCGTAAGTTTCGAATGGTGTTGGCTTGCTGCTGTCGTAACGAGCTCGTTTCCAGTTTACAACCACTGAAAACTTCAGTTTGTTCGAGTACTTTACAATGAAATTTCGTTGCTGCGTTTTGAAATGCCCATGTAGTACGGGCAAATCGTCGAGGAAGTGCGACATCCCCGCCGGTGAGGAGATCTCCTTTCATGTGCTGCCCAACGACGAACCTAGGCGAAGCAAGTGGCTACGTTTTGTGAACTTTGCAAACGGAGGAGAAAGTGAGCTAAAGGAAGTACGAGTGTGCTCGCTTCATTTCTGAGGAAGTGATTACGGCAGGGACCCTTACGTTAGCTCACTCCTGGGACATGCTGGCGCTCGTCGCCGACTTCGTCAAATCGCTCTGACCTTGGGGAAAAAATGCCGTAAACACCGCGCATTGACGCTCGTATCTTTCTGGTCGAAGCAGAGAGCTCGCGCGAACGGCTTTCCATACACGACACCGGCCAACTGGCATAAGTGATTCTGCTACTGAAATTGAACTATTATTAACCGTAATCAAAATACGGCACATACGTACCAGTCTATATTCGTCCGTCGCGACGGGGCTGACGAGGCAGCGGTGCCGACGGCTGGGCGTTCGTCTGTTGTGGCTATCTCGGAATGGTCGCTTTCCCGTCCACCGCGTATCCCACAACTCTTGCCGCTCGTGCACTTAGAAGCATTGAGCGTTTTAATGGTGTGAGGTTGTTAAATGCAAGCCCGAGCTCCTCGGCGAGAGTTTTGTTCTCCGGATCAGGCGATTCCATGACTAGGGCTGCGGGTGCACTAGGTTTTACTAGTATTTAAAATGGCCGCCGTCTCGATCGACTCCCGCGTGTGGGTGCCATATGGAGTCGACATACTAAGTATTTGTTTCATGAACCGGCTCTATGACGCCATTGTACACGTCACGGAATGTTCAATTTTAGCGGGAGATTTAAAATTTTGGCTTAAACTGCCTTATTTCTCAGTGAATAAAGCATCATTTGCTTCCGGGAAAGCGCTTGGGGTACTATGAAACACCTAATCTTTCGAATAAAACAAACTTTTGTTTTCTCTTCATGGCTCCTTTAAGCGTAAAATAAGGCGTCTAAGAAGGCAACCACTAAGGAATCGTGAAAAGATAACTGAGGTTTCTTCGTTACTAAAAACCGAACTTAAAGAAGCTAAAAAAAATATTATGAAGACACGCTAACGAATTTTATAAAATCTTGTCCTCAACAGTTTTGGCGTCAGCTATCACAAACTGACAGAGCACAGAAAAATATAGTTGTTAACAACGAGTTAATATCTGACTTTGCGACAATGGCGTCTTGGTACAACAAATACTTCCAATCTGTATTCTCACAAGAATCGAAGCTCAACGGCTGCGCATCAACATTAAGCTTTTCATGTATGTCAGACATGCCTGAGGTCGACATAAGCTACGAAGGTATCGTATCGCTTCTGCTAAACATCAATAATAAAAAGTCTGTCGGGCCGGATGGCATACCAAGTGCATTCTTGCAGAGATATGCAAAGTGGGCAGCTCTGTATCTCGAAGTCATTTGTTCCGCATCGCTTTCCCAATCTTCGGTGCCAAAAAATTGGCTGGTGGCGAAAGTTGTCCCGGTGCATAAGTCAGGTGACCGCAACAAAACTGAAACCTATAGGCCCATTTCACTAACCTCCGTGTGTTGTAAGCTTTTTGAACATAGAATATCAAAATCCAGTGCTACGTATCTGGAAAACACTGGTGCCTTTTTCAAACATCAACATGACTTCCGTCAAAAGCTTTCGACGATAACACAACTTACCGAGGTAATAAATGACTTTTCACTTGGCCTAAATAATAAAAAGCAAATTGATGCAATATTTTTAGATATGTCAAAAGCATTTGACACGATCACCTACCACACGATCACCTAATCCACAAAATAATACAATTAGGAATTAACTGCACTGTAGTAAAGTGGATAACCGCTTATCTTTCAGGAAGGACTCAATTTGTAGAGGTACATGGCATCAAATCTCGCGAGCTAGAAGTTACCTCTGGGGTCCCGCAGGGGTCAGTTCTAGGTCGCATCCTTTTTCTAACGTATATAAATTATATTGCTTCTGTCATAGATGAGACTATTACTGTACGTCTTTTTGCAGACGACTGTCTAATATACCGGGAAACTAATGACAGCAATGACCACGCGCAACTTAGCAAAGCTCTTGTAGCGATTGAAAAGTGGTGTGAATGTTGGAAAATGAAACTAAATAAAGAAACAATGGTTGCTTTACGTTTTACTAAAAAAACCACAAATGTCCATAATTTCACATATACACTCCAAACTGGCGAGATAAGCATAGTCAACGCAGGAAAATATTTGGGTATGACTGTTAACAATGACCTAAGTTGGGCTTCTCATATTACTAATGTTTGTTCAGCTGCCAAAAAAAATGTCTGGTTTCTGCGTAGAAAACTAAAACTGGCACCCCCATCGGTGAATATATCTGCCTATCTAACAATTGTCAGGCCAAAAATAGAATACGCTAGCATCATCTGGGATCCGCATCATAAAGGTTTAATTGATAAGCTTGAAAAAGTGCAAAAAAAGGCGGCCCGGTTCATATTATCACGTTGCTCACGCACTGAGCCTGTCTCAGATTACTTGAAATCCTTGACTTGCCAACACTAGCAGATCGCGGCACTCTAGCGCGCCTGAAGTTTTTGTTTCTACTTACCCAGAATGCCTTTAAAATACAAACAACCCAATACCTAATTCCGAGACAAGGTAGAGACATGCGAAACACAAATAGCCGCGCTTTCACGGTCCCACAACTCCCCATCAACACTTACGCATATTCTTCTTTTCCACGTAGAATACGTCACTGGAACGCATTACCAGAATTTGTCGCTCTATCTCGGACTGCTTCGGAATTTGAGAACCGCCTTCTTGCAAGCCCAAGTACAAATGAACCTAACCTACGTTGTTAGCAGAGCAGAATGAATGTTTGCACACATGTGTGTGTATATGTATATGTTCATGTATATGTATATGTATATGTATCTGTATCTGTATATGTATATGTAGAGATTTCTTTATTGTACTCATTCGCTTGTCTGCATTTTTTGCGTTTGTTTGGCATTACTTGTTTGCATTGTTTGTGCAATAATATAGGCATACACGATTATGTGTTTACTTTTGTGCGTGCTTATGCACGCTTCTATGTTATTACAATAATTTTGTAGCCCCATCCTGTATCGGCCTCACCGGCCAACAGTATGAGTGAATATGAATTTCGCATATATAAAGCATCATATGCGGGATACTTTGAAATAACCCTATTCTGCGGTATAAAACTTTCTCCGAAATTTAATTTCTGGTAAGAGAAACGGATAAAAGTTTGGGTATACCTTTTGCCGCAGTGTATAGGGAAGACCCTGCGTTTTATGAGCCGCAGCTAGCTGCCTTCGCTACGCAGCTATACCCGTGTCTAGAGGGTCTACCCAT
The DNA here is from genome assembly GCF_048455015.1 of Haemaphysalis longicornis. Lineage (NCBI taxonomy): Eukaryota > Metazoa > Arthropoda > Arachnida > Ixodida > Ixodidae > Haemaphysalis > Haemaphysalis longicornis. The sequence goes on along the minus strand of NW_027526225.1, from coordinate 10,900,202 downwards.
GACTGTCAGAAATATAGTTGTTCGTGTTCAAAGAGATTGTTATCGTGAAGGTTTAGACCGCAGTTGCAACTTATATGCATTGTATGCGTACTTCGGTTGACGCACACACACACGAAATATACATGCGCATATGTTAAGCGATTGGCGGAGTCCGATCTTTAAATCCCTTACGAGAACCTGACTACTAACTCCCGGTGGCGCCTGATAAGATAGCACTAGAAGTGTCGCCGCGATACAAGTAAATAGGAGTGGCCGGAAGCAAATAGAAGCTAATAGCACGGTTACTCGGTCTTTATTGCCGTTGACACACTCTGCTTGCAGAGATACACTTCAAGCTCACAAAGTTCTAATCGGCGGTTTGTAACACTCTTTTCGCATTGTGAGCAAGCTGTTTAAACAACGAAGTTTTTCTTCTGCGGCAACTTGCAAAAGTTAGCGAGGACCTTTTCTGGGGTCAGTTGAATTTCTCGGTGGACACTGAGCCGCGCTAGTACGGTCCATCTTTGGACCGTACCTTTAAGTCTTCTCCATGTCGAGAAAGTCCGTTCTGGGGTCGAAGTCGACACGGGAAGTGCCGGCAGAATGGAGAGCAGGCTGTGAATATTAGGGAAGAAGTTCCGGTTACACATGCTTAGAGCTTGCAAAGCGCAAGCTGGCCGATCGTTCTATTCGATTTGGCGCATTTGTTCGTCCACAGCTTCAGCTCTGCTTCAATGACACTGGCTGAGCGGATTTCACCTAGACAAAACTTGACTGCATCGTCAATAGCGGAAAGGCTTGCTGAAGCGGAGAACTTTGGGAGCAGCATGTTGAGCCCAACAACAACCTTCTTGTAGGCGTCGAACCACCCCCCCGAGTTGGTTTTCAAAACATTGCAGCAAAGGCGAATGCACGTTTCTTCGGTACTGCTCTTCCGGAGATATAGATGGCGCGTTGCTTCTTTGCATCTGCCTTCCAGTAATGCGTGGTGGAGTCATTACAGCATCTGCACTTTGCAACAAATAGCACGGCTTCTCAAAATTCTTCTTAAATTCAGTTTCCGCTCCCAACTGTTTAATAGAAGGGACGTCTTAAACATTTTTTACGTGATCACACACTCCAGACAAAACACATTCAGCTTTTAGTAAGAACTTGCAAAGGGGCGGAGCTAGAGAGACGAGGTCACCAGAATCCTGAAGCGAAACGACCAATTCGGGCTTTGTGATAGCACTGAGCAGCTGAGAAGCCTTCGACGATGTATGAGATGCCATGCCGTGTTCTTAGAAGTCTTTGACAAATTGGACAATAGGAGTATAAAGTTCAAAAAAACGCTGAAGTGCATCGTGGCTCTCTACGCACCTCGTTTGGCAAAAAGAAAGCACCGATTTTTTTTCTTGAGTCAGATTTTCTACTTCGTATTGTAGACGCTTTGTTCTTTGCGGGGAAGCCCTCACAAACGCCCAGACGGCGGACACAGTTCCAAAACAGTTCCGAATACTTGGGAGCTTGCATGAGTGAAGCAGAGCAAGGTTTAATGAGTGGGCGCTACAGTGCAAGTACAACGCCATGGGAACGGTTTAACGAATGAAGGCTTGAACGCCGTTTAGATGGCCTCTCATGGACGCCGCACCATCGTATTCCGGTCCGCAGAGCAGGTTCAGGTGAAATCCATTGCCCCTAAAGCTACTAAGAATTTTGCTCGCCAGTGCTTTCCCACTGAGGTCGTAGATGGATAAAAAATCCACGAAAGCTTTTTTAAGTATTGGCTGCTCCGAAGCATGGTGTTCAACGTATCTGAGACATAGGGAAAGGCGGGCAGTGCGACATATGTCCGTAGCTTCATCGGCAAGCAGTGAAAAGCATGAAGCTTTGTTGACACGGTCAACGATCTTGCTTTCTATTATTTTCCCAGAGAGGGTAATTAAATCATTCTGAATTTTCGGGCTCGTATAAAGGGCATTGGCCGGAGACGTCTCAATATGAGTTCTCAGGGCGTCATCGCCACACCTGGCCCTAACCCTCAACAGTGCGCGGACGTTTCCATCGTTTATTACTGGAAGTACTTCGGGCAGACCTATCGGACCACAGTCGCCTGTACCGCGAAGCGCATATTCTTGTCTCCCAGAGGAAAGAATTGTTTTCATGATGGGCAGCACGTTTTTGCAGTTTTCTTCTTCCTGCTTTTTAAGGCTTGGTCAAATTGGGCCATGATATCGTGCTGTGAGCCAGACCGTACTGCGAGAAAACTCTCAGAAAGTGTTGTCGACTTCCCCTGGTAGCTGCTAGCTGCGTGGCTTTTGAAGGCATCTGTGGCCTTCTTGTATTTGGTAAATACCTTCGTTACAATGCAGCCCTAGCGCTGGTGGCTCCCTTTCCCGGCACACTGGTCTGCGAAGGCCACGCAGTATTTGCGTAACGCTCCTTGCAGGTTCTCCGAGTACGCAAGCCATGGGTAACGACTTACCCAATGGGGCTGGAACTTTAGGTTTCTTTTTGTGGTGGCTGGAAAGTCCTAGTCAGCAGGGGGGGTCCATGAATTGACCAATAGCCTTTCCTTTGTTTCTAGATCGAGTACACACTGGGTTTTAGAGACAATAAGACCTTAGTCAAAAGTATTTATAGTCGACGCACTGAGGTGAGATGAAACAGAATGCGTAGGCGTTGCGTCACTCACCTGCCTTGGGCAGTGATTCACGGAAACTTATTCGCTTTGCACGGCATTGACCGTAGAGTAAAAGTCACATGGAGTTTCACAGGCAACATTTTTCTGTCGCACATGAAAGTCGCTATTGTCGTTTCTTGCAGACTGCTGTGATTTCTTTTTGGGTGATTGACATAGGCCTCCGTGCTCTTGTGAGTCGCTGGTGACGTTCCGACGCACTTGGTTTTCCGTCCTCGAAGACGAAGGGGCAGTGTTGTCCGTTGTCGCCGGTGGGTCTTCCCCGTCCCCAACATAATCAGCGCGGCTTTTCTTGAAGTAAAACACGCGTTTCGTTTTCTGTGATGCTGCAGCATGTCGCTTCATATTGCTACCAAAAGTAACATACAATATGCGGTGAGAAACCTCTACTGCTCCCAGTCGGAACGCATTTTTGCAACTAACCACTGCGGGGCCTGTACATAGACGTCTGGAACCATGACGTCAAAGTCCCCTTTGGCATGCTCTGCGGCGAACTATAATAAAGGTGAAGGTAAAGTTTGCTGTGGGAGGGCAGCGCTAATTATATCGCGAAGCGATCTCATTTTCATTTCTAAAGTGTAAGGGGAGCTCCAATTACCCTTTGTACATGCTAAGTGGATTGAGTGGCTCGTGCAACTAGTGGCCGCTCGTTCCCGTTCCAGATAGCATGCACACAGAGCTGCACGTGAAGTTGCCAGATGGACCGCGCGGGCCGGTGGGCGTCTGCATCGGTTCGGGAGCGCGGGGCGAAAGAGCGGATTATGCAGCGGACGCTCCCACAATCGTTTCACGATGTCTAAGGGGGTAAAACTGAATGCCAAGCATGCCCCCCCCCCCATATTGTTGCGTGGTCAGTAGCCACGGCAGTAGCCACAAGGCGAAAGAAAAAGATTCATCCGCGAAATCCTACAGATTCCCTGCAAAAGCACGCCAAAACAAAAGACTGCAAGCATGGATCACTGCGGTTCGAAAGGCGAAATGGTTGGCACATTTGTTTTTATTTGTGCACTTCCAGTTTACTTTTCCTGTCTTTGAAAATGCGAACACGTGTTCCAAACTTATTCCGACTCCTCCCCTCATTTGTTAACGCGTGCTGCAAATGATTGTTTTCCGCTATGATAAATGAACTTGGAAGTTGCTTAGCTGGTGCCGTTCGATAGCGTCCATATACGGTGCAATAGGCTCCAATTCTACAAGGGTGAAAGAAAGTAGTTTCTAGCAATTTACCTGGCTGTAGTAACCGCGTTCATTCTTGTTTCTGAGACATTCTGTAGGGTATGCTGTTCATTCGATTTTTTTTTACATTTACAAATGCTGGTAATTAAAAAGACTATACACCAAATTTTGTGCTTTATTAGTAATTAAAATTTATACACCCCAAGCTGTTCCGTTGTATCCGCAAACTGTCACTCTAACCTGTAGTTGTACTTCATGCGAGTATAATCATTTCACATACATTTTGAACAAAAATTTCTTCAAGGACAAGCAAAATGGAAATACGGCGTTGTCAGCACACCCATTTAATAGCGTGTGCCTTTTTGATGCATTTTTTATAAGAGGAAGCTGATTCTTTAAAGAGTAGGAAATAACTTATTAACCGTAATCAATCCCGTTTATTTAACATTTCTTGTCAGCCTGTGTTTCTGCAGTCCATAAGATCCGGATGTCCGAAGAGCGAACACGCGAAGGAAGTAACAAAGAATAGAAAAATACGCTGTGATAAGGTGAACAGCTGTCGCCTTGCTGACGAAAAGACGGCAGCCGACCACCACCGAACAACGGGTTTCCGCCCTTAAGGGGCTGTGTCAGGCTGCTGTAAAGCAGCTTTTTTTTTACACTTTCCCCTCACAGCTGTTGTATAAAACCTGTACAAGTTGTGAGCAAATAAATTCAATTTCAAATAGCTGGGGCTCTCTGCCAGTCGAGCAGCGAGTCGCAGACGACGCGTCTCTAGTAGACAAGACAAACACCTACAAAAATGAACTCAGTAACTAGAGAGCGTTTGAACCCGCACTAAGAATCTTATCCCAACGATTTTCAAGCGACCGACTCAGTTGCCTATACGAACAATCGTTTATTTACAACCAAGCGCTAGGGCGGACGGAGCCCGAAGACGACAGGCCGAGAACTAAGGCTCCCAGATCTTGTCCGTGCGCTACAGTTTTTCTTCATCTGGCCTCTCAGGAAAGGTCGAAGGGGAGAAAGAGACCATCCACCTCCGACGGGTTTTAGCCCCACGCCGGTGGCCTTTCGGAAAGTCTGCTGCGAGCTGGCGCGGCCGTTTGAAGGCACCGCGCGATACACCAGTCCATGCCGATCTGTCTAGGGATTGCCCCAGTTCGTTCGTCGAAATGCGCAACAGAAGCCCTCATGGTTGACGAAAATTGTTCATCCCCGCCTGGCGTCCAAAGCTGGGGTGTAGGGCGAGCTTATGAAGGGGCATGCAGGCGAGCTTATGAAAGGGCATGCATGCGTTACATTCATTGGAGGCAGTCGGTCGACAGGCACACTCAGAGTATATATTTCCAGATCACCGAAAACATCGAAGCAAGAAAGTTTTTCGGGAATGGGAGGGAGGGGGGGGGGTCAGAACCCTCTAACCGCTCCTCTATTTACGCCCCTTTGTACAAGGATGTCATCGATGTGGCATTACCGCTACCTGTTTATCGGTTTTTATACTGTGCAGGTTCGTGGAAAGACGTCTTAAGGATATTTAAACAAATGCCTGTGAAGTCATCAGTCTGAAGCTTCTTCTTTAAACTACATACCAGGGGCCGAATTCTCTAAAACGACGGGGCGTCACTTTGAAACGACGCGGTAGCGCCATGCAAATGCATGTGTTGTGGAGTTGGGGCCGTCGCTTTGCGGTGTTCAGCAGGGAGAATCAGCCGCAGAAAAGCACTGCGGCAAGGGCGCGAAGCGACACCCACTGCCCCCCCGTCGTTTCGCTTGTCGCTTCAAACCCTTGCCACAGTGCTTTTCTGCGGCTGATTCTCCCTGCTGAACACCGCAAAGCGACGGCCCCAACTCCACAACACATGCATTTGCATGGCGCTACCGCGTCGTTTCAAAGTGACGCCCCGTCGTTTTAGAGAATTCGGCCCCAGAACGCCACCCGTCAGTACATGGCTGCGGGAGAAAAGAATATGGGTAGCAGGGTCAGTGAATTGTCGACATTGTGGTAAGCTGGACACCATTGAACACATTTTCTTGGGCTGTTCTGACGCAGTATTTCACTGGGGCATTCTCAATCTCCCACTAAATAAACTTCCGGTGTCTCCGTACGGAATACATTCCTCGGAACACGTAATCATGGCGGCATACAACTTGAAATTTTCATCTCCTTGAGCCTGCACGCTCTCTGGTAACCTTGTATGGCCGTACGACATGGAGACCCCGATGCGCGACCGGCAAAGAAATACTTTATTGAAAACATTTATTCAAATCAGAGATGTAACGCAAAATGAACCATGAGCAATCTGACTGGGCTAACACCTTGGATGAACTAGTTAACCTGAAATTCTTTTCATACGCACAACCCGTATTTGCCGGAGATGTTTATAGTATTATGTTCTGTTGAGGGATGATTTATTTTTTGTTTTTGTTCACTGTAGCAAGCAGGTACTAAACAAAAAAAAACGGCCGTAGCTTCGTCACTAAGACGAAGGGCTTCCGCTGTGCATCTGTTCTGCCCAGGTTCGATTTCTGGCGGTGCCAGTAGTTTTATTTAGCCTAGTTGGCAGTTTCTCGTCGCGCGCGCTACGAAGAAACCGTTGGATGGTTTAGACAAAAAGCTTTGCTTGAAAAGCAGTGGGGTCTTACCTTATCTCCATTACGTTCTCGTAATATTAACCTAAGGTTTCATTTAAAGCGGTGTACTGTCAGAAGAAATTAAGTGATGGATAATTACTTCACTCTCTCATAAAGTATGGATCCTTGCTTGTGTATGCATATGTGTATCACCCATTTTCAGAATATTTTAAAACGAAGGTAGCGAATGTCTTCAAAAATTTTCCATGCATTGATTATACAATGTTATTGCCTGTTTCTGTTCCATTCAGGTCATTCCGTTAATCTAGGTCTGGTTTTTCTTCTCGAACAATTGAAATCCTTTATTGAGGAAAGCCGGTGCCCTGGCTCGGCTTTCATTGATTGATCTACGACATGTGACACTATCAATCACTCTATTCGTTTACCGTTAGTCTACTTACTTAGAATTAGTGTACCATGATTGCCCCTTAAAAAGTATTTACGTGATAGACTTGAATTTGCGCCCTCAGCAGCCGTGCACTAGTAAATATCTAACAACGTCGTACTCAAACCTCCATGCATGGTCCGCTATACGTTTTATTATATAATAATAATTTACCCAGGTGCTTCTGATGTTCAAAAACTATATCATACGCTGATGATACCACTATCTAGAATTACAACGCTACTGCTACATACCTCATTGTTGAACTAAATGTGAATCTTGGTAATGCATTACACCTTTATAACCGCAGTACGTCTAACATAAAGATTCATAAACAAAATTTGCGTTCTTTACACCGATCAGAGGGGCATGAACCCGTGCTATCAACTTATTAACAACCAAGGGATTCTTGGTAGGGAACTCTCTCCATTCTTAGGAGTCCTAGTCGAGTCCATCTCGAAGTTGGCTCATCCCATTGGCAAAATACAGAGCAAATGACTCATGGCATAGGCGTTCTTTTTCAAGCAAGACCTCGCTTGAGTCATTAGACTCTTATATTACACTACATCTCTTTTTTGCATTCACAGATAACATCCAGCATATCATCGTGGAGCAACGCATTCTCCTATAACCACCCACCAAACAAACAATACCAAGTCAAGCTATTACAACAATCTCATCCATTTTTATATTGGGAATGCTCATTTATAGCTTCACGAAAAAACATACTGTCAGCTTCCAACGTTCTGAATTATACCCAAGCTATTTTGTGTTTTTACTAATCAGTTTCCGAGTTTCTCTTTCTCGGCCCTCAATTGTTTCAATGCTAACGCCACTAGCTTTTCTTTTAAAAAGAATTTCATTTTGGCTTAAATACCAACTCCCTACGTTGAGCATACGGTACACTTCTCCGCAAGCTCGTTATGGGTTTCTATGCCACATTTAACTAAATCTTCCAATACATTTCACACAACTAGAAATTCAGTGCCCTTCCACTCTGTGAAGAGGCGAGACAGCGATGCAAGGCGCAGTACAAGAAATGCACGGCGTGACATCGATGTTTTTAATTTGCAATTTGGTATACCTTGTGGTTAATTAGGTGAATAAAAGTTGGAAGAGACAGGGTTTAATTCTAGCTTTAAAAAGCGTATATTAAGGCTGGAATAGAGCTTTGTGAGTACCCAAAGTCACTACTTAAAAGTGAGCAAAGTCGTCGTTTGTTTTCATATGAAGGCCCCATTAAGGTTAGGGAATACGCTCTCCTCGAATCAGCGGGTTCATCTATGATTACTCCTTGCTTGTCTTAGTCAAGCCAATGCGGCCTGTATTCACGTTACCGAACAAGTCACCAGCTTTCCATTGGCAAGGGTAGGGGCGCTTACTTCAGCCATTCCTCTGCTATGTGGTGGGTGCCGGCGGGCGTTCCGCTTGACGGTAGTGCTCACGAGACGCAAGTGCTGCGCCCACTGCTACGGTGCATGTGTCGGCTCTCCTGTTGCGTTTAAAAAGCCGATTAAGTCACATTTTAGCCACGGCGGGGCGTTCGCCACTGGGTATCGCGCTAAATTTGTCGCTCGTTTCCTACCTGTGGCGTTTTTCAAAGGATGACTTGCGCAGGCAGGAGGGAAATGGTGGTAAGAACATATTATTGTCGGAAGCAAGAAAAGCAGAGAGAAAAACGGTTATTAAAACGAAGCTTTAGTGTCCTCCACTAAAGCCGCTGTATGCCAATACCTCCGTAGGAAAGCCAACTTTCACTGACGATTTTGATATGTGATAGTAGTTCAAGTCAAAGAAAAACACCGGGCCATCTCCACGAACCCGAAACTTGGGGATGGCTAAACAGGCAGTGTATAAGTGTATTGTTGGCACCTTGGTGTTTTTCTCCACGGACATGAAACCATTGGGGGTAGAGGTGTACAGCTTTGATGATGATGATAGTTTGAGTTTAATGGTGCAAGGCCAACAACGGCAAAAAGAGAACCAAAGACAAAGTTATTTGAAGAGTACAGATGTGCAATTAAATACTAAGTAGTCAAGTGAAAACAAAAGTGAAGTGAATGAATGAGGATGGCTGGTGTATAGGGCCAGTATGATTATGCATGATATGAAAGAAGCTGTAAAAACTTGACGTCTGAAAAAAACTGAAAAACACGATTGTTAGAAAACATTGGGTTGTCGACCAAGAAGTGCGATGGGTGTAGCGGGATGTGTTGTCTGTACAGTTCAGAAAAATGTTTGCGTCGTGTGGTGTCGAGCCCCTTGCATTGAATGAATACGTAAAATACGGATACGGCCTACCCGCACCTGGTGCACTGGGTCCTAGAAGATCCATTGAGCATATACGAGTGCGTTGCATGCGTGTGCCCTATCCGTAGCCAAGGCAAGGCGACTTCCGTGTATGTGTTGTGTGACTCAGCTGTGCACCGTCCCAAGTGTGGCTGTATTACGTCGTTTGTTGTCTGTTTGTTCACTCCAGTGTGTTTGCCATGTTCTACGCTAGTGTTGTCTTATGTGTGGCTTGAGGTCTGTATAGGGTACCGTTGCAATATCTAGTGTTCCTGATTTCTGCAGCAGCGGCCCTCTCGACTGCTAATTCATTTCCAGCGATCCCAGCGTATTCTGGGACCCAGCAGAGGAGCAGCTCTTGCTTATGCGCATAGACAGAAATACTGGTGTTGAACACAAGTTAAACTATGCGGTTTTTGGGGGGTTTGTTTGAAGATAGTGCATGAACAACACTCAAGGAATCCGTATAGATGATAAAATTGGGTATATGATTTTGAAGAATGCGTCGTACAGTGAGTAAAATTCCGTATGCTAATGCTTTAAAAGTGGTTGTGTGTACGCTCATGATTCTAGCTTCATTGAAATTGGTGCCAGGAGCAGCGCAGGACACCATATTGGAGGTTTTAGAAGCGTGACTGTAAAATTCTGCACATGGGCATATAAACTGCAGAGACAGAAAGTGCTGCAGTATTGCAGCTCGTGGTACCCGATTTTTGTCAAGTTTAATAAAAGAACGGTCGCACCACACCAGGTAAACTTTCTAATGCGGCAAAATGTTTGAAAAGGATGATATGTACCCATCTAAAAACGAAGCGCTGAGATCCGAGGCTCGCTCTCTCAGTCTAAGTGAAAAGGGCAGAAGAACGGATTGGTGATTTACAAACAGCAAAGATGTGAATCTATCGTTAAAGACAGGATAAAATGATGAGTATTCAGCCATGAAATTTTAGAAGCATAAAGCAAGTTCATGTACGTCCGCTGGTTCCCAAGCCCCGCATGTTACACTCCATATACAAACTTTCGACGGGCTAGTGTAAAAAGTACCCGACGCAAGACGAAGTCCCAAGTTTAGCACTGGGTCAAGCATTTGCAACGCTGTTTTAATCGCCGTCCCGTACACCACACTGCCATAGTCCGAACGAGGCCCAACAAAAGCAGTGTACAGGCGTAGCATGAGTTCTTTGTCGGAACCATACGAATGGTGTGAGAGGACCTTAAGGATATTCATTGTTTTCATACAATTATGCTTAAGTTCCTTGATGTGGGGAATTCATGTGAGTTTGTGGTCAGACACAACGCCTAAAAACGTGTGCTCGTTGTTCACAGCGATGGACACACCGTTAAGACTAATGTCTTGGTCGGCATGGACCCCACGCTTCCTGGAGAACACAACGCAAGAGCGTTTTCCAGTGTTAAGTTTAAAACCATTCTTCTCTGCCCAGTCGGCAAGTTTCTTGACGCCCAGTTGGACTTGACGTTCACAGATTGACACATTGCATGATTTAACATATATCTGCACGTCATCTACATACATAGAATAAGAAATTGTAGGTGGCAATGCCTCCCCAAGGGAGTTCATCTTGACTATTAAAAGAGTGCAGCTCAACACGCCACCTTGCGGCACGCCGCTTTCTTGCATGTGAGCCTTTAAGAGTGCACCACCAACTCTCACACGAAACGTTATCTCTGACAAGAAACTAACAAGGGTGTTTAACCCGAAACATCGAATGACTTGAGGTCACTAAGGATCCCGTAACGCCAAGCGGTGTCGTCGGCCTTCTCCAGGTCCAAAAACAGTTACACAATGCGCGCAGGTTGTATGTTTGATATCTCAACACATTATATGTGTCTATAAGTTCAAATAAAAAAGATAACGCATAAAGGTAACGTCTTACTTTCGAAACCACTACTAGGCACGTGCATTTCCTATCCGAGCAGCTAATGAAGCATCGCGAACGATCCCGAACGATCCCAGGGAAGTACGCTTGCGTCAATATCGGCTCCTTTTGCTTTTAGAACTTGTGAAATATGCGTGTATGACGCTTAAGAATGTAGTTTTTTTCTACTGATAATAAGGCGCAAAATAAAAAAAAGTTGTCAGATCTATTGTCCATAGTGTCAATAGTGTCCTCAACCGATGTAGCAGCGATATCGAGAGTACGTCTATAGCATAGTCAACACAATGTCCGAATATATTGTACCAGTAACATTATCTTAACTTCCAAAAATTTTTATAAAAATATTGCACGTTATACAGATGTCTAAAAGAGATACGGCTGGGACATAGACATTCACATCCTTTTGGGACGTCGCAGAGATGCTAGTGGTTTGCTGGGGAGTTCTGTTGTTTTTTGCTTGGTATCGTGTCGCACGTGCCGGCACTTTACGGCACAGTTTCGAATGTCCATTTTTTCTCCAACTATCGCAAAAATCAACCCAACTAACGTTCCTCACCTAATAAATGGGGGAGCTACCAGGTAATGATCTACATTTTGCCTGAAATGTCCCTGCGATTTTCTTTGCACGCAACGGGGAGATGTATGACAAGCGCCAGCGGTTGACGAGATTTGAACGTTTGCGACAATATAAAGGGCTTGTTTTTCGAAGTTTCTATGCATGCTGTTACGGCTACACCTTGGGGCTCTACTTCGGTCTGTAATCTCGCTGCGCCGCCTGATTCTGGCAGTCACTTGACATCAAACAGCGTGATAGCGGGCAAGGCGAGCCCGTAAAATCCTCTGCACTAAAAAGGCGGGAAGCATCGTCTTCGTCGTGCTGATCCGGAGGGTACATGGGTTCAATGGACCGACAGTCTGCGTCCTCGTACAAACGACCAGATTTGTGAACAGTTTTGCACATCTACTCACGGAGCTTCAAAGCCCAGCAGCCACGGCTTTCGCTGTCGTGCTTAGGAAGAAGAAGAAGGAGTTTATTGAAGTGCGTAAGAAAAGTACATAGGTAAAAACACTACAGACAAGGGTCCCAAAGTCAGTGACCATACCGGGACCTCGATCAAATAAGACAGAGGTAATAATTACAAAAAACGTTGGCAGCAACAGTGCAACAATCTAAGACGCACCAAAAAAAGGTTGAATTCCTTTCTGGTAAACAAACAAAACAGATAAAAGTTCACAGCTGACAAAACACGACAAAAAAAGATCGGCATATCTAATTCCCATTAGGCCTAAATGAGCAAGGAAATTACCAAAACCAATGAACAGAAAAAAACTGGTTTTCTAAGGACAATTTAAACGACAAAAGGCACATAAACAATTTCACAGCAGGCAGTAAACTATTCCAAATTTATATTATAGAGGAAGTTGCAGTCATTTTGCGGTAATTAGTTTGTACACGGGGTAGTAAAAAGTTTGATTTAATGCAAACCCTGTGGCATTGTCGTTCATAAGTAAAATAAAGTGCAATGGGAAATGCAAGGATATAAATACTAAGCTTCAATTATACTGAAACAATTTTACAACCTGCAACACGTTACAATGGAAATGATGATTCTTGGTTTTTAGATCCACAATGGCTCCTGGTGATAACGCGAATGGCTTGATTTTGAATATCTTGTGCTGATGACATATGACAATATGTAATTCCCGAGGCTGCTATTCACTCTAAGATAAAAGGGTAGAAAAAGGGAGGAAATCGACGGTTTTCTCCCCCGGACCAGCGAGATTCTCCCTTTAGCTAATTACACGTAGCGCTCTCTGTACGGCCTCTACGAAACACCGAAACAGGGGAGGAAATATTCTCCCCTGTCGTCTGCAATCTGCTGTCGGTGCCGACGCCGAAAACGAAACCGTTCATCGTTGCAATGTGGCTTTCGCCGATCGGGCGCATACGACGACTATGAGCAACACCTCCCCTGCGGTGTGCTGCTTGCTTGTTTTCTCGCTTTCTTTTTATTATTACCTCGTGCCCGCAACGCTAGCGCACGGCTCGCCAGCCGTGCGTTTGAAGCACATTCTATGGGCACTGCTGCATGCTTGCTGTGGGCGGGCGACTCGCCTGCGCCCTGTTCAACTTACCACTGCATTTGTGGACGTTTTATACTGACGTCCAAGAGTAAAAGAGGTCAGCGATGATAGCAAACTGCCCCTTTTTTCGTCAACGAGCACGGATCGCAGCATATTGACGCATCAGTTACTAACAACAAGAGGCCCCCATTCAGCAACATCTTGGCTGAATGGTTGCCAGACCAGCGGTGCGCTCTACGGTAAAATAGCGAAGGCGAGGCAATAAGTATCATTACCCAAACATACCTACCGCACTGTTTCGTGAAACGTTTTTTCTTCTTTGAGCTATTTTACTGCTTCTTAGAAAACCTCAAATTAACAAAAGTTTTCAATTTCACGGGTTACATTTGATGAAATAACAAAACCGACCTAAGACTTATGCACTGCAGTGGGTTATCGAAACAAGCAACGATCTCACTGTTCATACCTGCATTCTCGGCGATCAGGGTTATAAATACTTTGTCGCCGTGTCAATGTTCAGTTGTGGCTTGTGATCATGCGGACATAAAAGCTTTATAAAAGGCTGCTCCTATAAAGCTTTTATGTCCGCATGATCACAAGCCACAACTGAACATTGACACGGCGACAAAGTATTTAAAACCCTGATCGCCGAGAATGCAGGTATGAACAGTGAGATCGTTGCTTGTTTCGATAACCCACTGTTTTCAAGTGTGAGCTGAGCCCAGTGTTGTGTCGCCTTTTCACTGAGGCTTATGAGAACGAAGTGCGTCCACCGTCCTTCACTCTCTCTCACACTGTACTCATTCCAAAAACTGATGATAGACTGAAACTCAGGAATGTCACGGCGTATCGCCCCATTTGCCTCACCAACGTGGATTATAAAATACTAATGAAAATCCTTGCAAGACGATTGCAGTTAGTAGTTCAAGATATAGTTGGAGCCCATCAAACGTGTGGCATAAAGGGCCGTTCAATTACAACAAATATACATGTAGCCAGATGCATCTTAGACTGTTGTGATAAAATGGATCAAGCGGTGTCAATGATACAGATAGATTTAGAGAAGGCCTTTGACAAGGTGTCACATGAAATAATGATGAAAATTCTTGAACACGTGAATGTAGGAAGAATAATTACCGAAGGAGTGCGTATGGCGTACAAGGATTGCAGCACAAGTATTATAGTGAACAAATCTGTCAGCGCCCCCATTAGAGTGAGACGCTCGGTTAGACAGGGCTGCCCCCTATCATCTTTGCTCTTTTCCATTTACATTGAATCGTTTTGTGCCAACGTCGTCCACAGTCGTAAAATTAGGGGCTTTGCTTTGCAAGCATACGAAGTGCGCGTACTTGCTTACGCAGATGATATCGCTTTGTTCTGCACGGATACAAGTAGCATAAACGAGAGTATTGATATTTTAAAAAGATTTTGTAAATATAGTGGTAGTAGCGTTAACTGGGATAAGTGCCTTGGTTTTTGGCATGGTAAATGGCAATCGAAGCCCAGCGTATTTGCACTAATAAACTGGGTAGACACGCCCACGAAATACTTAGGCGTCCCGCTTGAAAGTTATCGGGATAGTGACCCGTACCCCATACAAAAATATTGTATGGTCGGCTATAGAAAATCCTTTTTATGGTTGTCTTTAGCTATTTGGCCCAATAATCTTTAGACTTTTCTATGGCTGTCTTTAGCGATTCGTATCGCCATTCCTATGGGTGTCTTTAGCTTCTTCTATAACCGGTTCTACGGCTGTCTTTAGCTATTCTTATCGACATTCCTATGGGTGTCTTTAGGTTCTTCTATAGCCGGTTATATGGTTGTCTTTAGCTATTCGTATCGACATTCCTATGGGTGTCTTTAGCGTCTTCTATAGCCGGTTCTGTGGTTGTCTTTAGATATTCGTATCGACATTCCTATGGGTGTCTTTAGCTTCTTCTATAGCTGGTTCTATGGCTGTCTTTAGCTCTTATTTCGATATCACTATGGCTATAGAAGAATCTAAAGACACCCATAGGAATGTCGATAGGAATGGCTAAAGACAGCCATAGAAATGTCTAAAGATAATTGGGCCAAATAGCTAAAGACAACCATAAGAAGGTTTTTCAATAGCCGACCATACAATACTTTTGCATGAGCTGCAGCCAGAAGAGAATCACCACTACTTGAAACACAGCGACAGCAGCAGCCGCTGAGAAATTATTAGCACGCTGCCATGCTGGCATAGAGCCTTGCAGATCTCTAGAACTTGTCCTGTGGCACTTAGGTGCATTCTGTAATATATGTTCCGTGAACACTTCAGCGATATAGGGGGAGTGCGAGGTTGCGATTGCAAACACTTCGCCAGTTTTCATTCACAAAAGGCTTAAACACAGGCATTCAAGGAAAGCAAAATCAAGGGGTTTATTCATTCCATTCATCACATAAATGGCTACTATCTACGCTACTTCACCACCAGTAAACAGTTGTTCACATACGCCGATCGAAAAACACAGCACACGCATTCCAACACTCTGGCTCACGCTTAAGTGACTCGCTCGACAGCCACACTACGCGGCACATTCCCCGCGAACGTCCGCCGAGACACAAATACCTACAGGTGCTGGGTAGTCCACAGAAAAGAAAGCACTCAGAAGTCGTTCATTACACTCAGTACTCAACGCACACAGCTGCAAGTTCGGTGGCTAAAATGGAAATGCACTCTCAATAAAACAATGAAGATGGTCGCACACAATGCAATGATAAAAAAAACGTTTTTCCAAGTTCACTCAATTAGTTCCTTGTAAGTTTTCTCAGTTCGCGAAAAAAGTATTTTTCTCACATCACCGCGGCCAAATCTTCACTTCTGTCTACGTTGCAGTGCCCATGTGGTGCAGGGTAGTTTAGAAAAGTATTCGTGAACACCAAAAAAAGTCCTGCATTTCTCGCACTATAGAGTCGCTTCAGTTCGTAAGATCACTCACCCTAGAGTTTTGCGTACGATGAAATTCCTGTCACAGTATCGCAGGTATCCATTTTCGCATGACTTGAAGTTGATGTTGAATTAATCGTAACACTGTCACCGTAAACACCGAAATTCACGACACCAAAAAGCGACACATTTGCTTGGCGTCACACCATCTACACGAGCACATTGCCGACGAGTCGAAATTCCCAGCACCTGGCAACACGTGCCATGCCCGCGCACATGAGCAAGGAGACGAAATGTGGCTGACTGAGTACATCCTGGTATAAGCAGGTCCATCGCGATAGCAAATAGTGCGGAGATACATGCCCATCTTTCGATCTTGTTCTAACTTGTTCGCTGGTAATTATTTTTTTTTGGTAAATACAAAATCGCTTAACGTTTTGTTTTCTTCAGCCGAAAAAAGTTGTATCTGTTTTCAATACTCAGGGAACATTGTCTGTCACTAGTATTGCTGCGCGAAGGAATACTAACACAGCGCGGGCCGCACGGCCGTGTCCTTCGGTACCCATCGCCAAAACCAGTATGCCAAACAAACAACAGAAAATAAAACAGGAAGCAAGGGTGTCCCCTCTACCCTTTCATCGCTTCCAAGAATTTCTTCACCGCGCCTCCTTCGGTCAGGCGTGGGTCGCTCTCCCCCTTTCTCAATGACTAATCTGAAAGTGGGGTCCGCGGGAGAAAGAATGCGGTTGTTCGCAGCTTCCACCACATTTCCGAGAGAGCGTACCCCGTGGGCCGCGAAAGTTATTTCCAATCTGCTTCGACGCTGTGAGGGCCGTTTTCAGAGAAGCCCGCTTTTGCACTTGACCGCGGCAGTGAAGGGACACAGAGGAATAATTCTACGAAAGTATACGTCTTTCGGTCAACGTTCATTTGCAAGCTTTGCAGACGCGTAGTTATATCCAAAGTTGCAACCTGAATTTGAGCGTTAATCAGTAGCTCCTATTAATTGTACTTTTCTCGTATTGTTGGTATAATAAGTACCTAACCTTATTGAACAAATACGTTCATATAACCAGCCGATCAACCTCATCATCGTTATCCAATCTGTGTTGTACATGTAGCTAGGTAAATCATGAGTATATGAATTTCGCGTCATAAGTCATATTGAAACCAGCAGAATAGGATTTAACGGTTGCTGGAATTATACCTTTGTAGGCTAACACTTTTCGATTAGCGGCTGGAAACTTGGAGCCTTATGTTACTATGTAGTTAGCTAAAGAAGCCTTTATTGATGCAGGCTTGTAAGTTCTGCGCCAAACGTTTCTTAATGCCGGCAAAATGTTGCTTAATTATCACACATCTAAAGGTTTACAGTTATATATTGTACTGTACCCAGCCGCAGAAGCTTTTATGGCTGCCTCACTTTAGCTTTAAAGCAAATTCTCTCCAATAGCTGGCAGAAGACATCCGTATGGTTCCAAGTTTGTAGACTTAGAGCTAAAGAACTGCCCATAGCCAGTCAAATGAGCTTTTATGGCTTTCTCTCTATAGCTTTAGGACGAACTCTTTTCAATAGCTGGCAAAAGACAGCTGAATGGTTTGAAGTCTGTAGACTTAGAGCGAAACAACGGCCTATAGCCAGCCGAATTAGCTTTTATGGCTTTCTCTCTAAAGCTTTAGGACGAACTCTTTTCAATAGCTGGCAAAAGACAGCTGAATGGTTTTGAGTCTGTAGACTTCAAGCTAAAAATGGTCTATAGCCAGCCGAAAGAGCTTTTATGGCTTTCTCTCTATAGCTTTAGGACGAACTCTTTTCAATAGCTGGCAAAAGACAGCTGAATGGTTTTGAGTCTGTAGACTTAATTCAAGCTAAAAAATGGTCTATAGCCAGCCAAAAGAGCTTTGACGCGGCTGGTCTATAGAACTAAAGCCATACATATTTCTTTAGCTGGCTACAGTTACCTGAATAGCTATGACTCTATAGACTAAACACACTAGGATGTTCTATAATCGTCTAAAGAGAATTGTATGGTTTACAGTCTTTAGTGCAGGATCTATAAAAACTTCAATAGCTGGCTATAGCCTAATTTATGCCTTTTTATGGGTGACCATAGAGACCCATAGGCGGCCATAGCTCACCATACATTTTTTAATAGACGCCCATAAGGCATTTTTGTATGGGACTGGCGAAGGCAAGCAATCGAGATACGGGACAAAGCCGAAAAGTTGGGGGGAAAGCAACTATCCGTTTTTGCACGTGCTGCTGTTTGTAATTTGTTTTTTGTTTCCAAATTGTGGTACGTGATGCAGGTATTACACTGCGGGCGTGCCAATGTACAAAGATTGCACCGTGTTTTTGCCGTGTTTTTATGGGGTTCCACATGGGAGCGAACGAGTCGGACAAATCTGTTTCGTCGTGTCCGCTCCGGTGGACTTTCTTTGGTGCACTTATTCTTGCGCCAAGTAGTAAACCGTTTCCTTTTTCTGAGAGATGTACGCGACCCTTTTTTGCGCACAGTGTGTCAGGTTCGTTTGGGTGCAGCACTGCCCGAATTGATTGTTTCCTGTTGTGTTTATGGTGGTGGAATCCATGGCTACCTACGTGAAGTTGTTGATGCCACAAGGTTTCTTTGTGCCCGATTCTCCTTGGAATATTTATCTCATGTGCCGAGGAAGAAATTGTATAAGGATCTCGTGGATACGGTTTTGCCGATCCCACTGTACAGGTCCCTATACCGTGTGGGGCCGGGACAAGATGTTCTTCGGCGTGCTAAAAGAATGCCAGCTCCTGGCTATGTTAAATCGTTTTTCTTTAAATTGCATGTCGGTGTACTACCTGTAAAAACCTGGATGATTGAGAAAGGTTTATTTGTGCCTTGGGGCCCTGATTGCTTCCCATGCAAAAAACCAGAGACCATCGAACACGTGTTCATAGATTGTTGGGACGGGGTCTTCCTATGGGACGTATTACAGCGTACCTTAAAGAAAGATTTTCCTGTGGATAGTCATGGAATTCGGTTTTTAGCCATAGAAAATGAAGGTGAAGTTCCATACGACTTCATAATGTTACTGGCCCTACACGGTATATGGAAGGCTCGCATGGCCCGTCGGTACAATGATGTCGATGCGAGGCCAGGGAGGGAATATTTTTGTGAAAATGTCCGCTACATAGTAGAGGTGTTGAAAACCGAGCCTAGTCCACCCGAGTGGTTGACTGTGCTGGAGAGTGTGGCGAGACTACCGCCTTTTTAAACCTTACACACTAGCAAGGTATGTGCTAGTGTTTTTTCACGTGGTGTAATTTTGTCGATGATTTGCATGTATGTATTGACCCAAACCAGGCAATAAAGAAAAAAAAAAGTGATCATGCGGACATGTGAAAAGTGTACTATATGTTGTGGGGTGTATACGTGTATTATGCTTGCGATGTTGTGTGTTGCGTGTGTTGCGTGTATTGTACGTTGGCAATACCTTTAATGAAGTGTATGCCGCTATGTTGTGCAATGTATCTTCCAATATGTGCCCGCCCACATGTGGCCTCCATGATGTTGGCTATAATAAATACGTTATCCATAAAGGAAACCAAGGAAACGCCTTGAAGTAAGTGTCCACTGATGGTGATGCTTCGTAGCTGCCCCTCTCTACCCCTACATTTTTTTTGCGTCATCTATGGGTCATTTTGAAACGTTTACGATTGCTTTCCTTCGAGTACGCTAGAGGGCGAGCATTGTCAAGGATGCGACAGCGACGGATGCGTTTTTCGTGTTGTCTGCGTTGCCTTTACGATTACAGACGATCCGCGTTTTGATGCATCGGTTGTAGCAAGGTAAGGCGACTAACAACAACTGGTTGTTCTCAAACGGCCGCATTGGATGCTTGTGATCTCGTGTGAGGTGAACAGCGGGGTAACCAGCCTTTCGGAAATAAAGGCGGCATTTTGAAAGCAACCGGCATGACTTCTACTGTGTTTACGGCGGCGCGTTCGCTCTGAACGCGTAGGCGGGGCGCGCAGCGAGACGAATGCAAGTCGCGCATATACGATTGGCGACATCGCTTGCTAACCGCAGTTCTTGTGCTCGGTAGGTAATTTCTTGGCTATTTTAGCGCATTTTGAGCGCACATAACCGCAGTAACCTACTTATTTGTACTTCCTCGATCCTCAAACCGATCAGCTCGCTAGGCCTTTATCGCATGACAAGCATTGCTTGGGTGACGCTGCCAGGGGAGGAACGCTCCTCCATTAGCTCACGAAAGGGGGAAATCTTCCTCCACTCCTAGGGGTAGAAACGCGCTCCTCCCTCTTAAAGGGAGAATCTTTCTACCTTTTAGGGAGCAATATATGATACATTCCTGTTTCACCCTTTGGGGAGAAAGTACCACCCCCTGTTTCTTAGAGTGTTCCGTAATTTAAATGGCTATGAATGAAAGCAAAAGAAAGTGGTAAGAACGCCCCATGGGCAAAATACAGACGAGCTTTCATTATGTCCCGAATAACATAGGCAGTTTTTTTCTTGATATAACTGATGTGAGAGCTATATTTCCGTTAAAGTCCTGTAACACACTAAGAAAGAAAAAGCAGTTCCCAACAGCAGTGAGATTAGGACCGAGTGTTATGGAAAGAACGTTGGGTATTTACTGTTAACCAGGTTTAAAGATTAGATATTATTTTTTCAGGATTAAATCAGGACTGAATGTTAGAGAAAAAACCTACGGCATTTGTCGCTTACCAGGTTCAAGGATTATGTATTTAATTTTTCACGGTTAATGTGCAAGTAGTTATTACAGAACCAGTTTACGATATTGAGGAGTGCAGTGTTTACCTTACGCGTAAGGCCTGTGATGGATTTCTCTGCAGATGCTGTTGTGTTATCGTCCTCGTTTTGTACGCAACGGCATGAAGTCAAGCACTTTGGAAGATCATTAATATATAGTGGGAACAGTAAGGGACCAAGTACTAAACTCTGGGGCACACCTTGATTATTATTTATTCTATCATAAAACAAACCATTTACATACCCAACGTATTGTCTAAAATATATGTTTTGTAGAAACGTTACTCCATAGCTTTGAAGCGTCGTAAATATATTATTATGATTAGTGGGGTCAAAGTCTTGGGTGAAGTCTAGAAAAAATTTCCCCGCATTTCCCCGAGGGGAAGAATGTGAAAGTGCGAATGCACGAGTTGAATTTGCGCGGTTCGGTAATGTTCGCGAAAGAGAGAGCACACACACACACACACAACTACAAAGAAAGAAAGATGCATTTATTCACAGACACTTATTTGTGTTGTCGTTGTACTTGATTGCTAGAGCGGATCTCAGCTTTGAAATTTCGTGTCTGTACTCCTTTAAGCGGGTGCATTAGCCCTTCTCACGCCCGATTCCTGGCCAATCCCCCACGTGGGTATGTACCATGCACAGACACCTATTTGTGTTGTCGTTGTACTTGATTGCTAGAGTGGATCTCAGCTTTGAAATTTCGTGTCAGTACTCCTTTAATCGGGTGCATTAGCCCTTCTCACGCCCGATTCCTGGCCAATCCCCCACGTGGGTATGTGCCATGTCAGCGGCCAGGCAGCGCGCGCCCATCTCCCCCCGTTGCCAAGGAAGACGAGGAGCGCGCGCACCCGCAGCTGTTGCTATGTGGACGGACGGCGGTCGCCGGAATTCAGGGTCGCTTTTAAAGTGAAGTGCATTCGCACTTAATACTGAGCCAACTACGTAGCCATTATGGATAGAATGCCTAATGTGATCAGTTACTGAAAGCAAGAATAAACCAGTTGAGATTCTGGAACGAACATTGTTTTGAGTTGAGATTCTGGAACGGACGAACATCTCGCCGCGAGGGGAACCCTGTGTAGATGCGACGCATCGTGGGGTTCATTTGGTGTTTCCGTTGGATTGATTCTGAAATCACGTGAAACATGTCGGGAACGCGTATGATTATTATGTTTCCCACTTATGTTAAGTGGGAGCTTCTTTTCTTTTATCGCAAGTGTTAATCATTGCCCCATCATGCGTTGTATCAGTAGCATCTTGACGTAGGTTGAATGAGTCAAGGATATAAGGTGCGTTCGTAGGATTTCATTCTGTCTCGGTTTTGTGGCGCAGTGGGAAGACCACCATGTACCTCGCGTTCCGCCCACATGGTCGTGGGATCGAAACCGAGCGCCGCTAACTACTCTTTTTTTATAATGTAGGGGGAAGGGTGTGGACGGACAACGCCGTATGGAGTGAGAAGGCGAGTAAATGAGATGCAGTTGCATGTAAAACAGTCAGGGTAGTTTCATTTTGCAGGATTGTCGTGACGGTGTAAGGCAGTGCAATACTGCGATCAGTTGAAATGAAAGTTCCGGCTGAGGCGAAGTAGTCTCCATTAGGTAGAATGTAGCAGCTAAAATCCTACAAACCATACATCGCATCTCTTGCACCTTCAGCGGTGCTTCGCAAGCTGTCACTGGGAGACTAGGCCGCCATGTGTTATGACCTGACAAAGCACCGACTTCAGAAAATAGCGTTCTTGTACCCTGATGCTCTGCCGGCTATTACTGGCCTAGCCCGTCACACTCGGGTAGAATAGCTTCACGCTATGCTGACTTGCCCACGTTGGGGGATACGATACTGCGCGCATGGCAGGTGGCAACGACCGTCACCACTTGGCAGCCTAGATCTTCATGACGCTGGGGCACATCCAATTGAGCCGCCCATCAGTCCACACGCTTTCTGCTTCGGAAGACGTGCTGAGAACACAGTGCCAACCAGTAGCCCGCGAAACTGCGAGTGCTACTCACGCAGGCCAAAGTATGGGGGGAAGCCGCAGTAGCATCAGCAACCCACGTCCTCGACTCCCCGAATTACGTGTACTTTTTATGCCTCTTGGCCACTTCGCATGACCACAGGGGCACTTGCAGCTGTGAAGGCACGCAACAAAACGCGCTCCAGCCTTCATCACCGACTCCGTTTCGGACCGTCCGAATGTTAACCTGCGTCGTATTCTAGGAGGCATCTCTCTTGCACATTCTGTTCTGCTGACGCGCACCTAATGCAATTACAAACGTGAGCACATTTTCCATGTCTGTGCCGAGGCCTTACGTTCCGTCCTTGAAATTCCACGTGGGCACTTCATTGCGTACTGTTTTAAACATTCATCCAGCTTACTCCACAAAACGTTTAACACTCCCGTGGCAGTACAAAGGATCCCTCGCCGAGGAGAGCATCCCTTTATCAAAAGCACCACCAGGCTGGCCAGCGAGGCATCTTCGTCGTACCGCCGTCTGTCTGAGGAGAGCATTGCCAGTGGAGCCACTACACTCCCTAGGAGGAGCACCAGTATCACCAACGTGCTCGACACCTTGACATTCAAGCATCTGTTCCCGAGAACCCGGATCCTGTGGCTTCTTGCTTGTCCCATGAAGTGCGGGTGTTTCAGATGCAGGCTTCATTCCGGCTTTACCATAACCGCCGACGTCATGGCAATATGGCAAGGATGCCACGTGTTCACTTTGGAATACTGCACAATGATAATAATTCTGGGTGAACCAAAGGCCCATTGCCTGCGAGTTGTCAGAACACGTCCTTTAGGGCAACTCCCCTTCTGTACACCAGCAGATATTGAACCATCCCGATCTTCACACAGTTCCTCTGCTTCAATATCGCACTTTCTCTTGTTGTGTTACGCATGCCATGCCACTTCTAAACTCGACCTACCGTACCTCTTGTGATCCTGTAATACTACACGCCAAGCATTGGCTGGAGGCGGTTCACTCTCATGAAGAGCTGATCCGCCACACTCACCCCATAAAGGATATTTTGTTCACACTCTGGACATTCTTCGGTGCAGCATCATTTTTGGGACATTATTAACATCATCCCCACCCTTTCTTCGTCCTTGCGCCTGTGGGACATCCTTTCTAATGAAGTTTGTTCCTTCGTTCTTTATTTTAAAGGGACAGACAACCAATTTTTGCCGAGTATATAATCTCTACTCCAATTGAAAGGGCATCACTTAAAGCACCTTGACTAGAAACGGTTTTTCTGATAACGCCCTAGAACTTTTTCAATAGAAATGTTTAGATCTGCAAACCGTATCTGTCCCTCCTAAAAATGATGCTCGCAACCATGACATAGAGTAGCTCAAGAACATACTTTTGTCTGTATGCAAAATGAAAGACGATATTTAAAAACTTGTCCCCAGCTAAAAAACTTTAAATCGCAGGCTTTCCTGTTCCGTTATGTGTTTTTAATGCAAAAGTCTATTGTGCACGATTGCACCATCTGATGGGAAAGACAATACGAATATTCTGGCTTCACGTAGTGGAGGTGGGAAGTTCGATTCTCCCCGGGCGCGACGTTTGTTTTTTTAAGCTGCCATTGGCGTATTCGGATACTGAAATCAAATATTTTGGCAGAACAAACGCCTCTGCCTCAGGCAGAATTGTCAGAGCTCCTTCACTATTTCTTTTTCCTGAACGGTGCAGTTGATTCTAGGCAAGGTGGCTCAGTTAACCACACTGAGAGCAACCCAGCGGCGGCGGGAGGCGTGTCTTTATAATTTGCAAAATAATCTTTAGAAATACATATAAACTTCAACCTTGTAGAAATACTTGTGTTAAAAGGTTTTCAATACGCAAATAAAAGTTTCAGCAGTTACAGTAGCTGCTAGGTGTTCAAGTCACGTGACAACTACACATATTGTAGTGCCAAGTTTCGACACTACGAAACGCCACCTATCCGATTTCAGGAAGTTTGCTGCTAAATTAACATTATTTTCGCCAATTTCTTTAAAAATTGCTTGTGGTTCCCGGGGTATATAAAACGCTGGCTTTCATATGAGCTAGAGGACATATACGCCACAAAAATCGGTTGTCTGTCCCTTTAACTACAAGGGCTTCATTAAACAGTGGTACGTACGCCGCGGCTCCAGGCAGCAACCAGGGATTGTCAATGGAGCACACACGTATTAGGGGCATGTCGTCAGTGCGGAGCAGATGTGTCGGGTGGAGAAGAACGAAAACAATAGAACAGTTAATAAGGGCAAAATGCTGTTAAGGAAAATTAGATGCTAGGATTATATTGTGAGCAGAGGGTTTCACGACATAATACAGTTTTATGCTGGTCACCGATCTTAAAACGGAGAGTGCGAAGACCAGCTACGACTGGAGGTTCATGATCGGCGACGCAGAGGCATGCCGGTGCAGGGGTCATTACTTAGCGCAGACGACAGGCAAGGCTTGGACTTATCATAATACCTGCGCCCCAGCGCTAATTCATCTGCACACTTGCGCATCGTCCAAGTTTCATCTGCACATCTGCACACTTGCGCATCATCTGCACACTTGCGCATCAAATACGTTTTTTTTTTCGAATGGGTTCTGGGTCTGAGAAAGCCCCTTCGCAGGTTTTTCTGAGGTATTCAGTGGCGACTGGGATTTGCCGCAGTGCCAATAACTATAAGAGGCCGCTTTGAGAAGGAACAAACACACATATAATCTTAAGACAACACATCGCACAACCAAGAGAAAAGGAGCACACCCGAAAGCAAATCACACCTCTTAGTTAAGTGACACACCCACAACTCTACAACGTACCAAACCTAAAGAACATACTAATAGAGTTCCCACCATATGTTCATGGCGATTAGGTGTTGTCTGAAAGGGCGTCGTGGGTTGTGGTGACGATGTGAGGCGAGGCGTTGCGGGGCCACGATGAGGCCATCGCCCGTGCTGAAACGTCGACGAAGAACACGCACCTTTGTACTTGTTCACAACGGTTTGCACGGCACCCGCTCATGAACGGGTTACCTACAGCAGCGAGAAAGAGGCAACCGGCCAGTGCCAGTCGACGGGCAGCAGGCCGCCGGTCGTCGAAGGGCGGAGCACGCCGCACGCCGACTTTGTGCGCCTCCACAATTCAGGAAGTGCGCCTAGGCCCCAGGATGCTAAGGCGTCCGGTGGACCCTTCTCGAGCTCGGGTCCCGAAAACCCGACGAGCTTCGAGTCTTTCACCTGCACATCGCGCTCTTCGTACCTGCTTCGTCCACTCCTCACGGAGTTCTCCACCCGTTACCGCCGGGCCGGCACAGTGGCTTGCTTCTGGCCACCTTTTATTCGTCCATGTCACTCCGTCGTCTGTCTTTCGGCTGCTTTTCCGGCGCAACCACACTAAGGGTAATCCCCACAGGCCGCATTGCATACCTCGGCAAAGTTAGCGGGGCTACTCAAACTCACTAACAATTTTTTTTTTCGAATCAACACTCACTCAAACTCAGACTCAATGCTGAGCAGCACATCTGCGCTCACTCAAACTCAAACTCACATTGAGCGCAAAACTCAGAACTCACTCGGACTCAAACTCGAAATGTACTCAAAACTCAAATTGTACTCAAACTCAAAATGTAATCGAAACTCAAAATCTACTTAAACTCAAAATGTACTCAAACTCAATATGGACTCAAAACTCAAAATGTACTCAAAACTCAAAATGTACTCAAACTCAAAGTGTACTCAAACTCAAAATGGACTCAAAACTCAAATTGTACTCAAACTCAAAATGTACTCAAACTCAAAATAAACTCAAAACTCAAAATATACTTAAAACTCAAAATGTACTCAAACTCAAAATGTACTCAAAACTCCAGATAAACTCAGAACTCAAAATGTGCTGAGAACTCAAAATGATTTCAGAACTCAAATGGCCTCATTGAGATTGAGACAGTAAGAGATTGAGAGTGTGAGAGTGAGAGTGTGCGAGTGAGTGTGAGAGTGTGAGTGTGAGAGTGTGAGTGTGAGTGTGAGAGTGTGAGTAAAAAAGAGAGAGAGTGTGAGTGAGAGTGTGAGTGTGAGTGTGAGTGAGGGTGTGAGTGTGAGTGTGAGTGAGAGTGTGAGTGAGAGTGTGAGTGTGACTGAGAGTGTGAGTAAGAGTGAGAGTGTGAGTGTGTGTGAATGAGAGTGAGTGTGAGTGAAGGGGTGAGTGTGAGTGAGAGTGGGAGTGGGAGTGGGAGTGTAGGTGTGAGTTCATGCGAGTGTTAGTGTGAGTGTTAGTGAGAGTGTGAGTGTGAGTTGAGTCTGAGTCTGAGTGTGACTGTGAGATGAGTCTGAGTGTGAGTGTGAGTCTGAGAGTGTGAGGGAGAGTGAGAGTGTGACTGTGAGTGTGAGTGTGAGTGACAGTGACAGTGAGTGTGAGTGTGAGTGAGAGAGAGAGTGAGTGAGAGTGAGAGTGTGAGTGAGAGTTAGAGTGAGAGTGTGACTGTAAGTGCCAGTGTGAGTGAGAGTGAGAGTGAGAGTGAGAGTGAGTGAGAGTGAGTGTGAGTTGAGTCTGAGTGAGAGTGAGAGTGTGAGTGTGAGTGGGACTGAGAGTGAGAGCGAGTGTGAGAGTGAGAATGTGAGTGTGAGTGAGAGTGAGAGTGAGAGTGAGAGTTAGAATGTGAGTGTGAGTGTGAGTGTGAGGGAGAGTGAGAGTGAGAGTGAGAGCAGGAGTGGGAGTGGGAGTGTTAGTGAGAGTGTGAGTTGTCTGAGTCTGAGTCTGAGTGTCAGTGTGAGATGAGTCTGAGTGTGAGTGTGAGTCTGAGAGTGTGACTGTGAGTGTGAGAGTGAGTGTGAGTGTGAGTGTGAGTGAGAGTGAGAGTGTGAGTGGGAGCGAGAGTGAGAGTGGGAGTGAGAGTGAGAGTGTGAGTGAGAGTGAGAGTGAGAGTGAGAGTGAGAGTGTGCGAGTGAGAGTGTGAGTGTGAGTTGTCTGAGTGAGAGTGAGAGTGTGAGTGTGAGTGTGACTGAGAGTGTGAGTGAGAGTGTGAGTGTGAGTGAGAGTGAGTGTGAAAGTGTGAGTGTGAGTGTGAGTGAGAGTGTGAGTGTGAGTGAGTGTGAGTGAGAGTGAGTGATAGTGAGAGTGTAAGTGAGAGTGAGAGTGTGAGTGTGAGTGTGAGTGTGAGTGTGAGAGAGTATGAGTGTGAGAGAGTGTGAGTGTGAGTGAGAGTGCGAGTGAGAGGGGTAGTGTAAGTGTGAGTGAGATTGAGAGTGTGAGTGTGAGTGTGAGTGTAAGTGAGTGAGTGTGAGTGAGAGAGTGAGTGTGAGTGATTGAGCGTGTGAGTGTGAGTGTGTACCTTTTGCTATATACCTTTTATATCCTCATAATTATCACCAGAAAGCATTTTTATATTTGTCCCACGTGATCCCCCTCGACGAGACCTTTAATTTGATTCCCCACACACCCTAGCAGGGTCATATGGAATTCATACCAGTCAACCTAACCATGACTCTCATGACTGTAACCAGGACGCATTCTTTAGGTGTCCGACGTGATTCCCCTACTTGAACCTTTAATTTGACGCCCCACATGCTTCAGCGGCCTCAGCTTGAATTTAACCCAGTCTATGACTCATAATGACTATCTCATGATTCGAACTACGAAGCCTTTTTTATTTGTACCACGTGATTCCCCTCGTCAAAACAGTAAATTTGATACCCTACATGCCTTAGCGGGGTCACTTCGAATTTTACCCCAATATAAGACTCGCCATGACAATCTCATGGTTATAACCAGGAAGCATTTTTGTATTTCTCCCACGTGATTCCGCTCATGAAGACCATTAGTTTGATACCCATCCCATCCTAGCATAATAAATTTGAATGTTAAACTAATCAATGACTAAACATGACTAGCTCAAGATATAGCCCTACCACATTTTTGTCCCACATGATTTCTCTTATCGGAACCTTCAGTTTGATGCCCCAGACACCCAGTGGCATCATTGTGAATTTTAACCTAATTTATGACCAATTTTGACTATGTCATGATAATAATCAGGAAGCACGTGATTACCTTCATCGAGACCTTTAATTTGGCTCAGTGGCTAAGGCGTTGCGCTGCTGAGCACGAGGTCGCGGATTCGATTGCCGGCCGTGGCGGCCGCTTTTCTGATGGAGGCGAAAAGCAAAAACGACCGTGTGTACGAGATTTCGGCGCACGTTAAAGATCCCCAGGTGTCAAAATTAATCCGGAGCCCTCCACTACGGTGAGCCTGATCGCCTGCGTTGCGTCGGCGCGTTAAACGCTTCAATCAATAGAGACCTTTAATTTGATACGCCACACGCCCTAGCGCCATGAACTTGAATTTTAACCGAATCTATGACTTAGCATGACTACGTCATGATATATCCGTAAGTCATTTTCGTCCCGATGGATTCCCGACATCGAGACCTTGAATTTGATTCCCCATATGCCCTCGCAGCGTCATTTTGAATTTTAACCCAATCTATGACTCATTATGACTGCCTGATGACTACAATCAGGAAGCATTTTTTATTTACCCCGCGTGATTCCGTTAATCCGGACCTTTCATTTGACACCTCACACGCCTTAGCCTCATCAGTTTCACTTTTCACCCAATCTAATGTGGTCATTATTCTGCCCGAAGGGGCGCTGCCCAATCAATTCAGCTAATTCATTTGAAACAGCAGAAAGGACAGCCTCCGCCCCCATATCCCCCCGGCTCTCACCTCTTCCTTTGTGGCCCCTAGTATATCAAGCCGTTAACAGTAGCAGGCGAACAACCAGCACGCCAGCGCCGCCGTGTGCTTTCCCACCGCCCTTTCCCACGCTCTTAGTGGATCCGTCAGGGGGAAAAGTTAAGAAAACCCTTTTTATGACCTCACCAGTCAATTGTCATTCACGCGCCCAGCCGCGAAAATTAGGTATACAGCAAGTGCTTATGGCCATGAAAATTCAACAAGAACGTAAAAAAAATCAGACACCCCCTCCCTCCCAACCGATCACGCAGATCGCGATTGGTGCCGTACCCGCAGGTAACCTGAATTCCGAGCCCACAGTGACGCATGAAACTTAACAGCCAACCATAGCTGCCTGCTAGGCTACTCATATGTACTCAAACTCAAAATGGACTCAAAACTTCTATGTACTCAGAGCTCCAAATGTACTGAAAACTCAATATGTAATCAAACTCAAAATGTACTTAAACTCAAAATGTACTCAGAACTCAAAATGGACTCAAACTCAAAATGTACTCAGAACTCAAAATGGACCCAAACTCAAATTGTACTCAGAACTCAAAATGGACTCAAACTCGAAATGGACTCAAACTCAAAGTGTACTCAGAACTCAAAATGGACTCAAACTGAAAGTGTACTCAGAACTCAAAATGGACTCAAACTCAAAATGTACTCAGAACTCAAAATGGACTCAAACTCAAAATGTACTCAAAACTCAAAATGGACTCAAACTCAAAATGGACTCAAACTCAAAATGTACTCAGAACTCAAAATGTACTCAGAAATCACTAGTTCTAAGGCGTTCTCAAACTCAGTCAGACTCAAACTTAGTCGGGATCACTCGGCTCAAACTCACTCAATCTCACACTCACCATGCCACACTAGCCTCGCGCTCACTCAAACTCACTCACGAATGAGTTTGAGTCCAAATGAGTCTGAGTGAGTGGACTCATGAGTGAGTTCACCGACCTCTGCCGCATTGGCGCCATGAATACTCCGTGGGTACTCCATGTTGTCGGCGTCGTCGTCGTCAGCACGAGCTTTTTGCTTCACATGCTGTAATTAGAGGCTTTTGATGCTGGCTTGGGAATGCAGCGTTACCTTTTTTATCCGCGTTGTCTAGTTTCTCTACGAGGTACGCGGGTCGGCGGAAATGGACGGCAAAGGGAGCGTGACGGACGACGAGGCCGGGGGACCGGGAGCGGCTGATTCGCTAGGTCTGCGCATATGCCTCGGAGGATAACGAATTTGAGATTAGGATACACTGTCGGGAACCATCGTAGAAAATTTGGTTAAAGTTGTTTCATTGCTGAAGCAACCTTCGGCTGTGGCCGTAGCGAAAAAAATGGCTGGTTCCTCTGCAGTTAAAGCGGATGAAGTTGTCGTCTAGTGATATCGGAGAATCATTAGAGCTAATGGCGGTGTGGGCTAAAAAATAAGGGGGACCGCTGTAGCTCTTAGAGAACCGGTATTAGGCACCGGAAGACCGTCGATAGACAGTTGGCAGCAATAGTTTCTCCGAAAAATGATGGAGGCAGAAGTCGCAAAAACATAGACGGTTTCGCTGTTTGTAAACAAACATGAATGGCCGGGACGGTTCGCCACAGAAGACTTCCGGTAGGGCGCTTCGGGTAATGCTTTAAATGGTCGGGGCTGCCGCGGCGTTGTTTCCCTGGTGTGTTTTTGTGTTTGTTTGTTGCTCCATTATTTCTGGCGCATTCCATCAGATGTGTTTAGAGCGATGTCTAGTGACTACATGAAGGATCTCGACGTCGTCGTACGGCAGAAGTACAAGCAGTAACTGCAGTGAGAGGGCAACAGTTGTCGGTTCTCCTGGACAGGAAAGTTGTGCAGTTCAGCTTTCCGACGGGAGCTAAAAATCTGCCCCCTGATGCAGCCGCGGAAATATTTCTCTATATGGTGGAAGGTGTCCGCTTCTACACGAAGGAACAATTCAAGTGCTACAAAATCAGTGACGTATACAATACGTTTATAAGCGGTGCATTGAAGCGGGTTATGTGAATCAATGCTGGGAAAGCGGCGACGGCATCGTTATTCGTGCTGCAAATGTCGAAGCAATCCAGACGTTGCTGAAACAGTACGAGCCATGGTACGTTCTAAAAGACGACGGCACTGTTGTTACTGGCAACTGCGCCTGTCACGGAGGGTGAGCATCGATTTAATGCACATTCATGAGAACTTGTGTTTTCGGCAAGTTCGTTCAATGTTTGATTGTGAACATGTTGCTGAGGCTTCGTTTCAAGGATAAAGATACAGCTCTGTGCTTGAAAGAGTTTGAAAGAGGTTGTTAGAAAAGCAGTTTGACTATATTCTGTCACCGCAAACCTAAACATGTAGATGGGGCGAATACCCCACTTCGTTAGCGACTGTCTAGATTCAGTTCATTCGTAGTTTTTCTCTACACACTTCTACAAAAGTACAAAACCTTAGCCCCACAGCGCCTAACGAGGGCTGACGTAACTGAATTGTAGTTTAATATACTATGCTAAAGAGAGAAAAAAAATATTTTTTGTTCAATTTCTTACTATTTAAGACAGCAGTGTCGTTGAAGGGAGATCATACAAGAAATCTGAATTTCACATTCCAACGGCTTCGTACATAGCTAGAACGTATCGCTTAGGCCACCGTAAGTGTTTTAACATTTTTCGTTGGTATTGTCCACAAACGCAAGCATCTCTTCTTGTTTCCTGTATTGATTGTCGCAGTGAGTTCCTGCCCACCAGTCAACGCGCTATACCCAGTACTTGTAGGGTAGCACTTTGGCTGTATTTGTGCACATATCGAACATTACTTTGTAACATAGTGGTCTATACATCCATACCCTTATCTTGCTTTCAGACTTGAAGAATGCTGTAGACACATTGCTGCACTGCTGTTTTACACTGAGGCCCATGTGAACTTGGGCAAGAACAAGTTGTCGCAAACTGATGTTCCATGCAACTGGATTAAAGTGTCAGAAAAGTTTACAGTAAGTTTCCCTTCAGCTACTCGTTTTCAGAGCATTCTATCGTAAACAAATGTACTAAGGCTAATAAAAATATTCTACAGCCTGCCGAAATCACCGAAATTAAATTCTTGAATACTAAAGTGTAGGCACCCGTATCCCTGCCAACGCCCAGGGCCCAGCAGGATGTGCCACTGTGGACAGACTAGCAAGTTCGCAGTTTTTGCTCTCAGCTGAAGGCGACTTCTGAAGTCAGCATTATTCAATGCATACACCTAACACGTTTTCATTGCCTGAGACATAAAAAGGACTGATTGCTAGGCATCTGAGTTACTACAAGTGTTTGCTGGATCGGACGCACGTTTTCTTGATCATGAAAGTATCATCTTCAATGTGCCAAGCAATGTGCATTTAACAGTGCGCACAGAGAGCATCGCGTCCTAAGCTTGACAGGTGTCTTTAAACTGGACTGAAATTTTCTTTGCCACTGATCTACATTGATTTAACTTCGCAGTCAAATGCACCGACAACAGTAAGTGGCAGTGAAGCAACCGATTCAGCTCCCGACACAGATGAATACTACCCTGAAACGCCAACCAAGCTGACGGAGGCGACTGCCACTTTCCCACAAGAAATATTTACAAAATCATTGACCTGGATACGGCCGAACGTATGACGCTTAGTACTTCCCAATGTGCGGCGATAGAAGAAAGTACACGTGAACAATTGAAATCACCAACATGGCTAGATGAGCGAAAACGCCGGGTAACGGCGTCTGTCTTGCATAGAGTGGCAGCATGCAAGATAGGTGCTTATCAACTTGCCGCTGAAATAATGGGCTTCGTAAAAGCACACCGTGTCGCAAATATTCTTTGGGTTCACAGATGGAAAGAGAAGCAAAAATACCCTTCATGAACTATGAACATTACAAGCATAGTTCATCTATGGTAAGTGACTGTGGTTTACATGCGCTGGCTGAACTGCCATTCCTAGCAGCTTCGCCTCATGCTCTTGTATCATGTGCATCCTTCGAAAATCTCTGCGGGAGTGAGTGTCCCGCTACATATCTACAAAAGTTCAAGACATAAGACGCGCAGCTCCTGACGAGGGCTCTGGTACCTGCGTTGTAGTTCAAAGGAGTACTGACACCAAATTTTGACGCCCAAAAAATGATATCATTGGCTTCAGTAGTTTGTACAGATGCCTCACAGAAATGTTTGCAGCGATCCGAGGCCGGAATCACATCTAAAATCGATTTTGATTGCCCAGACCGCGAGCTTTCACAAATCGGCAGCACTAGCGAAATCGCTTTCGGCGTGACGAAACATCAGTCTGCGTGTCTGGCCGGTTCAGGGTGACGTCATATAGTCGTTTTCGGAACCGGAAACGATATCCTGCGCTGCTGTTGTCGGTGGTATTCGTTTGGGCAGGAGACGTGGGCGTAGCTGTGTGAGCAATGCTTGTAAACGTTGCATGTTCGAAGTCTTTGCTCTTCAATTCGTGGCCGGCGCATGGTATTCGCTTGCACTGGTGCCGAAAACTGCGCGGTGCCGGCACCGCGCGGTGCGCGATGTCGACGGAAACCGCGGCGACGCCGTGGTGCGCGTCGCCCAGCTCGCCCAAGTTATGCTATGGCAAGCTCGCGGTATGCGAAGCCTGTCCGAGCAAATCGACGACGACGCCAAGACGCATTATTTTCCACGCGATGACATGCAGCGCCAAACGTGGACTGAGTTCGTGCACGGCGGCGGCAGCTAAAACTGTCGCCCAAGCCAGCGGGCTCGGGGTTGCACGGGTCACCTTGGGTGCTGGGAACTTTAGGCTTACTATCGTTGGTATCGTGGCGACTATTTGATCGCTGGTATCTGTACAACTGCGAATGACCATCCCTTACACAACTTTTCACCACAATATCATCCCCTTTTTCGTATATGGAGCTTTATTTTGGCAATAATCTCCGTTTCAGCGATCGATGACCAAGACATCTGATGCGGCCTGTTTTTATTCTAGCGCGCAGGTGGCGCCATCTGTCGGCCGCTCGCCGCACCGCTGTGCCGGCAGTGCTGGGTCGGAGCGCCGAACCTCCGCTGCCTGTCAGCGTAGGCTTACCATCGCGGCAAATATCTGAACGCCACTTTTAAATTCAGCGCTGATAACAACCCCTAGGACAATTTTTCAAAAAACTAACATCTACTTTTTCGCATGTGGAACCTCTTTTTCGCGATCAGATTGATTAGAAGACTGGTGACAAGCTGTTGCTATCATGGTCTGCGCCGGTTCGAGCCGCAGTGATATTAAAAAGCCGCCCGCATCTTCCCACGGGGGGAACTCGAGTAAATGCGTCGCATCTACTCGAGTCAAGCAAAGCGTCACGTCAAGCGAAAGCCAAGCAAAGACGCCCTTGACTGAATTCCGAACGCGCGCTCCGCCGCTTATATACGTTGAGGGGACTGCGTAATCCGGTCCCAGTCGACGACGTTGGCGTACTTGTAAAGCGGCGTGGACTCTAGGCATTTGAGCCAAACGCGGATGTTGCTTCGCCGGAGAACGGCACACCGGTTATATGCGCAGCGCGCCCGACGGAGGGGGAACCGCGGAAGAGAGAGTACTGCACATGCGCCGGCCCCAGCGCGTCTGCCGCGGCTATGACGCAACGTCCCGCGGCTATGACAAAACACAATCCAACAGAATCCACTTTAATCCAATCCAATCCAAATCCAATCCAAGTCAAGCCAAGCCAAGCCAAGCCAATCATATCCAAGCCAATCCAATCGAATCCAATCCAATGCCTTTCGCGAGAGAGTGTTCGAATCCAATCCAATGTCCCTCGCGAGAGAGTGTTCGCTATCGCCTCGACTCGACGCGCATGCGCAGTGAGCGTGCGGACTACGGACGCCAACGCGGGTGACATCGTGAGTTACTTAAATGCTTTGCATTTAAAAAACGGACGACGGCGAAGACATCGCCGGCCTAATCGCCTGGCCAAATAAAGTTGTTCTGTCTGTCGGGTGGCAGCGACTCATCCGAGTCTAACGATTCAGACGACATGTCGACTGCGCGGGCGAGGGCGGACCATGTGCAATCGTAGCAGACGATGCGGCGAACGCATTGAGGAAAGAAAAACGTCCCTGACGTCACGGGTGAGACCGTGACGTAAGGCTGGCCCGCTTGCAGGCTGGCCTTCGAACGGCCATTTTCCCGCGCGGCAACCAGATTTGAAATTGGTTGCAATAAACGTGCTATAATATTTCTGTGTTGGCGGCTGACGGCTTTCGGTTCGATTTTCGTAATTACTGGGCCACTACGTATTTTTTACAGCATAAAAACTGAAAGCGAGAAATTTCGTGTCAGTACTCCTTTAATGTGCTTTCGTTAACAGTGAAACAAAAATTACCTTTTTGTTCGACTTCCTACTATTTAATACAGCAGTAATACAGCAGCATCTTGACAGCCTATCGTACAAGAAATAGACATTTCACTTTCCATTAGCTTCATGCATGGCTGGAGCTTATCGCTTATGCCACCGTATGTGTTTAAACATTTTCATGTTTATTGTAGACCAACTCAAGCATCTCTTCTAGTTTCAGTATTTCTAGTCGCACTGAGTGCCATTCCACCAGTCAACGCGCTATGCCCCGCACTTGTAGGGCATGATATTTGGGTGTCATCATCATCATCATCACCAGCCTGTCTACGCCCACTGCAGGGCAAAGGCCTCTCCCATTATTCTCCAATTACCTCGGTCCTGTGCCAACTGTGACCAATTTATCCCC
Organism: Haemaphysalis longicornis; assembly: GCF_048455015.1. Classification (NCBI taxonomy): domain Eukaryota; kingdom Metazoa; phylum Arthropoda; class Arachnida; order Ixodida; family Ixodidae; genus Haemaphysalis; species Haemaphysalis longicornis. The sequence continues at coordinate 10,863,929 of NW_027526225.1, read as the reverse complement.
GCAAACTTCTTGATCTCATCTGCCCATCTAACTTTCTGCCGCCCCTGCAGCGCTTGCCTTCTCTAGGGATCCACTTTGTTACCCTTAATGACCAGCGGTTATCTTGCCTTCGCATTACATGCCCTGCCCAAGTCCATTTCTTCTTCTTAATTTCTACTAATATGTCTTTAACACCAGTTTGCTCCCTGACCCACTCCGCTCTCTTCTTGTTCCTTAATGTTACACCTATCATTTTCCGCTCCATTGCCCGCTGAGTCGTTCTCAATTTAAGTTGAACCCTCTTAGTGAGCCTCCAAGTTTCTGCCCCGTAGGTGAGTACCGGTAAGATGCAGCTGTCATACACTTTCTTCTTCAACGACAATGGTAGGCTGCTATTCATTATCTGATAATGTCTGCCATATGCACCCCACCCCATTCTGATCCTTCTAATTATCTCTGCCTCATGGTTGGGATCTGGGGTCACAACTTGACCTAAGTATATATATTCGCTTACCACTTCCACTGCCTCGCCATCTATCTCAAACTGCTGTGCTGTCCTGAGGTTATTGATCATTACTTTAGTTTTCTGCATATTAATTTTCAGGCCCACGGTTCTACTCTGTTCGCCCAGTGCGGAAAGCATGCTTTGCAATTCGTCCCCCGAGGAGGAGGAGGAGGAGGAGGGAAAACTTTATTTGGTCCTGCAAATAGTGATGAATGAACCACTAAGCGGGCCGCTCCCACGTCGGGACCGAAAGGCCAAGCCTCACAGCCACGTCGTGAGCTTGCTGGACAGCCCAGAATTGATCGTCCAGGTTCGGACTGCGAAGTGCAGCCTCCCACCTGGACGCGTCCTTGATAGCCGGATCTTCAAGTCGCTCGCAAGACCAGAGCATGTGTTCCAGTGTGGCTAAATCCCCACAGTCCATGCAATAAGGCTCCGTATACGTCTCAGGATAAAACATGTGGAGCCTCCGCGGGCAAGGATAAGTGCCAGTCTGCAGTAAGCGTAATGTAAGTGCCTGAGCCCGGTTTAGTTTAGGATGCGGCAAACCGTAAATCCGGCGGTTAAGAAGATAGTACTTAGTTACCTCAGTGTATGTGGAAGGGGGGTCTCTGTTCTCAGGGAGTGCTGGCACGCCGTGGAGTTACTTAGCAAGGCAACGTCATCAGCAAATCTGAGGTTACTGAGGTATTCTCCTTTAACCCTTACTCCCACCTGTTCCCAATCCAACGTTCTGAATACTTCTTGTAAGCATGCTGTGAATAACATTGGAGAGATTGTGTCTCCTTGTCTGACACCCTTCCTTATAGGTATTTTACTGCTCTCCTTGTGGAGGATGATAGTAGCTGTAGACCCATTATAGATATCCTCTAGTATTCTTACATAATGCTCATCTACCCCCTGGTTCCGTAATGCCTGAATGACTGCTAGGGTTTCGACCGAGTCAAATGCTTACTCATAATCTATGAAGGCTATATATAGAGGTTGAGTATGCTCAGCGCACTTCTCTATCACCTGATTGATCGTGTGAATATGGTCCATTGTTGAATAACCTTTACGGAACCCTGCTTGTTCTTTAGGTTGACTGAAATCTAAGGTTGCAGAGATTCGGTTAGCGATTACCTTGGTAAATACCTTGTAGACCACTGACAGTAAGCTGATCGGCCTGTAGTTTTTCAACTCCTTCATGTCGCCTTTCTTATGGATTAGGATGATGTTCGCGTTCTTCCAAGATTCCGGTACCATTGCGGTCATTAGGCATTGCGTATATAGGTTTGCCAGTTTTTCAAGTACAATTTCTCCGCCATCCTTCAAGAGGTCTGCTGTTATCTGATCCTCACCAGGTGCTTTGCCCCCTTTCATTTCTTTCAAAGCCTTCCTTACTTCTTCGGTCGTTACTGGTGGGATGTCTATCTCCTCTGAACTACTGTCTCGTTTGGCATTATCCTGTATGTCCCGGCTACTGTACAGATTCCTATAGAACTCCTCGGCCACTGTGACTATTTTATCCCTATTTGTGATGACATTGCCTTGCTTATCCTTAAGTGCATACATCTGTATTTTCCCCACGCCAAGACCTCTCTTTACTGCTTTCAGGCTACCTCCGTTCTTTACAGCGTATTCGATCCTCTCCATATTATACGTCCGTATGTCAGCTGTCTTGCGCTTATTGATTAACTTCGAGAGCTCTGCTAGTTCTATTCTGTCAGCTGCGGTAGAGATTCTCATGGTTTGCCGTTTCCTGATTAGATCTTTCGTCTCCTGTGAAAGTTTACCAGTATCCTGTCTAGCCATAGTGCCCCCGACTTCTACTGCACACTCCGTGAGAATGCGTGTAAGGTTGTCGCTGGCTTCCTGTGTCGTAAGCTCGGCTTCCTCGTTAAGGGCGGAATATCGGTTCTGCAGCGCGATCCTGAATTCTTCTACTTTACGTCTTACTGTTTGCTCATTTATCGGCTTCTTTCGTACTAGCTTGTTGCGGTCCCTCCTCAACTCTAGCCTAATTCGAGATCTTACCATACGGTGGTCACTACACCTTACCCTTCCGAGCACTTCCACATCCTGCACGACGCCAGGGTTATCGCATAATATGAAGTCTATTTCATTTTTGTGCTTCCCATTCGGGCTCCTCCAGGTCCACTTCCGACTCTCCCGTTTACAGAAGAAGGTATTCATTATGCGTAGGTTATTCCGTTCTGCAAACTCAACTAGTAGGTCCCCCCTGCTATTTCTACAGCCCAGACCATAGTTCCCAACTGCCTTGTCTCCAGCCTGATTCTTGCCTACTTTAGCATTGAAGTCTCCCATAACTACAGTATACTGCGTTTTTACTTTAGCCATTGCCGATTCCACATCTTCATAGAAGCGTTCCACTACTTGGTCGTCGTGGCTGGATGTGGGCGCGTAGCCCTGCACCACCTTGAGCTTGTACCTCTTATTGAGCCTAATTACAAGAGCAGCTACCCTTTCGTTAATGCTGTAGTATTCGTCTATGTTGCCAGCTATGCTTTTATTGACTAGAAATCCCACTCCCAGTTCTCTTCTGTCCTCTAGACCACGGTAACATAAGACGTGCCCATTTTTCAGCACCGTGAAAGCTTCGCCTGCCCTCCTAACCTCGCTAAGCCCTATTACATACCATTTAATGCCCTCTAATTCCTCGAACAACACCTCGAGACTTGCTTCGCTAGATAGGGTTCGCACGTTAAACGTTGCCAGGTTCAGATTCCATTGGCGGCCTGTCCGGATCCAGTGATTCTTAGCACCCTCTGCTGCGTCACAGGTCTGACCGCCGCCGTGGTCAGTTGCTTTGCAGCCGCTGGGGACTGAGGGCCGAGGGTTAGTTGGCGTATTCATGGGAGGTTGTGGCCGGTACTACACCAGGGTGGCCAATCCTGCTCTGGTGAGGGAGTGCATTACCGGCAATGGTCGCCGGGGTCAGGCCGCACCCCAAGCCCCTTTGTGCAATTCCATCAATACGCGGATTTTTTTTTTTAATCCGGTGGGAATTGTCCGATGCAGCGATGGCGTAGAGGTAGAACACCCGCCTCGCGTGCAGAAGGACCGTGGTTCGAATCCCGGTGCCGGACAATTTGGGTGTACATGTGCAGAAATCGAACAATCTTTTGTAACATCATCATCGTCATTATACTCACCAGCCTATTTACGCCTACTGCAGGGAAAATGCCTCTCCCATTATTCTCCAATTACTTTGGTCCTGCGCTACCTGCGACCAATTTACCCACGCAAACTTCTTGATCTAATCTGCCCATCTACGTTTCTGCTGCCCCCTCCCGCGTTTGCCTTCCCTAGGCAGATCCGCTGTGTTACACTTAATGAACAACGGTTATCTTGCTTTTACATTACACGCCCTTCCCACGTCAATTTCTTCTTCTTAATTTCTACTAATATGTCATTAACACGCATTTGTTCCCTGACCCACTCAGCTCTCTTCTTGTCCCTAAATGGTACACGTATCATCTTCCATTCCATTGCTCGCTGAGTCGACCTCAATGTAGGTTGAGCCTTCTTAGCGAGCCTCCAAGTGTCTGCCCCGTAGTTGAGTACCGGTAAAATGCAGCTGTCATGCATTTCTTCTTCAGAAACAATGGCAGGCTGCTTTTCATCATCTGAGAATGCGTGCCGAATGCACTACAGCTCATTCTTATGCTTTTAATTATCTCTGCCTCATGGTTGGGATCCGTGGTCACAAATTGGCGAAGTAGATATATTTGCTTACCACTTCCACTGCACCGCCACCTATCTCAGAGCGATGTGCTTTCCCGAGGCTATCCGGCACTACTTTAGTTTTGTGCACATTAATTTTCAGGCCACCATTCTACTGTTTTTGTCCAGTGCGGTAAGCATGCTTTTCAATTCCTCCCCTGAGTTACTAAACAAGGCAACGTCATCAGCAAATCTGAGGTTACTAAGGCATGCAACGTCCTGACTACTTCTTGTAAACATCTTTTTAACTTAGTGGTCTACATTTCCAAAGTTTTATCTTCCATTCTGGCTTGGAGAATGCTTTACACACGTTGCTGCAATACTGTTTTACACTGAGGCCCATGTGAACTTAGGTATGAACGAGGTGTCGCCCGCTGATGTTCTATTGAAGTGCCACAAAAAAGTACAGTAAATTTCCCATCAGCTACTGGCTTTTTCTGGTCAATCCATCTTAAAATATACGAAGGCTAACAAAAAAAGTTAGCAGTGGCTTAGCTCGGCTATTCCAGGATATACGTAGCAGGATGTTAGGTTCAGCTCTGTATTGTTAGGTTTCCTGGTTGTCTAGGATTAGCTGAAGTTTATGCTTACTGCTGTTAAAACGATTTCCAATTCTATCCAATCCAAACCCACCCACCCTAGTCCAGTGCAGTTTAGTCCAATCCAATCCAGTCCAGTCTGGTATAGTCCAGTCCGGTACAGTTCAGTCCTGTCATTGTCCTCGCGCATGCGCCACACGGCTCCCAGGATCCACGTGAAACGGGTATCAAGCGGCACCTGTGCACCGTCAGACTTGGCTACTCCGTAACAGAGGCGCACAGCTGGGCACGCGCCGGCGCAAGTTCGTCTGCCAAAGCTATGACGTCACTCCTCTGGAATGCGCAGACCGGCGAATGTGCAGACCCAATTTCTACACGTCTGTACTCCAATTGGATTAGATTTCCAATCCTATACAATACAATACAATTTAATCCAATCCAAATCCAATCCAACCTGATCGAATCCAATCGAATCGAATCCAATCTAATCTAACCCAAATCCAATCGCATCCACTCCGATCCGATCCAATCCAATCCAATTCATTCCAATTCTCCTCGCGCTTGCGCAGCATGGCCCTTCAAGGTACACGGGAAACTGCTCAGCCTCACCCAGTGTAGCCTGAAATTCAGTTAACTTTCAGTATCATTGTTTATATGCATGGTTGCGGTGCTAGCAATTGTCGTCACATGCATCGAACAGGTCATCGTCCTCTTCGCTTCGAGTGGTGGATGCAAAGTCATGCAGAGGATAGTACACTTCCACCACGTCTACGTCATGAACTCGAGGCAGTGGTGGCGGGATCTGCGTGTTGTCTCGAGAAGCAGTGGCACACCCAATCCATGTCTCATATTATTGATATTGGCTTCTAGAGATTGCGGCGGCCATGGTGACGACTCCCATACAGGGTGGTTTTTCACCCTTTGTATTAGCGCTGGAGTTTGTTTTTGCTAAAGCCACTGCGCGAGCCGGGGACTGAGTGGTTGCCACGAGCATGCCCTCACGAGTGCTGGGCATTTTCTCTATCCTCGGCGTTTTGCCAGTTTTTTTTCCTAAACCACTGCGCGTGACGAAGACGCTGGATAGTTGGCACCGGACAGCCTGTTTCCAAACGCTTCGCTGCAGAGAGCACTCACTCACATGACATGTTTGATGTGACTGCACGCGCTATTCTTTTGAGCGCCTGCTTAAACAAGTGCACTATTCTTGCTCTGTGGCCTCGATGTAGAATTCTGAGTAGTGGCGCTAGCGGCTTAGTCTCGACCCCTGGCCTGCCTATTTGTTTGTGTTTTCGTTGCCCAATTTTTCTGGTAAAGTAAATTTTCTTTTTAAACTAGAATCTACGCGTTATTTTTGTTAACAATGGTGATTTGGTATATTTTAGGTCGCTTTAATTTTTAAGCGCAGCGAATCACCACCCTAAATTAGCGTTCTTCATTGCGTGAACAGAAATGGCATGTGGGTGCTCTTGGCAGCGAAGCGTTTGGAAATGCGCCACCGAGCATGAGGTCACAGGATTTTGCAATTTTGGCATTTGTTTTCTGCAACGGCGAACCTACGGTTTGTACGACAGGTCCGCTGCTAATAAATTTGTTCCCCACACTGCGCTTAGCTTTTTATTGTTACTATTTTCATCGCGGACTTTTAGAGCATTGCTAAATTACCGGCCGGCTAGCGCGGCGGCCGCCGCAATCCCAATATCATTGTAGGGACTGGGATAAGCCCCCGTTTAGACGTCTAATACATGGCATCAACTGCTTGTAAAATGACAGTTCCGATTTTAAACAGTTCTTCATTAAACGAAATAATTCGTTGCTCCCGGTGACTTCGTCAGATCTGCTTTTCAGTGTATTTACATTATTGTTAGGGGACACAGGTGGGCAATGCTCACAGCACTTTGACTCTCGAACGATGGCGACGACGACGGATTGCGTGGCGCGCACCTTGTGCTAGATCTACGAAGAAGTGCCTGGCGCGCACATTGCGCTAGATCTGTCGTGACCGCTATGCACACCATTTAAATATATGGCTTTTACCAATCGTATCGTTGGTCTCATCTTAGTCCTGGCGCCAGGTAACAATTTTTACAACAGAACACTCATGACAGTACGCATGAGCGCAGCCAAACCGTTATTCCCAATGACGGTCTTTTTGCTCCTGTTTTTCTCCGATCAAGCAGATTATTCCTATTTGGCACGATTGAAAATTCAACCTGTTCCAAGAGGACCTGCTAATTTTATCGAGTATATTTTGCGTTATTTTGTACAGAAGATCCCTCTGGACTAGCACATATTTCTCTGTATGACCACCTTGTATAAATTTCAGAAGCTAATGAATTGATTGATTGATTGATTGATTGATTGATTGATTGATTGATTGATTGATTGATTGATTGATTGATTGATTGATTGATTGGATCATTCATTCGTTCATTCATTCATTCATCCATTGAGAAAATCAGAGAAGCCACTGCCCCAGTAAACAGGAGGCGGCTGGGAAAACGAAATCGGATGGAACCATGACTACCCCACTCGGCTCGAGAAGCATTATAGAGAATGTTTTATGCTACAACTACGATCGCAATCTTCATCTACAGAACAAGGGGCACTCAAAGCCAACATTTCCAAACTCTGCCCAGAATAAACCAACGCAAATATCTAGGAATTTAGGTGGATGAATATGTTTGAAGGGGAAAATCTGACAATAACTTCAATAACTAAATGGCAGCGAATGTTCACCATTTTGTACGAAACCTGCAAATATTCAAGGGTGCACTCATAGAAATGCAACTTAACACATATCCCATGTCTGTGAAGACAACGGAGGCTCCTTTGACAGGTTAGTTACTTCAATGACCACGTAAGATTGAAAAAGAAAAGGACGGAACTCCTGCATCCGGGTCTCCCGACTTCTGGTTCCACTCTTCAGCTCCCTACCATATGTATACCCACGTTACCCAACCTCGGACTATTTTTTACGTAGATCTTCTCTCCCGCTAAATCTTTACACTTAGCAAAAAGAGAGAGAGAGAAGAAACTTTAATGAGCAAAAATAAATTGTGGGGTGGTTTTCTAGACCGGAAGTCCATGGGCAGCCCTGGCTCTGTCCGCTCGGTCAACCAAGATCATCTGGTCGTCGAGGCTGGAGCTAGACAACATGCTCTCCCACTGCTCACGGGAAGGGTTGGGATTTGGGGGGAAGGTCGGGGTTTTGGTCGCACTCCCAGATGACGTGGTAGAGTGTGCCTCAATGTCCGCAAAACGCACACTCCCGGCAATATTGTATGGGGAATAGATGATTTAGTCGTTCGTACTAGATTTGGGAACGTGTTTGTGTGAATTCGTAATAATGTGTTTTGCTGCATTTTAGACAAGCTGCGTCGGGCGGGGGGAAATGTCCTTCTACCTAATCTATAATATTGTGTTATTTCGTGGAAGGTCTCAATCGGCGTTGGACTGTGCTCGCCCTGTGGTGCCCGGTTGGTGAGAGCACAGGCCAATGCATGGGCTATGTCGTTGCCCGGGACATCGGAGTGGGAAGGGGCCCAGTCGATTCTCATCATGAGAGAGGGAGGGGTTTCGCTAAGGAGGCACAGTGCTGTGGAAGAAACCGCTCCAACCGCGTAGTTTCTGCATGCCACTTGACAATAGGTGATATCGCAATCGCGGTGGTTTCTGTTATGGCCAAGGCAATTGCCACTTCTTCTGCTGCCTGGATGGAACCGGTCTTGATTGTGAGACTGGTGAGTGTTTAATCCCATGAGGTGACCACTGCAACCGCTGCTTCTCGGTAACGCTAGTATGGGGCGGCATCAGTGTATACTGCTGTGGAGTCTTTAGAATATCGCTTGTCGAAAGCAGCTGCTCGTTCTTTTCTCCTCCCCTCATGATGGCCTGGGTGCATGTTTTTTGGGAGGTTGGCGGCGTAGACATTCTTTCTGATTTCTGGTGGAAGCGTCTGCGGTTGCTGTTTTTCCTCAGCCTGCCATTTATACGTAGCCAACAGTAGTCGCCCCGATGTGAACAAGCCTAATCGCAGTTTCTGGCTTGTGAGGTGGGCCTCGATAAGTTTTTCGGCCGTGTTGTGTAAGCCGAGACTGAGCAGGCGGGCAAGTACAGCAAGATGTTTAGTGAGGGTAAGACTAGAACCCAAGGCCTTTAAACCGTGACACAGTCGCCTCCACCCTCCAACTTACGAACATTCCGCAGACATGACCTCCCACGCCCACATCTTAAGACGCATATTAATAAACTCCCTCTGTCCTCCTTCTGCTCCATAAAAGCTAGTTATGGCTTGTCTCGCTCTCTTTTCTGACCCTTAGTGCTTGGACAACCTCAATCGTAAATCCAGCAACCCAATTCCAAAGCCCCGCCTGGCCTTCGTAATGCTATCACGTCCTAAATCTTAAGTTAAATACATGCTATGGTATTTTTTTGCGTTCTGCTTTCTTGAAACACGCGCCTTTTCTTTATTGGGTTGCTCAGGAGATACAGATATCTACTGATGTATGTAGGCACGTGTGAATGCATGTATGTATATTGCGACGCCATTTAGTCCTGTCGTCACTAGACTAGAATAATCTTCTTTCACTTCAATGTTCTTGATTTTATTCTACGGTTCCAGAAACAATTTTGAAAGTAAAATACTCGCACCCATTAATTTCGATGTGGAAGTGCGAAGATTTGTTAAATATACCTGGTGCAAAATAGCAGACCGCCAGGCAGCAGGAAAGGAAGGAAAAATGTTTTTTTGGCTGTAGACTGCGGGTGAAGCGAGCACGGAGAGAAAGACAGATAGGGAAAGAATTTTACCCACCCAGGACTGCCGCGCTAGTCATCCAGGGGATGTTGGTTCCCGGCGCCTCCTCCTGCCATCTGGACAAGGCGCAGCGGCAGTAGAGGATGAGTGCTGCTGCGCAGCAGAGTCTCGCAGTGCTAAAGTGGTGTCCAACTTCCATGCACGAAATCAGGGGTAACGTTCTTTCTTGTGTCACAGGCCCGCCTAACTTGTGATGTAACGACGTGCGGAGCTGCCATGTTTACCAGCGCCGTAAATCTACGCCGGCAAGACCTGCCAGACTTCTACAATCAGTTTATGTACAGTCAACACCCTTTCTATACATCGGAATGGACCTTCTAGATTCTTTCCTGCGTCACACACCTTTAGCAAGTACCTTGTCATAGCCACAAACTACACGACGTGCTAAGTGACGGCTGCTCTCCCCAAAGGGCCTGCACAAGGGTTGGAAAAAATCCCACCAATCCCTTTGAACTGCGGTATGGAGCATCTGTTCTTCTGACCAGCGACCACATAACAGCTTTCATTGCGGAGGTACTGCAAGGTTATGCGCAACGTTAATACACATTACCGCTGAATGACTTGCCACCGCCCACAAATTAACTGACGAAATAAACGCGTCAGAAGACAATCGCAGATGGGCTATGTACGTTACCGCGGAACATAAGGCGTTGGACAAATTCATCATGACAGGTACAGCAGATATCCAGAAAACTACGCACATGGCACCATTCGAACCTGTCTGTGGAAGACGGCCGACAACAATCTTCAACTCAAAGCTGGAGCACGCAGAAGACGACGACCTTAACGCCTACGTCCAAAGGTAACGCGCGGAGGAGGCGTGCCAGCTTTCTCAAGTTCGTTTGACGAACCAGCCGCACGTCAATGCAGAACCCTACAATCTTTGCAGCCGGAGCACCGGGTATCAACCCGGCGGTCTTGTGTGGGTTCGGACCGCAATCTGACGACGCCACCTCAGTGAGAAGCGTCTGCGACGGTATTTATAGCTCTACCTAACTCAACGATGCGTCGGCTAACTTAACTTATAGCTTGTCCTAGGTAGTGCCTCGGGCACATCACCACGACGTAGGTGGCCCGAAGTCACCCACATGGTTCGCTTCATGTCTTAGAACGCGATATGACAGATTTTTTATTCTAGAATCGAGTTTTCATATGGCATCGGGTCGATGCTCTCCTAGGGGGGGGGGAAGGGAGGAGGGGCGGAGGCAGTTCACGCTTTCTCCTGTTTTGACCTATGTGTTTTGTTGCCAGTGCGGGGCTGCTTCCAACTCGCCCAAAACTGCAATTTGCTTCCAGTCGTGTTATCCGTTTTTGAAGCGTAGCGCCTGTTCCCTTTTGTATAGTTTGCAAGCTAAATGGGCTATCTTATTTCTTTGGGAGGCTGCTGGGCCCTGATTTTACAAGACTAAAATAATTTTTGAATCGCAGTGTTGTCGATGTATTTCGGCGGTTTCCGGAACAATTACGAAAGATAAATGCTCGAAGAGCAGAGGCAACGAATTCGATTCGCCGACAAGCGCCTGTGCACGTGACGTTATTTACTGCTCTGTTGCCGCTTGTGCCTTCTTTGCGTTCATAGCGCAGCACAAGTTCGCTCCAATAAGCTTTAGTTGCCCAAACAAACATCTGCGTCGTCGTTGCCTACGTTAGAGTATACATCTATATAATCTAAACTACAAAACAAGGGGCATGAGTCAAGTCAAATCTCCCGGTCAGTTTATTCGCAACAACGCTTATAGTGGCAGCCTGCACACTAACCACAAACTGGTGGCGACCACGTCTGGAGAGGCTGAGATGCTGGGAAATCGCGCATCGTATTTTGAGAACTGCGGCTTCTGAATGAGCGATTGAAGTGACAGTACGATGTGACAAAAGGCTGTAACTGGCGGTAAGAAATCATGCAGTCTTTCGAAAGCATCTGAGACTAGATATGGTGTATACGTCACTGCCACAGTGCTGGCGATACCTTCCCATGCAGTCAGATAAATCACCTCCAAGATACTTCTGTGCGGTATAGGTTTCACATCCAAGCGTTCTACCTGTGGGGATAACAAAAACACATATTTGTAATTTTAGCACAATAATAAATGATATCGGCGAACTAACCGATTCCCGTCTCGTAGGACAATATTTCTTCTCACATTTCCTCAACATCCATTTACCTCAAAGGACGGACTCCTCAACGCCTTTCTAAACTACCTTGTACAAAACATATTTTAAATCTCAAGTACGGATTTAAGGTAGGGAACCCGCCTCAGTAGTGATTTGTCGGTCGCCTTCGAAGCAGTCCAGATTAGAGCAGCCGGTTCACTCTTAACAAATGCATTCTGACAGGTCAGTTTACACACAAAAAGAAAGTTGTGTCCCGTTTCCTTCTACTTTGTGCCCCAACTGCAATCTCCTCTGTGTGTTGGATCAAATTTAAACAGACATTCAAATATACATTTACATGTCCTTTTTACATCTACAGTAAAATTGTTTCTTCGAAGTATTGTTTCCTTTAAAAATTTCAAACAGTTTTTTTAAAACTCAGTGCAGATTTTCGAAAATATTCCCGTTTTATACATACGCCATTTCTTACAGAGCCGTGACACAAAACCAAAGTGACGCAGACTTCACTTGGTAAAGATTTGTCTTAATTTTTGACAGTTCCCATCAAAAAAACTATTTCTTGTGCAACCTCTCTTTCCTCATTGTCGAAATACAGTTCAAACGTGGATAATGAAAAACTTCGGTTATTTCAAACAAATTTGAAACTTTCGTTCATTTGCGTTGTTTTCAATGTATTCCAAAGCCGCTCAATTCAAACTGCTTCAGTACGTAAATCCCGTGATTAGTACTTTATGCTTGTAAGCGCCGGGAAATGTCACGTGCTTTTCTCTATTCTAGCCCTACATGTCCATCTGTTAGCACTGACACAAACAAAAAAAATTTCCCGCATTTCCCCGAGGGGAAGAATGTGAAAGTGCGAATGCACGAGTTGAATTTGCGCGGTTCGGTAATGTTCGCGAAAGAGAGATCACACACACACACACACAACTACGAAGAAAGAAAGATGCATTTATTCACAGACACCTATTTGTGTTGTCGTTGTACTTGATTGCTAGAGCGGATCTCAGCTTTGAAATTTCGTGTCAGTACTCCTTTAAGCGGGTGCATTAATGATTAGCCCTTCTCACGCCCGATTCCTGGCCAATCTCCCACGTGGGTATGTGCCATGTCAGCGGCCAGGCAGCGCGCGCCCATCTCCCCCCGTTGCCAAGGAAGACGAGGAGATTCCTGGCATATCCCCCACGTGGGTATGTGCCATGTCAGCGGCCAGGCAGCGCGCGCCCATCTCCCCCCGTTGCCAAGGAAGACGAGGAGCGCGCGCACCCGCAGCTGTTGCTATGTGGACGGACGGCGGTCGCCGGAATTCAGGGTCGCTTATAAAGTGCATTTTCACTTAATATTAACGATTTCCTGCACACATGTGTTAATGCAATAAACTGGCTGACGCTGCTGGTATCGAAAACCTTGTTTTTATCTCTTTTACAGAGACAAGGCAGAAATTAATTCGTTCTTTTCTCAAAGTGTGGATTGGCCTTCAGCATTGCATGTGAATGCTATGATAATAAATGTTCAATATGAATGTTTTGTTACAACACAAGTTGGTATGTTCCCCCGAGTCATATTTATGAACACTTCTGATGATTCAAGCATCTCATAATTTAGTCCTGCAGTCCCTTCGAGCTTGAGTAATCGCGAGTCTACTGTAAATACCTAATTAGAATACAGAGTGCTTTAGCCGAAGAGTGGTTTCAGCTTTTACATCCGCCGTATACAGTTACCCAAAAAATACCAAAAATACGGAGTGTCCGTGAGCGGCGTTTAAGTGCGGAAAGCGTTGAACGAGCAAGCTTGAGCGTGCGTTTCCGCAACGTTGGGACCTCACAAAATGTACCAAGCACAAATACCGAGCGCTCCTGAACGTGCGGCCCGTGAGCAGCGCTCACCGTCAGCTAGCTGCACATTTGAGAACACCCTGACCAGAATTTGTGGCGTGATATCTTGCATGCACCTCTGCTCTCGAGTTCACGTGCTGTCGCATACGCCTTAAGTGGCGAGTACTATCGCTGATTATGCGCCACAGACCCGGAGTTCGCGAAGCCGGTTGCCACGGGTTCTAGAGCGTGCTAACGCGGTCCACACTGGGTGAGATGTGAAAGGCTGCACGCAAAACGAGCAGGCTCTGCCAGTTCTGGTGCGCTGTCAACGGCAACTTCGGCAATTCATGTGAGGTGCAACAGGCGGATCTCCGACGAAAGGAGTGGGGCCGCCAGAAAAAGTGATTCTCCAGCCTTTCCCCTGTAGTGCAAGCTAGGCCAATATTTACAGCGAAGCTGATAGCTTCTCTTTGGTAGGAAAATTTTGTGCCGTAAGAAAAAACAGGCTGGATTCTGTAGTTCTTGTCGGAGACGCCGAGCGCATGCCTCAGGCTCGGCTGGACTCACCATTTGCCACCAGAGAAGCCCAGGGCTATCCTTATTTGCAGTCAGCATAGAGTTCACTATTCATAAACTCTATAGATGAGAAGGCGCCTATTAACAGTGGTACCCCCCATGTTTTTGTACAGACTAAGTCTTGAGCTGCTCGCGAAAAGGGCAGTTGACGTCATTGGAGGGCGAGCGCATGCGTCAGGTTCTGCCACCAGAGAAGCCGACCGCAAGTGACAAGCTTACCGAGACGACGAGAACCGTTTTATACCATTCCACATCAGAATGTCTACAGGTTTACAAAAAAAAGAAGCATTTTAAACCACTACACTTTATTTTTTTAATGCTTAAACGTTTTCTGGCTTTTTGTTTGAACAACCAGCATTCACGGAGTAACAAGTACAGAGCGTTGTAGTTCGGTTTAAAGGACCGTGTGGAGAGAATGGTGAGGTACAATGCGAATGAATTAAAGAAATTATACGTATTAAAACACAAAAACATAAAAAAGTGAAAGAAATTAATGCCCTCCCTCTATTTCTGGAAGTGAGGCAAGATAATATACGCCCTCCTTGGGGGATTTATTGATACGTAATAAAAAAAGAGAGAAAATGTGGAAACATTCATTAGCTACGTGCTAATGTATCATGTCAGGACTGGATTATAGAATTGTTACTTTGAAATGGCTCAGTGAATGAACCTGGAAAGATGAAACCGGCGCTGTTACGCTTCTCATATTCCCCAAAGCTTTCAAAGCAAAGGCAGAAAGAAATTACGACCAAGAAAGAGCTAACAAGTCATTAGTAATTGTCAAGCAAAAAGCAAAAAATTACGGCGGTAAACACGTCAACACAACAAAGGTTCAGTAAAACCCAGAGGACGCAGTTTTGAACTTGACTATAATATATGATACGCGGACATTGCGTGCATGATTGCTGTCAAAACTGGATTCAATTGTTTTTAGCTTCAAATTAATAAATGAATGGCCTGGTATTCCGACATGATGGGACAACGGAAGTTTGGGATGAGACTTAGCGCGCGCCCTATGGATACTACAGAAGCCAGAGGCGGTCAACCGTGAGTTTTAGAAAAACATAAGAAGAAAGGAAGGGGAGAGGAAAGTAATCACGCAAGCTCGCCATCTCAAATAGATAGCTCAAATGCATTTGCTCATTCGCTCAAACGGAAACATAATCACACTTTAAACACAGTAAATGTACCATAAACTGATCTTCCGTTGGATCTGGTATTCACCAGTATAATTTACCTTTCTCATTCTGTCAACGCAAAGGAAAATTGCACTCCCGCGTCCGTCAACTCTCTCCAGTCTATTAATGCAAACAATACTCATACTGCAGATGTAATAAACCTCTTAAGTATTACCGTCTCACCAGCTCTAATAGGGGCCCGTTCAAAAGGTATAAACTTGTACCTGGCAAACGGTGGTTTCGGTGAATTTGAACTTTTTATAGATTTAGATAACTTTACCAGGAATATAAAACTACCAGATTGCTTCCCTTCCGCACTGCATCCAACGAAGCACGACGTGCATTACTTATAATTGCCTCAACATGTACATTGAAGCCGTTCCACGCGATGTAGGAGCACCATCCCAAAAGCAAATCCCTTTCCGCCGTAACATTACTAGCAAGGAAAAGAAATCCCTAGAAGAACTCGCTAATTGCACCGAAATAGTTAATAAACCATAAGATAAAGGAGGCACCATACTCAGTGCAACCTCCTATATCAACGAGCCTCACAGACAACAATGTGAATCGACCCTCCACAAAGCACTTCCCAGTGATCCCAATAATATTAAAGGCAAATCGTTGAAGATAAACTCACTGAGCTGATTATTAATAAATTACCAAAATACCGCTTGCTATCTTATGCTTTTAGGCCCAGTAGGTAATAGATTCTACCTTTTCTCCCTACGATTCGCAAGGATAACTAACCAGGTCGTCTCATTGTGTGTGGCACGGTCCCTGTCACCGAGAGCCTCTATCGCTATGTCGACTCTCTACTTCGCGATATTGTACCCGGCTTTCCATCTTTCATAAGTACAGAAATGATTTTCTCTCACATATCATGAATATTAAAATTCCAACCCACTGCCTACTTGTTACCGTCGATGTTGCCTCCCTGTACACTAATATTTTGAATTCCGATGGCGTAATCGCTGCTTTATGTGCGCACGAGCAGTCGGCGTGCGACAAAGCTATAGATTCTCTTACCCTTAAAATTTGCCTTTATTTTATCGTTGGAAGAGAAGGAGGAGAGAAAGGTTTATTGGAGCGGAAAGTGCTGTTGTGGGTGGCCTTCGTAGTCCGGAAAGCCGCGAGTCGTAGCAGCTGCTCCTGCCCGAGACCGGAGGTTAACCTGCGTCTCTAGGAGGCAGCTGGTCAGCTCGCACTCCCACTTCTCCAGGGAGGGGTAAGGGATGGGATTTGGGTGGTAGGGACAAGTCAGATAAGGTGGTATGTGGTGTTGGGGGTTTTACAGAATGGACATTAGTAGAGATACATGGTTGGTGATATTGTCACGTGTTTCATCGGTGTCAAGAGACGACTGTGAGGACGAAGAAGTGGTTGAGTGCGCGTGCTCTCTCATCATTGTCTTTCAGAGCTCTGGCGCTCGCGCTTGGAACCCTGTGCTCGAGCTATCCCACTAAAAGGCTCCGGCTGTTCGTACTGACCCGGTCGTCTCTTCATCAAGGACCCCGGCTCAGCATCTGCGTGTTTATAGTACGCGACAATATGGTGTGTCCAATTGTTGTGTCGTAGTATGTCTGGGTTTGTAGTCATCGCCAAAGGCGTGCGTCGTTGGTGTTGAGAGATGGAGGAGGAGAAGGGTAGACGAGGCGATTTCGACGGTAGTGGTACAAGATGTCTGTGTAACGACTCGGGGCTAGGAGATGACTGAGGGATTCCGGTGGGTCTTCTCTGCCTTCAGGGAATTCCCAGGTAGTTAATTCGCGGGCAACGGCATGTGCCGCCTCATTTCCTGGATGGTGGGCGTGGCCTGGTGTCCACACAGCGTAGATAGGAGGCAGCTTGTGTATGCGTCGTAGTATGTTGAGGGATTGAGGTGAGATACATCCTTTTTGATAGCGGCGGCATGCTTCATTGGAATTGGTGATGATGATAGTGTAATCTGTCATGGCTGTGGTTGCTGCTAGAGCTATGGCAGTTTCTTCTGCTGTCGTGGAGGTGGTAGTGGATAGCGTGGCGGACGTCAGGAGGGTTTACTGGGTGTTGAGGGCTAAAAGGGCGTGAGCTTGGTGGTTATGATATGCAGCTGCGTCGGTGTGTCTGGTGTCGGGGTCCTTCGAATAGCGTCTCTGCAGATAGCGGACTCGCGCTGCTCGTCGGCCTTTGTTTTGTTGTAAAAGCGGTGCATATGGCGTGGAATAGGGGCTACTTTAATTTTGGCACGGTGGGACACGAGTGGGTGCTTCTGTTGGAGTTATGACGTGGTGGCCAAGTGTCGCCAGAAGGGTGCGGCCTGTAGGTGTTAGAGACAATCACGTGAGTTCGTTGGCTTGTTGGGCTTCCAGTATTCCTGACAGTGTATTATGCTGGCCAAGTTTAAGGAGGTGCTCAGTCGGCGTGAAGGCCGGAAGTCCGAGGGCTATTTTATATGTCTTAGGTATCAGGGCGTCAAGTTTGGCATGTTCGTTTGGTTTCAACTGAACATAAGGTGTTCGGTATGCTATGCGGCTTGTCAGCAGTGCTTGGACGATACAGCACGTGTCTCGTTCCTTGAGGCCATGGCGCTTGGTACAGATGCGTCAAATTAGATGAGTCAGTTGCGTAGTCGTTTGGTGTAATTGTGGTAAAAGTGCCACCTCCGACCCATCTGTGTGAAAGAGGACTCCTAGAATTCGCAGGGTTTGGACTTGTAGTACGGAACCAGTGGCGATGGTCATGGATGGGTCCAGCGCAGGTTTTGGGGATCGACCGCGTGTTCGAGCCCGGAGTACGAGAATGGTGGATTTGTTAGGGGCGCACGTGAGTCCTCGTTGCTCCAAATATTCGCGCGTGTCGTTGATAGCTTGTTGTAGGTTGTCTTGCTGATGTTAAGAGGAGCCGGTTGTCATCAATATCGTTAGGTCACCGGCGTACAAGGCATGGTGCATGTGGAGAATGTTGGAGAGTTTGGCTGGCAGTTCAAAAAGGGCGATAATAAATAGCAGAGGGGAGATTACAGATCCTTGTGGGGTTCTTTTCGCGGGAGTGTGAAAGGCGTCAGAATGGATTGGTCCGAGACGTACGCTGGCTGTCCAGTTTGTGAGAAACGCGTGAACATAGCTGTAAATTGCCTGACTACAGTTGGTTACTTGAAGCCCTTGAAGAATGGCTCTATGTGGACCTAAACATTTTGAGTTTGGCGGTGCAAATGAAGTGCCAGTCAGCCGAACGTCAATAATAACTAGAATGGGGCGAAACTACGAAAATATTTTACGGGACGTTCAGAGTCAAAATTTCTTAAAACACAAATTTTTAAGTCACTGTACAACACAAGGTATACATGCGATATCATCAGTATATGGCAGCATGGTGAAACAGAACATTTAACCTTAATTGAGGCTTTTAATCTAGTGCATACTAGTATCTCCGTCTCCCATTCCTACTATATGCTGAGCACAAACTTGCTGTGTCATTGTCACGATTTCTCAGAGCAGGCTTCGCACCAATCTATACAGGAAACCGGTAGATACGCTCCCATTTTTGCACTTCAACAATAGCAATGTCAGGCAGTGAAAGACGCCATTACCTATAGCCATGCTCAACTTTTAGGCTAATCTGCACTAGCCCAGTACTTTCTATTATAAATGCCGTGAACTTAAAACCATGCTATTGAACCCAAAGTAGCCAGAGCAGGCATTTGGCAACACAATTAAAAGAGCTAACCAATCAAACCACACCGAAATAATTTTTAAAAGAGCTTCTAACCCTAATCCGTAAACAACACTCGTTTTTACCCATTCAGCATTCGTTGCGACAGTTGAATTCATACTCAGAAATCATCGCATTATCCCTGTGCAAAGTGAACGCCTAAAAAAACATTTCCCACCATCACGTATTGTTTTCAGAAGGAGCAAAACTCTGCTCGACTTTCTTACAAAATCCGTCATCAGCCGAGAGCAAAGAACTTTTTGAGTGCCCTGTAACAACCCACGGTGTAAGATATGCCCGCAAATGACCGCAATGTAGCACGGCGCCATCACTGCTTCAGGCTATTTAGTTAATGCCAAAGCGCACTCTAACTGCAACTCCGCTAACGTCGTATACCTGCTGCAATGCACCCTCCCCGGAAAACAATACATCGCCCAGACTGTAACACCCTACCCCTTGAGGTTTACCATTCACCACTCTCATGCAAAAACCTGCCCTTCCTTGCCTCTATCAAGGCATGTGAACAGTCCTCACCATTCTTTTGAACAGCAAAAGGCTACAATGCTCGAAGCTAGTTTCAGAACCCATCGCGATCTCGACGTCCAAAAGTCCTACGGCCCTACCTTACCTATAAATTTAATTCGGCATCGTCTGGCACCAATGAGTGTTATTGCAAACTCACGCCTCTTTCCTCCGATTAAAATTGGAACCTGCCCTTCTCCTCCCCCTATTCATATGCCGTAATTCTGGATCTCACAGGATAGTGTCATGCCCTTTGATTTATTTATTTCCCCGATAATTAGCTCCCATCATAGGGCAACAACCAGCAACCGCTTTTAATTAGCACCATGTTCCTCAACACAGTGGCTTCACTTACCAAATCTGAGCAGTGATTCCAGACTTTATGCTCTTGGTGCAAGGCTACGGTACCATTTTAGCTTTGGTAATGTCACATCCTACTCTATTCAAGCAGGGGAGCAGGTGCGGTAACTTTCTTCTCCCCGTCCGTTCTTCTTATCCTATTTTCTAATATTCACGGATGTCTGCCTACAGCTTGACCAACATTAATAGGGCACACGCTAAGTCTATTCCTAACCTTCCTTTGTACCGTCATGCCAGAATCCCGGGACATTCATTTAAGAATTTCATAGACACAATATTAAATCGAGTTTTGACACCTGTCAAGCATGCGAAGTTCGCGAATCATATATCGTATTCAAGTTCAAAACCGCATGCTCTAGGATTAACTAAAGCGGTGGTGTGTTGACGTGTTTCCCGCAGTAATTTTTTTCGCTTTTTGCATAACCAATTTCTAATGATGCCTGTGCTCTTTGTGAGAATTTTTGCTGTCCTTTCTGTGGTAACGTGATAGCGACGGCCAAGGAGCGGTGATAGTGCCGGACGCTGTTGGTTTCCCTGTGTGTTTAGCCGCCTGGCTGTTATCTGTTCCGGCCGGTGACCGGCCGGAACAGATAACAGCCAGGCTGGCCGGTGACCGACCAGAACAGATAACAGCCAGGCGACTAAACACACAGGGAAACCAACAGCGTCCGGCGCTATCACGTTACCACAGCAAGGACAGTAAAAATTCTCACAAAGAGCAAAGGCATCATTAGAAATTCGTAATGCAAAAAGCGAAAAATATTGCGGGAAACACGTCAACACACCAACGCTTGGCGTGTTGGGAGGGGTAATAGCACCGGACGCTGTTGGTTTCCCTGTGTGTTTAGCCGCCTGGCTGTTATCTGTTCCGGCCGGTGACGTCACGCCGGTCCTATATATACGTGTTGGTCAGCGCAGAATAAAGGCTGATTCTTCGTCATGACTACCGGTGTTGAAGTTATCGCATGTGGCGACGAGGATGGTCGACGGCCCGCGTAGCCTAAGAAGAAAGTGTCCCAGTAACAAGTGAGCAGGCAGCGAAGCACTGCAAACCGACGGAATGACGGACGAAATGCTGCACCTTCTTTTGGATTACTCCAGCACCCCGGCAACGGGTTCTTCGACGGACCGTCAAGAAACGCCCCTTGTCACCCCAACGGCGCCATGATGCAACTTCATAAGCCACGCAGTGAAACGCAGACTTTTGGGTGCCTTGCATCTGCAACATGTCGCATTTGGGCAAGTTATGCGAGTTTGATGCGAGAACTCAGAACTTCGACTCGTACCTTGAGCGCTTCAAAGTTTTCGTAATTGCTAATGATGTAAAACAAGAAAAAGTTCTGCCCGTGTTTCTGACTGCAATTGGCGCAGAAGCATATAAAGTGCTCAAAAATTTGGTTGTGCCCGACGCGCCTGCGAACAGAACATTTGAAGAGGTGAAACAGTTGCTTCAGGCGCATTACAGTCCTTCGAGTTCAGTGATAGCTGAACGGTGCAAATTCAATAGGCGTGTTCAACACAAACAAGAAAGTGACGAAGATTTTATTGTAGAACTGGAGCACCTAGCCAGGAAATGCGATTTTGGCGAGTTCTTGAATGATGCTTTGCGAGACAGGCTTGTGGCAGGGGTAAGAAAGGAGGACACCCAGCGTGCGCTATTTGGCGAGGAAAACTTTAGGTTCGATAATGAATGCAAAATTGCTTTGGGCCGGGAGTTACCAGCCCGAGACTCGGCATTAATGAAGGCTACGGATGGCAAAATACATTCTCTGAAGAGTCGGCAAAGGGAGAAAAGAGAGGGCTGCGACGCTACTAGTCAGCCTAGTCAGTCTCGTCCGAACATTCAATGCGAGCGATGTGGCAAGAACCACTGTGCAAGTAAGTGCTGATATAAATAGTTTAGGTGCCGCCGGTGCGACAAGCTAGGGCATTTGCAGAAAATGTGTCGAAACGAGCCTATACGAAGCAAACGAACTAACGCGGAAGAATGTTCGGAGGAAGAAAGTGAGCAGGAAGTATATCATTTTGTCAACATGACGCCTTCCTCTTACGAGGTCAGCGTGGTGGTAGAAGGCAGACCGCAGCAGATGCAGATTGACACAGGCGCAGCTGTGACGATAGTTCCAGAAAGCGTGTACAGGGCGACTTTTCCGCTCGTCAGGTGCACGCCGTCTCAAGCATCGTTGCGCACGTATACGGGACAGCAGCTGTAGCTGAAAGGACAGTGGGAAGTAGCCGTCCACCACAACAACCAGAGAGTGACATTGCCAGTGGTTACCCGCCGCGGTGGCTAAGTGGCTAAGGCGTTGCGCTGCTGAGCACGAGGTCGCGGGTTCGATTCCCAGCCGCGGCGGCCGCTTTTCTGATGGAGGCGAAAAGCAAAAACGCCCTTGTGTACGAGATTTCGGCGCACGAGAAAGATCCCCAGGTGGTCAAAATTCATCCGGAGCCCTCCACTACGGCGCGCCTCACCGCCTGCGTTGCGTCGGCGCGTTAAACCCCACAATCAATCAATCAAAATCAACAACATTGCCAGTGGTTGTAGTGAAAGACGAAGGCAGACGACTTCCTGTGTTGCTGGGCCGCAATTGGCTAGAAAGGCTCAAGCTGGACTGGCGAGGAATCAGGAAAATAACTTGCGAAGACAGGGTCCAGGCACTGAAAAAAAAAAATTCCCTTCTGTTTTCTCGACTGAACTTGGAAAGATACGAGGGTTTGAAGCGAAAGTTCTTCTCCAGACAGGTTGGACACCTGTGTTTTGCCGTGCAAGACATGTTCCTTTCGAAATACGAGAGCCCACAGAAAAACAGCTAAGGAGCATGGTAAAGAAGAGCACAATACAGCAAGCTCCTGGCAGTGATTGGGCAACTCCAATCGTGAATATTCATAAAAATGACGGTAGTTACAGAATATGCGGAGACTACAGAATAACGATCAACCCCGTGTTAAAAACCGATCATTACCCCCTGCCCAGACCAAAGGATTTGTACTCTAGCATTGGAAATGGAAAAGTATTCTGCGTTCTAGATTTGTCGTCTGCGTATCAACAAGTGCCTCTCAGTCCCGAATCCACACCATTATTGACATAAAGGGACACTGAAGTGATATGTAAACATTGCGGGATTACTTGCGCAAATTGTAGTCCGGAGTCCCCAGGCCATGTTTCGACCACCCTGGGAGCGTTTACGCGATTTTATTTAGTAGAAAAATTAATTCGGAAATGCTGTCCTCCTCTCTTTACGGTCGCCCATTTTCTGCGGCGTTTTCGTGTGACGTCGAGAGGAGCCGAGCTCGCAATTGGCTGCGCTACTGCACGGCTCCCCGGCCTTCAGACAGAGTCAGTCGGCCCAGCGTTTCGTCCGCCGGCCGCCGACGGGTCGTCGCAATTTGTTCGCTTAGTTGAAACGAAGCCAGGACACGTTTGTGAATGGAAGAATCTGCCTTTCTTTACTTGGTTAGTTTGTACACTGTATCTAGCTCCAAGTCAAGGTCGCTTCACACAAGCGCTGCACAAGCGCACATGCGACGCTTCGCTGACTGGTACACCAGTAGGAAAATATAAGGCCTCTTGAAGGCGGGAGAACAGTCAGCGAAGTCAATATAGGTACTAAGGAAATAAAATCAACTGATATTTTTGCCGTACAGCGTAAAACTAGGGTGCGGGAAGCACTTTTTTGCGCTGGGCGAACAAGCACAGCGGTCAGCAGCACGACTACGCATCTGCGAACGCTTTTCCGTCTACGAAATGCAATTGCTAGACGTGAGCTATTGTGGAAACTCGGGCGACGCTTACTGCACGAGCGCAATACAACAAATAGTCAGCTAAGCTGCTTGAAATGCCAAAACTAAATAAAAGTGTAAACTGGTTGTACAATATATACCCTATATTACCACGCCCAGCAGAGCCCGGCTCGTGGCCGAGTGGCCTGGGGTGCTAGGTATGTCACCGCAAGTATTTTTCAAGTAACGAGTTCGAATCCCCGCGGGTACGTGTTTTTTTTTTTTGTAAGTTAACTTTTTCGTTTTCCGCCGATGTTTTCTACATTTCACCTTTTTTTGGGCCGCAACGTTCATGGCTCCACAAACTAGTTCACAGAACGCGCGCAGGCTGGCACTGGCGCGCTAGCGAGTTCTCGTTGGCGTGCTGTTGCCATAAGCACCAACTGCTTGCAGGCAGTGGGAACAGGCCAGAATGAACAGACCCTTGGCCTGGTGCGAACACGCTTTTTACGATACAGTCATCAGGGAGGCAAGCTCGAAATATGGGGGAAAAGCGCATGACATTTGGGCGTCTGCGGGTACGCGGAGGGCGTTCATGTACTGCGTAGGTCTCGGCTAGTGAATGCTACGATTCCAAGCCGTCCTGGGAGGCTTATCTTTATGCATTTTTACAGCTGACAACATGGCAGAAGCGCGCTACGATGATTACTGAGTTATTGAGAATGCCCATCCAACAACGCCACCGGTTGTGTTTTACAGAACTGAAAGCGAAACTTGTTTGGTTGCCCACCTTGGGCATCGTCCAATCACGGTGCCCGCTCCTCCTAACGTCACAGCTTTAGTTGGTGCGGCCGCCGCAAACCGCGCATGGTAGTTTTTCTTCTTTCGCGCTTTGTAAAATAATTACCGATTTGTCAACCGGATAAACGATGAAAAGTGTGCTAATTTGAGCCACTCTACGCAATGCAAGCAAAAACGGGAGCTTGACAAATTCACTTCAGTGTCCCTTTAACACAAGCTTAGGTCTGTTTGAGTTCCAGCGCATTCCGTATGGCGTGGCCAGTGCGCCCGCAATTTTTCAGCCTCTAATGGATAGAGTCTTGCGTGGCATACCGAATGTCGTATGTTACATAGACGACGTCATAGTGTCAGGTGCGGACTCCACTGATTGCCAAAAGACACTCGAACGTGTCTTGGAAAGGTTCCGTGGTTTCAATATCACGTTAAACGAAGGCAAATGCCGCTTTTTCCTGGATTCCGTAACGTACTTGGGTCACAACGTAAACGCAGAGGAAGTCTACCCTACCGACACAAAGAAAAAGGCAATATTGCAAGCCCCTGAGCCTACCACCAAGACGGAACTAAAGGCGTACTTGGGAATGTTAAATTTCTATGCGAAATTTCTCAACAATGTCTTGACAGTCGCACAGCCACTTTACAGGCTCATAAAAAAGCTTGAAAAGCGGTCTTGGACAAAATAATGCAGAGAGGCTTTCGCCGCGACGAAGCGGCTGCTCACAAGCTCCCGCGTCTTAACTTTCTACGATGTAGGAAAGCCGATAGGTATGTTGATTGATTGATTGATTGATTGATTGATTGATTGATTGATTGATTGATTGATTGATTGATTGATTGATTGTTTATTAGCATTTGTCACATGAAGTTAACAAACACTGATTGGACCTATAGCCAGAGGCTAGTGCAGGGTCAAATAAGAAAAGTAATGGACAGAAGCGGGAACTATATATACTTCCACGTAATTATGAGGATATTCATTTACAGAGTACAGAAGTCTCTCTCCTTAAACAATCAGGTCACAAAAACAAAATTACACGTGTATATACAATCAAA
The DNA here is from genome assembly GCF_048455015.1 of Haemaphysalis longicornis. NCBI lineage: Eukaryota > Metazoa > Arthropoda > Arachnida > Ixodida > Ixodidae > Haemaphysalis > Haemaphysalis longicornis. Next base: position 10,838,541 of record NW_027526225.1, on the reverse strand, counting down.
ACGTTATGACAGATCACTTTGTGGACACACCAGAAACATCAGGTAAAATACAGAAACACTATAACTATCACGGGTTTTAGGAAGAGGGAAAAAAAGGCTAGGTTTACAAGATACACCAGTGTATAATTATACAAATTTAAGCGTTTACCCCCCAAAAAAGAAGCAGTTACAGCCTGGTCAAGAATTGATTTTTTAGTTTTACCGCAGCATTGCGTGATGTCTTCAATTCAGTGGGCAAACTATTCCAGATCTTTATCCCTGTGAATTGCAACTATCTCTCCCCATAAACGTTATTTCTTGGTGCCAAGTTAAAGTTGCCGAACGTGATACTTCTAGTAGGGCGAGAAGAAAATAATAAGACATCAAATGCGTTATTTTATTTTGCAATAATATTGACACAAACAGTGGTCTTGTATTCACGCAAAAGATCGAAGGGTAGTATTTTTAGCGATCGAAATAACGGCCGGCTTGGCTCATTGTAGTTACTGTGATTTATTATTCTTATGGCACGCTTTCGTAACCTCCGAAGGGGATCCAGATAAGAATCATAAGTCCAGGCCCACGATTCCATGCAGTAAGTTAAATGGCTATTGATGAATGCGAAGTAAAGCGCCCGCAGAATGCTTTTATCGAAGTAGCCTCTAGCTTGTAAAAGCGCGTGACAGCCGGAAGCCAGCTTTACACCGACGGCATTTATTTGACATGCCCAGTGAAAGTGATTATCTAGTATAATCCCAAGGTATTTAAACGTGTCCGTACGTTCCAGTATGCAGTTGTCAATTTTAATATGAAGATTTTCGTAACTAATTAATTTCCTGCGGGAATGAAATATAATGTACTTCGTTTAGCAAAAGGCCACTGGGAAATTTTTTTCAATTCTGGGTTTACTTGTGTTTGTAATTCAAGAACATTGTCGGCCGTACATATTAATGCTGTATCATCGGCATACATAATAATTTCGGACGAGCTTAATACATGAGGCAAGTCGTCGATATAAAGTGAAAAGAACAGCGGCCCGAGGACCGATCCCTGCGGCACCCCTGTGTTCAGATATTGCAGTGTGGAAGTAATATCGGTTATCACGACAGCCTGCTGTCTATTTTTGATTTAATTAGACAATAACTTATAGGATTGATTACGTATACCATAGTGCTTTAATTTATGCAAAATAATTGAGTGATCTACCGTATCGAATGCTTTTTGTAAGTCGAGGAAAACAACTCCCACTAGCTTGTTGTTGTTTAGGGCCGTGTTAATCGATTGAGCCAATGTCAACACTGCAGATGACGTAGAATAATTAGACCGAAATCCATGTTGCTGAGGACAAAGAACCTTGTACTTGTGTAAAAACTTATTTATGCGGTTTGATAGGATTTTTTCAAAAATGTTATTTACAACGCTAAGAACAGATATCGGTCTGTAACTAGACGGAACGGAAATGTCACCGTTTTTGTAAACTGGGATTACTTTTGCAATTTTTAGTATGGATGGGTAAGTTTCGTTCTGTATACAATGATTAAATAGATTGCATAAGATTGGGCCAAAAATATCTACGTTTTCTTTTAACAACCGTGCTGTAATTTGGTCTAGTCCAGCAGATTTGTTAGTTGAAAGATTATTAATAGTGTGGACAACTTCAGAAAGTTCAATATCATACATCACAACCTATTGACAACTGGTTGTGACGCAATGTATCTGTCTACAGAGGGGGGAATTTTGTCTGCTAGAGCGTTTCCTATACCAGAAAAGAAGGTGTTGAACGCTTCGACAGTGTTGTTGTCAACGTTGTCAGGAGTAACGCGCTGTGATTGACGGCCCCCAGGAACCTAATTTATGATACCCCATATTTTGCGTGTATCGCCAGATGCCTCCTGGATGCAGCGTGAGTAGTATTGTTTTTTACGGGCTCTGATTATCATAACGCATTTATTGCGTAGTAGCTTGTACTGACCTAAAAAGTAACTGTTTGTCTTTTGACGTTTCCATTTATTGTACCAGAAATTCTCTGTTTTTAATAGTTGCAAAATCTCTTCATTCATCCAAGGGCAGATTGGTATTCGATATGAACGTGCAGGAAGTACGCGACAGCACTTATTAACTGCGTTTTTAAGAACTCGTATTAGGTTCGAAAGCTCAGTATTAACATCATTGTCGTATGTATCGTCGAAACTGACTTGCAAGAGGCTCTGTCTTAGCATCGTGTAATCTGTCTTGATAATATGTCGTCGATGACCCTTCTTATTTTGGATTAAGTTATTAAGTACAACAAAGATTGGAAGGTGGTCCGCAATGGGTTCATTGAAAACGCCAGCGTGAACGTCGGTATCTATATTTGTAAGTGCGTGATCTATAATTGATGAAGGTACACTTGTAACACGCGTTGGGGGTGGTTATAACATTTCTGAAGTTGAATGACTGCAACAGGAATGAGTAATCCTTATGAGCATCATGACTAGTATCAAGGTTAAAGTCCACAACTACGACAACGGGATTAGTGTGCGTTGTTGATATCGTCATGAAAATCATTTCCAGTTTAGCAAGAAAAGCGGGTACACTAGAATTGGGAGGCCGATAGATGACACCAACAATGAGAGGGAATTCAACTTTACGAACAAGGCTTTCATAAAAGAACAACTGCACGAAAGTGATGGCAAGGATGTGAAAGATAAACTTTTATGAACGAAAAGGGCGACGCCGCCACCGCGATTTTGCTTTGGCTGTGAAGTAAACCTATAATCAGCGATTACGACCTCCTCACCTTTTTGCAGCCACGTTTCCGTGATTGCAATGACATGAAACGGTTGCGCATGCTCAGACAACTGTGCTACAAGTAAATCTAAGTTCTTTCTGATACTTCCGCGTCAGCATACGGGCTCGGTGCAGTTATCTTTCGCGAGACTGCTGAAGGCGAACGGCCGATCGCGTATGCTTCGCGCACGCTATGGCAGAAAAGAACTATGCGCAGTGTGAACGCGAGGCTCTTGCCTTGATTTTCGGTCTAAGAAAATTTCACCGGTATCTATACGGAAGGTCGTTCACTCTGTACACAGACCACCAGCCACTCTTAGGCATTCTAGGGTAAGATAAACCAGTGCCTAGCATAGCAGCAGGCCGCATTCAACGATGGGCGATGACGCTTGCGGCTCACAAGTATGTGTTGAAGTATCAACGCGGAAAAAATGTCGAAGTGGGGGATGCTCTGTCGAAGCTCCCACGCGCATATGACACGATGGCACGCGCAGAGCACACAAGAGCCATCCGAATGTTTGCCCATTTTTGAGTGCCTTCCGTTAACCGCGGAAGCGATAGCGGAGGCCCCAAAAAGGAACCTGACCTTGCCTCGCGTGGCCGAGTTCACAATGAATGGCTGGCCTAGCGAATGCGCAGATGATTTGAAGCCTTACTACGTCAGGCTGTGGGAACTGTCGCTTCAACAGGGCTGTGTAACGTGGGGTTCGAGAGTTATTATTCCCGACGGCCTGCGGGATCGTGTGCTAGACTTGTTACACGAAGAGCACCCGGGGGCCAGCCGCATGAAAATGTCGCAAGAAGTTTTGTTTGGTGGCCGGGAATGGACAGGCCATTGAAAAGTATGTCCAGCGATGTAAGATTTGTCAGGCAGTTCAGCCCTCCGCGCAACCGGTACCGTTGCACCCATGGTCGTACCCAGCAAAATGTTGGTCGCGAGTGCATGTGGATTTTGCTGCAAAGGATGCGAACGTGGTTTTGGTCTTAGTCGACGCGTACTCAAAATGGGTGGTTAGTGTGGCCTATGACTTCCACGACTGCCACTAAGACCATTGAAAAAATTCGAGGCGCATTCGCCGCATACGGACTCCCAGAAACATTAGCAAGCGATAACGGACCGCAGTTCACGTCCGTCGAACTTGCGGACTTCTTGGCAGCTAATGGTGTGAAACACGTTGTTCGCATTCCTCCTTATCATGCTGCATCGAATGGGGCAGCTGAACGCATAGTGCAGACGATCAAGCGAGCCTTGCTTAAACAAATGCTGGAAGAGAACACTTTGGATAGCCGTAGCTCATTCCAAGAACGCGCTGACAAATTTCTTTGTGCGTATCGCAACACTCCCAGCAGTGTCACAGGACACTCGCCGGCTCGGTTGTTTTTCAAAAGGCAACCGCGCACAAAACTTTCTCTGTTGAAACCTGATTTTGGGCATGCTATGCGGGATAAGCAAGAGCACGTGAAAGAAGAGTGTGATAAAGGGCGTGGTGAGGAACGTGTGTTTCGTGTGGGTGACCGCGTCTATGTGAAAACAGTGCGCGGAGAACATGTGTCGTGGCAGGAAGCAGTGGTGACTCAGGTGGTCAGTGCGGTGACCTATGTGGTGAAAGTGCACAAGCAGTTATGGTTTGTACATGCTGATCCCCTGCGGTCTCAACATGTGGACACTGCAAGAGCGTGCCACATGGAGAGACCCGAAATTCGCATCAGTCCACCAGAGCATCCTCTTCCCGCACCCCGGTGCCTTTGAGCCCGGACCACGCGACTGCAGCCCCCTCGCCTCCGGTTCCACGTACACCGGAGAGTGAACCTAGTGACCCTTCTACAGTCGAAGCCACAACGGCTCCTGAGGTTTCGGTACACCTCGACGTGACTGCCCCTTCCACGGTAGTGGCCAGTTCGCCGGAGAGTGCGGACACCACAGCGCCTCGGCGTAGCACAAGGGTGGGGAAGCTACCAGACCGTTTACGACATGAGGACTTCCGCAAGTGAAATGATTCTTCATTTAAGGAGGGACGAGATGTGGTAACGTGATAGCGACGGCCAAGGAGCGGTGATAGCGCCGGATGCTGTTGGTTTCCCTGTGTGTTTAGCCGCCTGGCTGTTATCTGTTCCGGCCGGTGACGTCACGCCGGTCCTATATATATGTGTTGGTCAGCGCAGAATAAAGGCTGATTCGTCGTCATGACTAGCGGTGTCGAAGTTATCACACTTGCTTTAAAGGCGATGGTAAACCCGAAAAGCTTATCAACGCCGGCTTCATCCTTCAGGTTCATTCACACAGCCATTCCGGTGTAAGGATATATTAATCAAGTCTCGACAGAAACCGTCAAGCCGCAGGTCGTGAACTGTACCTCGCATCTAAAGCGCCGTTTACAATGACCGGCGAGGGTGAGTTGAGTCGAAAAAAAAAACAGGTTTTTCGGACTCAACCACTCCATGTATTAGCGGACGGGTTGGGTCAGAGAGCCGTCGTGACGAGTCCAGTCGACCCAGATGCAGGCGGTAGGTTGACTCGTTCGTCAGGCTCAGCCAACAGGCCGCGAGGAGCTGAATACCTTATTTCCGCGATTCTAACGCGCCCACAATTGTGACGCGCGAGTAAGTTCGTGCAGGAAAATTCGAAAAAAAATAATTTGACACTGACACTTCCACGCAGAGGAAAAAGACATGACACCAAGTACTGCGAAGAAGGAGATTTTGTTTTTGGCGTATGCAACTGTGGAAGCCAAAAATGAAGTGTACATCCTTAAATTGCCTGTCCAGCGGCGGCTGGAAAGAAAGTTATCGCGGGGAACATTTTGAGCTGTTTCCGATTTCAACTCTCTGATCTTTATATTTCTTGGTGTGACAGGCTAGTTGCAGCCGCGCAACAAATGTGCACCAGCTAACCAAGGCATGCGGTATGAGAATGAGGAATTATTCTGCCGACATTCACAGCCCTAATGTCGACAGATTGCTTTTATTAGATTGAGGTGGATTTTGGAGGGACTTCGTGTCCTTTCCAAATGGCAATGCTGTTGAGCCCTTTAAAGCCTACATCTGTTTTGAGCCCGATTGTAACGCGCGCACGACTATTCAAGTTACCTTTTAGCAAAAAGAGTGCGTGTTACAATTGTGATATACGGTAGCACCTTTTCCGGGAACTTCTCCGCTCCCCTCACCTAAATTCTTTGGCCGCGGTTCATAAAAACGCAGGAGGGGTCTCGGTAGCCGAACCAGGCAGTCGACTCGGCCCTTTCTCGTCGACGAGTCCATGTAGTCGGTGCTTATGGTCGAACACCGCCCGTTGGGCTGAACAGGGGCATTGGTGCTAAGGTGTTAGTGGTAAAGAACCTGTTTTATTTAGTTTCCAAACGGTGTGACCACTTACGTGCCCAATCACAAATTACACTCCTCCACCCATGCCGCATTCTGCTTCTCTTCTGTCTTTCAGGACATAGGGGAGCCCGATACTGGCGCTGTCGCCCGCAGGCGTGACGCACGACCCCTGTTTGAAATTTGTGGCGGCTGGTGATGGTGGGATCCTCTATTCCAGCCACAACATTGCGCATTGCTTAGACAAAAGCGTGGGCTTGCTGACGGGTTTGTTGCAGTACTTACTTTTATATTTTATGTAGTAGGGATTCTTGCGTGACCGTGTGGTAATGACTCGGAATTTTCGGTTGCGAGAATTCCTTCCTGTCGTTGAAGGGATTGGGAAATACGCGAAGCTTTCCAGCTCCTGGGTGCCTCCGCCTTCTCTCTCGCGTGTCGCTCTCTCCTTTTTTGGGTTTCTTACTTCTGAAGAGGGGTGTGAGCGTACAGGAATGCGCAGACGTAAACGGACCACGGGAGCGGTGGCCGAACTGCATCGCTGCGCCGCGTATGGGCGCCGACGGGAACCACGGAGCGCCGGTCTAAGAGTGTGTTCGCACTGCCCCCGCCGTCCTATCTGACATGTTTCATCGCCGCTCTGATACCTTGTCATTGTGGGCGTGACGGTTTTTAAAAGGCAGCGGATGGATGTAGAGGGGCGCTGCTTTCATTGACGCTGGCAGGCATGAGCGCCGACCGAATCAGCCGCTGTTAAGCTGGATGGAGCTTTACGCCCGCTCGAAACATACCTTGTTGCGCGCTCTAAGGTGATGCATAAAACTGTACGTTTTTGCGGTTTGCCACACCATGTCTTTGTGATAGAATTCATTGTAATTTAACAGCAATATTTCCCTGGAGAATATAGAAAGCAACTCCACCGAATTTCTTGTTATTTCAAAGAAATCCCGTTGCCGACATGGTTTGCTTTTGTTTTTGTTTTCCTTTTGGTTCTGCCCAACTTATTGCTGCCGCTCAGCTCCGGTCTCTCCGGAAGAAAAAAAAGAGACTACAAAACGCCCATGCGGTAGAAATACTCCATGTTGCAGAAAATTGTAGGGAATAGATGCAATCGTTGTCTCCTGCTGCAGTCAGAAGGAGCCGATTTTTTTTGTAGCATTAGATCCAATTTGTTATTTTTAATGCGCACCTTATATGAGTTTACAAATGTTATGGCTTTGAGGTAAACCATTTGGCGCTGTTATGTCGAAGGTAAGGTAAGCAAAATACAAATGAGCTGGTGCTTCGGCAGGCGCCGTGAAAAATTCAGTGCCCGTCTACTCTCTGAAGAAAGATGACCAGCGAAGCTTTGGCGCGTAACGTTACGCTTGTCTCAGCGGTTAATTTTATGTAATTTTTTCCCTATATTTTCCGTTAAAGAACAGTTCCAGCTGTAACCTAATTCCCTCTGTAGATGACCATGTATTGACATCCGACAAATTCTGTGTAGTTTGCATCTTCAGTGTTAGTAACGCTATATTTGGAGCAATTTTCTGTAATCGTACTTTCTTCGTAAATAGTATGCTTTACTTCGCAACAGGCAATGTGGGGAAGCCAGATTACAAAAAGCAAGCTTTCATCGATTTTTTAAGTGCGCATGCACTTCTTAAGCGAGCCTGAATCGTCCGCCGCCGTCGTCCGCATAGCAACAGCTGCGGATGCGCTGCGGGTGCGCGCGCTCCTCGTCTTCCTCCTCGTCTTCCCTAGCAACGGGGGGAGATGGGCGCGCGCTACTCTTCTCCTCCTCTCTCCGCTGAGTGACTGCGGGTGTTGGGCGCCTCCTCTCCACTTCGGGCGGGAGAGCTCTCGCTCGCGTTGCGGGCGCTCCGCATTCCGATGCGTGAGGGTGCTCGTTTAGCCCTCGCCGTAACGGCGGGCGCTACTCTCCTCCTCCTCTCTCCGCTCAGTGAGTGCGGGTGTTGGGCGCCTCCTCTCCACTCCAAGATCACGATATCCACCGTAATCGCGCAATCAACAACCGTGCATTCGCACTTACACACTCTCCCCCTCGGGGAAGTGCGTGCAAACCCTAAAATTTGGTCTGTGCGCTGTACAAGATACAGTAGAACCAGTTTTCGACGCTTTGTTATAGAATTCTGCGCACCTGTACTCGTCTTGCAGGAACAGGAAATGCTGCACACTCGCACGACTCAGTACCCTTTTTTAAGTGCGAATGCACTTCTTAAGCAAGCCTGAATCGTCCGCCGCCGTCGTCCGCATAGCAACAGCTGCGGGTGCGCGCGCTCCTCGTCTTCCTCCTCGTCTTCCCTAGCAACGGGGGGAGATGGGCGCGCGCTACTCTCCTCCTCCTCTCTCCGCTCAGTGACTGCGGGTGTTGGGCACCTCCTCTCCACTTCAGGCGGGAGAGCTCTCGCTCGCGTAGCGGGCGCTCCGCATTCCGATGCGTGAGGGCGCTCGTGTAGCCCTCGCCGTAACGGCGGGCGCTACTCTCCTCCTCCTCTCTCCGCTCAGTGAGTGCGGGTGTTGGGCGCCTCCTCTCCACTCCAAGATCACGATATCCACCGTAATCGCGCAATCAACAACCGTGCATTCGCACTTACACACTCTCCCCCTCGGGGAAGTGCGAGGGAATTTTTCTTGGCTTCACTTTCAAGGACAAATGCATCACTGGAAGACATTTCTACAGGGGCAATAAAAGCCGTCCTAAAATGTGAAGCTCCCAATACCTGTTTGAACGTTTATACGAATTTTATGTATTTATCTATACCGGGAAGTGTTTTTTGTGGCAGAAAAACCCGCTTCGGAAGGATCGTGACGCGATACCACACAAAGCTGTCATAACTTCCTACCCTACAACAAGCTCCGCTGTTAAAAAATCTTTTCGAACCCTCTAGCAGTGTGGAAGTAGTTGCAATTAGGTGCGTATTTTAAAGGGTGCGTGGACACAAATGGTCAACGTCCGGATCTTGAGTGTACGATTGATTAACATTTTCAGCACATTAAAAACAAATTGCGCTTTGAAAAAGAATTTCTTCAGAAATTTTTACATCAATAATTTATGTAAAAATATTGTACATGTTACAAAAAAATTTGTGTTCACCTAACACGTTCGGTAGCAAGTGAAGGCGCCTTCCACCCTAATGGTGTCACGAATACTGTAGGGCAGTGGGGCGTGCAGTTCCTCAGCGTACCCTGGCTTCTTGCGGACGGCTTCCCAAACCGCTTTCCCAGCCAGCCACAAATCGCCGGCGGTCGCCGTGGTGAGGTAAAAATGAGCAAAGTTGTTTTTATTGCCCCTCAAACGCTCTCTATGAGGTTAACTTTGGACCCATTCGGAGGCCTCTTAAGCAGCCGCACATACAGTCCTACCCGTTCCCACTGGACAGCTTCTAAAATGCAAAGAGTCTTCGGTCTTGTGGGAAGGTATAGTACCCATTTTTGAAGTGCCCTTTCAGGGCGTTGGGTATCAGCTCGTTGTGAAGACTTGCCCCATTGCGGTGGAGTTCAAAAGGCGGGGAAGCCTAACAGGGGGCTAAGGAAGTCATTCCCTCGCTATAGTTCCCACAGATTCACGAAACACCGACCGCGGCTGAGGATGTAAGTCACATACTGGATGTAAGGTAGAATCTTCGTAACAGCCAATGTAATATATTTTGTTTTTGTGTGGCTTTGATAAAAAAAGTGTGACAGCTGTTTCCAGTAACCGAACACCCTCCGTGTAAATTTATGTCCTACGCCGATTTCTTCATACACTTCAAAAGGGAAATGGAGAAATATCCAGCTTCGCTGTAAAACCGATGAAATCCCATGCATATTTAGAGGGAAAGAACAATGAAAATGGTCTATGAATTGGTTAGTGTAAATTTATTGGGTGGAATATTTTTCTTGGTTTTGATAGGTTGGTGTGATAACCTGCACCGACTCCTGCGTTAAAGGTAGTACGTATGTCTTCACGATATCTACAAAATACATCTTCACTGAACCATAGACTTTAAAATGCTATCCACCATTTCAAGTGACTGAACCTCTAACAGTGGTATCTTTTTGATTATTCCCTCCCTCCCTCCATGTCCCTCTCCATCCCGACCAGGGCATTCATGCCCCGCTGAGAATAAAGCTATTCCTCCTAATTCAATGCAATGCAGTGTAATGCAAAGATGGCATTGAGTGAGGTCCGAAGAGAAGCACCTCGACTGTCGGCTGCGCAACAAGCTAGCACTTTCCGGGGACGTAAAACGGCAGTACGCAATCATTCACATCAGCGCCCATTCGAAGGGGCAAACATCTCGAAGGGGGCTGGCTCTAAGGGAGCACAGACCGCTTTCTCAGTCTGTGCTTCGAACAGATTGTGAGAGGAGTAAACAGTTAAGCCAGTGCCGCACGTGCATAAAAGAGCTGCACTATGACCACCTTCATATTCCCAGCCTGTGTTTATAAAGCTATCACCCAAAACCGGCTCGAAACTGGCGTGCTCAAGTGCAAATAACCTAAATGACTGGGTCGTGAATCGTTTATAAAACCCCATGCGGAGCCGCTGAAGCACCACCCACAGAACACGTGGTCCTATAGATGAAATGGATTCTTTCATTCACCAAACATTGCGATACGTAACAAAGTCAGACGCTGAAAAGCCGTGGACCTTAGAAAAGCTATCCTCTGCTTATAGCTGACGTCGTCAGTGTTCATGAACCCCGTTTCGACGTCATGAACTCGTTGCAGTGCGCAAAATAGAAATCACAAATGTCATAAACAAAGAGTATAGGAACCTAAAAAAGTGCAATAATTAACAAAGAAACTAAAGCCCCCAAAATTAGCTGCGAGTATCCAAGGGTAAGCTTTATCATGTGGCCTTACGTAAATATCCAAATCAAAGTTATCGTGACCGTCGAGACTTGGGACGTACATTTCCGTTCACGCACAATCAGAAAAAGCGCGTAATGGAAACAACTTTCTCACTGCTACGGAATAAAGCAAGGTGCTTTTCACAGCGAAGCTGTGCTAGGGCTGGGCTTTACGACAGTCGAGCGTGGTACCGCGTCACGCTCTCTCCGGAACAGGTTTTTCCGCCCACAAAAAAGGGATCCGAGTGTTGGAAAAAATCATAGGACATAAAAGCGGTCCTAGGACCTTGAAATACTATAGACGGCGGCTTATATATTTTCTAAAAAATGTATTTTAGCAACGCATTTGTGCTTCGAGGTGAAGCCTACTATCAAAAGGTTGGCCTTAGCTTGGTTTTTGCAGGCTGACTTTACCACATTGCCTGTTGCAGCGTGAAGCATGGCCATATACTGAAGGAGAGATAGAAAAAAAACTTTATCTTCCCAGAAAGTTGGCTTACGGACGCGCTGGGCCGTCAACCGAAGGGGGGTGGCGACGATGGCGGCTCGGTCAACTATGCGTAGCTACACCCCCGGTTGCGAGTTTCCCACCGCGTCCTCCCACTGCTAAATGCTGCAGATGGGGCGGGGGGATGTGTTGAGAGGACAGGCCGCGTGGTGTGAGTGAGAGTGCCAGCCACAGATAGTGGAAGGGACAGATGAGACAGATATTGCAAGGGAACTGAGAGGGATGGGCAGGCGAGGAGGAACATCCAGGCACTATATAGGTGGGTTATCTGTGGGCAATGGAATAGCGGTGGCGGAAAAGATGGTGATGCTCCTTGACTTCTTGGCAGTAGAGCTTTCGATCACGGGTCGACCGAGAATTGTGGTGACGAGCTGGATCGAGCGCAGCGCCAGCTAGTAAGGTCTCGTCGCGCTGCGTTTTGCGCCACCTCGGGGGAGTAGGATTACAGAAAATTGCTCCAAATATCGTGTTACTAACACTGAAGATGTAAACTACGCAGTATTTGTCGGCTGTCAATACATGGCCATCTACTGAGGGAATTTGGTTACAGAAAATGATTGTAACTTTTCTTATACGGGAAGTATAGGGAAATAAATATCATAAAATTAACCGCTCAGACAAGTGTAACATTACGCACCAAAGCTCCTATGGTCATCTTTCTTCGCAGAGTGGACGGGCACTGAATTCTTTTAACGGCGCGTGTCGAAGCGTCACTACATTACTATTTTTCTTACCTTATTTTACCATCGACATAGCCAAGCCAAAGGGTGTAATTCACAGATATAACATTTAGTTACTAATAGAAGAAAAATAACAATGTCGTTAAAAATAACAACGTCGGATTTAATGCGGCAATAAAATCGGCGCCTTGTGAGGCCCGCTGTAAAATGAGACAACAATTGCATCTATTCCCTGGAGTTTTCTTCAACGCAGAACGTTTCCACCACATAGACGTTTTGTAGACTCTTTTTTTTTTCTTCACAACAGACCGGAATTTAGTGGCTGCAATTAGTTTGGAGGAACAAAAAGAAAAAATACGAAACAATGTTGGCAGCGGGATTGTTTTTGTGGACAACATTAAATTATGTGAATGTGCTTTCTATATTCTCCAGGGCAATTTTGTTGTCGGCTTACAATGAATTATATCGCAAAGACATGGTGTGGCAAACCGCAGAGGTGTAAATTCCATGTATCTCCATTGAGCACACCGCTAGGCACGTTCCGAGTGGACGCATAGCTAGGTCCAGCTCAACAGCGGCAGATTCGGTCGCCGATGATGCCTGCAAGCTGCAATTACAGCAGCGCCCCTCTATAGCCCAGCGCTCCCTTTTAAAAACCATCATGCTCACAATGACAAGGTAGCAGAGCGGCGATGAAACATATCAGATAGGGCGGCGGGGCAGTGCAAACACACTCTTTTAGACCGGCGCTCCTTTGTTCCCGTCGAGGGTGGCGCTCGCATCGGACGCCATTCGGACGCACTCTACATGGGCTCCGCAATTATCGTTGATTACGACGCGCTAATTGCGCCGGACTGCAGTGTACTTGTTACCATCGTGTGTATGAAAGTGCCCGGCACTGACTAACACCAATTTCGGCCGAGGACTGTATTTTTCGTGAGAAAACAGTGTTTTGGTGCCCGGCCCCCGCTAAGCCTAATTTGCGGCGCCGTGACTCGCCTCGCCAAGTGGCTGCTTTGCTGCCCGACCTAGCGCGCCGCGCCGCCAGCCCGCGGAGTGCGGGCACTCGCCGCACTTGCTCGCTCCGCTCGCCATGGCCTCGCCTCACGCCGCTTCTGTAGCCACGGATTCTCCGCCGATGATTTTTGCGCATGCTGTGCAAAGCGTGCCCAGTGCGGACTCTACTCCCGAAGCAATAGATATTAGTGCCCCACCTGGGACCCACTCGGCTTCCTCGTTACCCTCGACCAGCCTTCAAGTCATCCACCACCTTCGCAGAACCGTAATCGCCGTCGAAGGCCAGGATCTTCACCCAGAGGATACAGAAGGCTGGAATATTCCTGGAAATCAAGTAAAGAAATGTCTTACTCCCACCCCCCCATACCACCTGGTTGGACCCTAAACTGTCGGTCGGCCCTAAGAAAGAAGTGAACTATGCCAAGAAAATGGCTGCTCGCATCGTTAAAGCTGCTCGCATGCCCCGTGTACTACCGAGAGAAGATATTAAGATCGTGCTATGCCCACGTGGAGGGCTTGATGTAAAGCGCACCGAGGCAAACGTACTCATGTCAGCCATACTCGCTGCCGCCGGCACGCCAAAGAGATTGCCAATCAAGATACTATATGTATGAACGGAGGCCAAAAAATAGTTGTGATCAGCACTCCTAGTGAGCAGAGAGCGTTGGCGTACACACGTATGCGAGACCTTTACATTGGCGGTTGTCACCACGAGGCACATGCCTACCAACAGCTCCCCATGGCACCGTCAAAGGCCTAATTCGAGGTATCGACGTCGACGATACGGCTGCTGAAATTCAAACCCAGGTCGTGAACCGCGCCAGTCCCCTCGCTCCAGCTGCCCACCACATCGGCTTGACCACGACAGTAGTAGTGCTCTTTGCCGGCCACCGAGTGCCCAACTACGTGAAATATGGCGCCATGCTGCTGCGCTGCGAACTTTACAAACAACACTTCGACGTCTGCCGCAAGTGTGGCCAAGTAGGGCACCGCATGGATGTCTGCCCGTACCCCACAGTTAGAGCCTGTTTCGCATGTGGGACGCCAAACCCCCTGCCGACCACGCCAACGCATGCCAACCCTGGAGTAAGCTGTATAACGGTGATCATCCCACTGGCGCGCCGACCTGCACAAACAAGTACAAGACCCCCATTGTAGTTACGAGACGCCGCTGGGAGCGTCACCGAGAAGAACAACAACGGCTACAACAACACACAGCCGCCACCGCGGACTTCCCGGAGCGACCGCAGACACAGCTGTGGCTGCAGCCACCGGAGCAGCCCGGCGCAGCCGGGGAGCGCCGCAGCCGCTCGCGCTCCCAGGCGAGGCGGGCAGCTGCGGACGGCGCAACACCTGGCGCCCGCAGGAGCCGATCGCGAAGGCGTGGGGCGACTGGGGAAAGCTCGCCAAGCGCCTGCAGAGCAGCAGCTGGAGCGCCGCACCGCTCCCAGTCGAGAGGGGGAAATCGCGGAGCTCTCCGCCCCCAGTCACAGGGTTCTCGACGCCACGGTTCAAGCACCACCATCAGCTGGGCAGACGCTGCTATACAACAGACTGTCTTTGCAAGATCCCCAGCAATCACAGCGGGTGGAAACCCCAGAGACACATCCACACCCGAACAGCTGGTCTCTGCAGCTGACTTGCACCACCTTCGCCAAGAGAATGCCCAACTCCGCCGTCAAGTGGCAGCACAAGAGGCAAAACTTGCCGCCCAAGACGCCACCATGCTTGCCATTAACGCCAACCTAGAGAGACTCCTCGCTCTTCACCAGCAGGACCACTCTATCCCCCTGAACACGCACTCTGCCAATCGCCCCCAAGTCACAGCAAACCCCACCAGCCCAGAGATGGAGAGAGAGAGCACCGAGCAAACAAGCACCCGGCCCGAAGCAGTTCGAGATCCAGGAAATAGCAGAGACATTGAGCCCTATCCCAAGCGCCGGGCCTTGGAGCTCTCCAAAGAAAGGCGCATCGCCGCTCGACTAGATAAACAAAGCGATCGGCAGGACCGCTTCGACCAGAATCTCTCGGCCCTGCATACGCGCCTGGGAACCCTCCAGACCAACTGGCAGCAACTAGTGCACTCGGTTAAAAATATCCAAGCGCTGCTCACACAACTTCAAGAGAGGCTACTACCATCGGACCGCGCAACGACTTCATCCACGCACCTGCAACCCCAGAGCCATCCATAATGCCATCTCTAACTCGCCCGCGTCCGCTCCGAATATGGCAATGTAACGCCAATGGCCCTCACTTCAAGAGGCATACGCTACAAGAACAGATCTAACAGGTTGCTCCATATGCCACACCGGATCTACTACTCCTGCAAGAGACACACAGCGAACGGCCCCTGACCCTTCCTGGCTACTGCAGCCAGTTTGGCCCCCAAAGTGCCCGGGGCGAGAGTGCCGGCACGGCTCAGGGTGTGAGTATACTGGTCCGAAATGGAATCACTGGCATCGAGCATCCCAACGTCACCCCCAATCCAATAGAACATGCCATCATTGAGGTGGTGCTGGGCCGCAAAAGACGCAAGGCCAGCATCTACGTCGTCACAGTTTAGAGCAACCCACGCCACTATCGTCAGCGCTTTCGAGAATGCCTAAGGCGCATTTTCCACATGGTGGGCGACCCTGCCATAGTGGTAGCAGGTGATTTTAACGGTCTGCATCACGCCTGGGGCTACACTCGGAAGCTAAAGGAAGATCGCTGGACGACGAGGCCAACGAAGCAGGCTTCCTCCTACTTAATGACACGCAGATTCATACTCGCACAGGAACATCAGTGCAAAGGGACACTAACCCGGATCTCACATTTCATCGCCCGGCCCCCAACAGTCCACCTGCCATTAGGAACACACGGGGACGTCACTGGGCAGCGACCACTACATACTCGAGATCACTCTGCAGACCGGCCACCTCCCACCTCCCAATACCCTCCCAACGATCTAGGGCTCAATACCTCACGAACTGGGAAGCCTTCCGGAGGACAGTAGCTCAACAGCCGGATCTCAACGGCAGTAGCGACATCCGGGATATAGCCGACTGGTCGCGCCTGCTTCTCCAGACAACACAGCAAACAACGCGGGCCGTCGACGTGCCCGCTCCGGCAGATACGCTTGACAACCACGTTGCACGCATGATCGAAGCTCGCCAGTCGCTACAGCGCAGGTGCAAGAATCGCCGTCACATTCGCCATCGTCGGAAGCGCATTGCCCAGCTCAATCGGGTCATCGAAAAGTATTGTGTGACGCTATGCTGGCAAAAATGGCATGACGTCTGCCAACAGGCCGGCGGGCAACTCCACGTCCGACGTAAGTGGCACTTATTTCGATACCTCCTCGACCCCACGAAATCTCAGACTGCGCAAAGGACTCACCTTCACCGCACACTGCACCGCACACTGCAAGCGAATGGAACTCAGGAGACTATCCGCCACCTTTAGGAGAAATATCTCCCGACCACCCCTGCAGTGGCGATGCCCTCTTACACCGGGACACCGAACCATATACTGGACGCGGACATCGATGTGTGGAAGGTGCGTCACGTTCTCGAAACCGTTAGCGTCACCTCGGCGGCAGAGCCCGACGGGGTCTCTAACAAAGAGCTCCGCAATCTTCCCGACGCATCACTAGAGCAGCTCACGCGATACTTCAACCGTTGCTGGAGAGCGGGATACCTTCCGAAAAGCTGGACGGCCTCGAAAACAGTCCTCATTCCAAAACCTGGCAAGCCACCCCACATTGACAACCTCTGGCCGATTTCGCTTACGTCTTGTGTGGGAAAATGTCTCGAACACGCACTACTGAACCGCTGGAATCACTACCTCAAGTACAATCACCTGTACCCACACACTATGACAGGCTTTCGCCATGGCCTCAGCAGCCAACACGCCATGCTCCTCATCAAAAGAGACATTTACGACCAAGCCATAGCGGACAGCAAGGCGATCCTTGGGCTACATCTGCAGGGGGCTTTTGACAATGTAGGACACGTCTCCATCCTCCAGCAGATCTCGGCCCTCAACATGGGGGAACCGATCCACGCCTACGTTCGAGCCTTACTATCGGACCGTACCGTCATCCTCCACGCAGAAGAAATGCAACTCCCATACAAACGACAGGGCAGCGTTGGCACGCCACAGGGGGCGGTCATTTCGCCGTTCCTTATCAACATAGTGATGTTGAAAGTCGCCGCATCTCTGGACACCGTCCCGGAGGCTCGCTACAACATATACGTGGACGATATCACCATATGGGCTGCCCGTGGCAGCGACGGACGCATTGAGGACACGCTGCAACGCGCGGTGCAGGCTGTGGAGACCAGCCTCACGGACACGGGCGTCAAATGCTCGCCGGCCAAGTCGGAGTTGCTCATCATCACCCCTCGGTGCCCCCGTTCCTCGGGCCCGCCCGACATCAACCTCTACACGGCAGACGGCAACAACATTCCCAAGGTCGACCGGATCCGATTAATGGGCATGCACATCCAAGCTAACAGCGCCAATTCGTTCACTCTGCAAAGGCTCCTGGGCAAGATCGCCGCCGCCATGACGCTCATCCGTAAAGTAGCCACTCGCCACGCGGGAATGCCGGAGGCCAGCGTACTTTGACTGGTCCAAGCGTTCGTCATTAGCCATATTGCCTACATAGCGGCCTACCACAATTCGACGCAGACGGAAACGCAACGTCTAGATGCGGCCCTCCGCCGGGCATATCGAGAGGCCCTCTGTCTCTACTGGTGCGCCCGGACGGACCTCCTCGACGCCCTGGGGGTCCACAACACAATTGCTGAAATTGCAGAAGCTCAGCGGGCCAATCAACTCCACCGCCTCTCCAACCCGCTCATGGACCGCTACATGCTGGCCTGCGCCCTATCCGTGCCCTGCCACCAGAAGTGCAATCCCTTCCCTCGCCCTTTGCCCGACGCCTCAGTGTTGCACCCCTGCCCAAGAACATGCACCCCAGAATTCACGACGCACGGCGCCAGGCTCGGGCGCGACCTCTGGACAAGCTCTACACCATCGACACAGGAGCCCGCTACGTAGACGCCGCCGCCGACCAAACCCGTCCGGGTTTGTTCGCGGCCGCGGTCGTGACGGCGACCTCGGGAACAATTGCCACAGCGGCTAGCTTTCGCGCCGACACGCCGGCACAGGCCGAGGAGATCGCGATCGCCCTGGCAGCCACGGATCCGCACTGCACTGTGATCCTTACTGATTCTAAGACGGCCATTCGCAACTTTGGAGCCAATACAATCACGTCGCCGACAGCAAGAAGATCTCACCAACACCGCCACCCCTTCCAGCAGTGCTGTGCACCTCATCTGGTTCCCAGCCCACTTGTACCACGCCCTGACTAGGGCCACTAATACGCCCTAGGTCGGAACTGCTGGACCCTTCGGAGACACGGCTAGAATCACCCACCCCGCTCGAAGGCTGCGGTTCTATACTGCGCTGGTACAGGGACTGCAGGCGTCGCCTCTCAGCCCCCCACCCAAGACTCACCCGCAGTGAAGGAGTGTTATTGCGCCAGATACAAACGGACTCACGGACTCACCCCTGTGTTGGGCCAACATGTGGCTCCGGAACTGTATCCCAGTGCAGTGTGTGCTGTGTGTTGTGCCGCGCGTGGAATGCTAGCCGATATCTTTCAGTGATTTCCCCAAGACCGCGCAACCTCTAGCTTCCAGCAGCTACCAGCCTTCGAGTGTAGAGCTATCACCTCGTCCGTCTACAACACCCAGACGTTAGTCGTCCAGTGCGTCCGGGAGGCCCTGGAGCGGCAGCGGGCAGGAGCGGCGGGTCCCTCGGGGCCGCGCGCCGGCCGCCCGAACTGTGGCTCTTAGTGACGGCGCGGGTGTCGCCATTAGGCGCCACCGGACCGTTTTCTGTTTTCAATAAAGTTTTCTCTCCCTCTCTCGCTCTCTTTGTTCCCGTCGGCGTCCATACGCGGCGCAGCGATGGAGTTCGGCAACCGCTCCCGTGCTCCGTTTACTTCTGCGTGGCGCTGTACGTGCTACTTTGGTCTCTTTTTCCACATTTTCTTTTGTTTGTAACACGTGCGAATAATTCCCCCAAAGCAGGACAACTTGCAGCGCTCCTCTTCCCCAAAAAATAGGGAGGGCTGTGCAAGCCTTCTTAGATGTATTTCTTCCACTTTTTGACTTTTGCGTTTGATGACGTGTAAGTTCTTTAAAGCAGGGCGCATTGTAACGCGCCGCTCTCTCAACGTGCACCTTTAAAAGCTTGCTGCAATTTCCTGTGGTTTTTACTCCGATGAAAATTGGCTCTCCAGTCCAAACGTCAGTAAACTTCATTTTCAAAGGGTTTTTCGCGTGTGTTCCTGTGTTTACTTACAGTATATTTTGGCACTTTTTGTCAGTTTTATTCCAGACTATTTTCTACCGTGAGCGCTGCCAAGACCATGATGAACGACGTCATACGCAAGTTTCCGCAGACCTCACCTTTTACAGTAGTGATCGGCCACTCCAAAACTACTTTTTTCAACATTTTGACCCACTTTGTTTCGGAACCTCTGCTTTCATTTCGCAACCTGGAGCATGCATTACTCACGCACGCTTGCTGATTGACTCCAAACTTGGTACTACCACTACAATACTCTTGCACGTCGGGACTAACCACCAGAGCTCTCTTTCCGCAGAACGTGCCTACTCCTGCTTTCACCCTGTCAATCACCTAATTCTCCAATATCGGCCAATACATCCGCTATCTACGCAAGAATGGTTCTCTCTAGGTTTGGTAACCGCCGCTGCGACTACCCAATCTCTCGCTTTGGATTGGCTGCAACGAAAACGCGCGCCACTTCTACACGCTTCTCCGCCAGCTTTGCCTCCACTCTAGCTTTGTTCACTTCATTGACCACGGCTTTCAATATCTTCCCGCCTGCCGAATTTTAACTGCTGATGGCTTCTCACCCAGCTTTGAGGGTGTGGCTTTGCTGGCCTCCTTTGCTTCGTAAAACAGCGCTGCCGCCTCCCTGGATGGCTCAAAACTGCACGCGCCTCTAACCGCGCATCATATGACAGTAACGTTCCGCCTCTCCCTCCACTCTGTTTCAGACCATCGTCCTATACCACGACGTCCCCGGACACAAATCAAAGTCGACCATCCCCGTCTACCATCGGGACCGCAGTGGCACGGAGCTTCGGCTGTGCGCCAGCCACCCACTCCAGGAGATCCTTAATACGTGCGGCAACCTGCCGCCCCTGCTTGCTCCTCAGATCCCAGCGGCCACGGAGCCCCGAGCCATCGCCTCCAGCCTACCCCAGAGGATGCGTTGCCCCTATAGCATAAGCCTACCACTCCCGCCCTCCGGATACACTGCGGCCATCGGAACCCCAGCCACCATATCGCTTCCGGACACACTGCCAGCGGCCCTTCTACACGACCTTCTGACGCCCCAAAGCCACTCTGTGCCCCATACAACCTGCGCAGGAAAGTGTCTCCTGAGCAAAGCATTTGACTGTAATGCAAAAAACTGGTTACATGGTTCAAAACGATTTTTAAAATTTAGAAGATTATGAAAACCACATACGATCCCAATTGCATGCTTCTGCACTTGCACATTATTTGACTAACGATGTAGCCCCCATGAGTTCGAAGGTTATACTTAAAGGAGCCATGAAGACAAAATACAAGTTTGTGTGTGTCGAAAGACTTCGTGCTTTATAGTACACGCCCCGCTTCTCCGAATGAAAACGATGCTTTATTCCCTAGGAAATCATTTATTGCATTTAAAATTTTGATTTTACCGCTAAATTGTGCGTTTTGTGGTCTGCAATGACATCAGAGGAAGCCTTGTTTACCGTTAGGGAGCCTAGATGGCGCCACCACACCGTGGCAAGCCGTTTTGTGCCTGTAGTTTGTTTTTAACCGCATTTAAAACTGGCTTGTTTTTGTTCACGCAGAAAATATTCGTTTCGTGAAACATGATTCTAACTAGTCACTCTTTTGAGGGAACCAAAATTGTGTTATCTCTTTATGGCTTCTTTAAGCCTGCCACTGCCAGGCTTTCCCGATCTAACATGAGGGAGTGTCAACAGATACAATACAACGCCTCGTTGGAATTGACCAGCTAATCCCAATCAATGCTAGGCAATGTACCATTTTACCCGTTAGGAAGAGGAAAGGTTTAGTCAGTTGCTAACCGTAACAAATTCAGACCTACTACACAAACTACAATCCCAGGAAAGCCTTCGTCATATCCAAAACCACAGACAGTTCGCTATTTTGCCGAAACCACATTCCTTGCAATGACTGCGCGCGCAAGAAGAATGTTATCACCAGTACTAATGGCTTGCGCAAACCTTACAATGCATATTAGAATAGCACCCTAAGCGCAATACATGTCTGCAATACTAACCTCCCGCCGGCTCAGGTTAGCGCCAGTATTATTTACTTTCCCCATTGTTTCAACGCGAAAGAAAATGTCACTCAATCGTCGGTCAACTCTTCCAAATCTAATAATGCGAACAATAATCTTACTGGAAATATAATACACCTCTAAAGTATTGTCCTTTCGCCAGCTCAGATAAACGCCCTGTCAAAAGGTGTAAACGTTCTCCCAGAAACCAGTGGCTTCGGTGAGTTTCAACTTTTTAAGGACCTAGATAACTTCCCCAAGATTACAAAACTACTAGAGTACCTCCACGACCGCCCTACAGCCGCCGAAACCCGACAGCCAATACCTATAATTGTCCCTATATGTACATAAAGGCGTTCACCGCGGTGTGCGAGCAGCATATCAAAAGCAAATCCCTTTCCGTCGTAACATTACTAAGAAGGAAAAGAAAGCCCTCGAGGAACTCGCAAGTTTCTCAATATTAATTATAAAATCCGCCGATAAAGGACGCGCCATCACCAACACACTTGGCTATATCAGCGAGGCTCATAAACAGGTTTCAAAATCGGCCCTGTATAACCACTGCCCAGTGATCCCACTAATCAGTATAAGCAAATTGTCCAAGATAAACTCAGTGAGCTCCTTCACAATAAAGTATTTAACAAAACCACCGATTGCTCTATTATCCCCTTAAGCCCAGTAGTTAATAGATATTACCTTCTCTCTAAGATTCCTAAGGATAACAATCCAGGTCGTCCAATTGTGTCTGGCATTCTTACTGTCACCGTGTAAATATCACCATCATCTATTCTAACAAAGAAGAAGACCAGATCATCGCAGCGCGAGCTCGCGATCAGTTCTGTGAGCCGTTAAAGAAATAATTCTGGTGGTTCTCCGGTTTTTCCCGCCAGGGGGCGAGGAAAGTGAAGATGCACTCACATCGGTCTCCGGTGAATTTGACTTTTCAATGGTCTTTTTCATCTCAGGCTCATGTACGCGGGATTTCTGAGTGCGCGGTTGTCTAGTGCACACCTCGACACCGAATCCCGGACGTTTCACGTGAGTAGACGCTTTACCGGGCAAGTTCTAGCCCACTCGGTGGGTTAGGCCTAGGAGCTTCGCCGGCTGCTTGCAGCACGTGAGCAGAGCGCTGAGGTGGCCCCATGCTCGACGGCACGAGCCTCGCGCCCGACGGCACGTGCCCCATGCTGGACAGTGCGTGTGATGCGGCTGTGGCCGCTAGCGCACCCCTTCCACTGGCGCAAACCGATCTTCTTTCTGGCGCCTCCCTGACGGCTGCTGCGGCGAAGACGGAGACCATCCTGGAAGGAGAGATGTCCACCTCCATGGACACCGACATCGAGGACACCAATGCTACTATTACTACCATCACCACCACCGCTACTACAACCACCCAGGTTCCCGAGTTCGAGAGGGACGGCAACCACCGGCAAGCGCCAACGATGCAAGTCAACTACACGCAAGGGAGGATGTCGGTCGCAGTTGCCGGCGAGGATCCAACACCGAAGGAGGGCGGAGAAGGCAGATGGCAGGAAGCGAGGCGGAGGATGCGGCGGCGGACGACCGGGGAGGAAGCGGCCGGCGGTAAGTCGGTCCCCACTTCTTCTCCTACCGCTTCCGCGGCCGCGGTCGCATCCGTTCCCGCGCCCGCCGCAGCCCCCGTTAAGAATCAGGCAAAGTTCGTTAGGCAGGTCGCGGCCAGGCTAACGAAGGCAGCGCGCATGCCGCGCGAGCTACCGAAGGGTGATTTTAGGGTAATACTCCGGCCACGTGGCGGGCTTAACGTAGCTCGCACAGCGGCACCGCTACTCATGGAGGCCATCTTCGAGATGGTGGGTACCACGTTGCAAGAGTCTAGGGAGGACGCGATCTGCACCAACGACTCGTACAATATTATAGTCATTAGCACCTCGAACGAGCAGAGAGCTCAGAAGTACTCGAGCATCAGCTCGCTCAGGATAGCGGGCAGGATGCACGAAGTATTCACGTACGCACCGGCACCCGAGGGCACCGTGAAAGGAGTCATCAGGGGCATTCCGACCGTGTATACAGAGCAAGACCTGCAGGAAATTATAGTCAGTGAGGAGAATCCAACGACGCTCGAAGCGCACAGAATAGGCAATACCACCACGGTTATCGTAGCCTTCGAGGGCACCAAGGTATCAAATACAATAAAGTTCGGAGTGGCAATCACCAAATGCAGTCTATACAGGCAGCACTACGAAGTGTGCTGGTGCTGCGGCAGGTTGGGGCACCGCGCGGACGTGTGCCCTTACCCAAATACTAAGATATGCTTTGCGTGCGGAGCGTCCAACCCGGGCCCCGCGCACGAGTGGGAATGCAACCCCCGCTGCAAGCTATGCGGCGGGGCTCACCCCACCGGGGAGGCGGGTTGTAAGAACCGATATAAGACCCCCCATTTGTTGAGGCAACGAAGGTGGGAGCGCCGGCGTGCAGAGGAGGTACAAAGGCAGCAGCGGCAGCAACACGTGCCGAAGTTAGGCCTAGCTGACTTCCCGCAGCTACAGCAGCAGCAGCAGCAGCACGCACCCGAAAAAGGCGCGAAAATGCAGCAGCCAAGGCAGTCGATTCCACGAAGGAATGCGGCTGACGTCAATAACGGCAGAGAGGCGGCGGCTGCGCCAGCTGGAGCGAAGCCCGCTCAAAAGGTCACGGCAGCCGCAACGGCAACGACAAACGCAACAGATGGCAGCGCTCCGGCGGCGGAAAGGTCAACCGGCGGCGCGGGAAACCGCGGAGGGAGCAGCAGTGGCGGTGGCGGACAGCTGCAAGAGGGAATCACGTTGGCCAGGACAGTGGCAGAAGAGGCGGCGGCGGTACCACCGCCGCTGCCAGCACCGCCGCAGCCGAGGCCACAGCAAAGGCAACAACTGCAACAACAACATCAACCAATGGCGGAGACGAACGAGGTTGCACATCTCAAGGCGCAGCTAGCGCTAAAAGACAGGCAAATACAGGAACTCAGTGCCAAAATGGACATGATCCTCAATCAGCTACAACAACGGCAACAATGTCAGCTGAAACAACAGACATCGCTGCAGTTGCGAACTCAACCACCGCAGGTCGCGCGAAGACAGGCGCCCAGGCGAGCGCACGCGCGAGAAGAACGAATGCAGCTGCAGGAAGAGTCGGAGCCGGAGTACGCGGCCGGCTTGCAGACGGCGGGGTCCACAGAGGAGAAGGAAGAAGAAAGAGAGGAAGAAGAAGTAATGGCAGTGCAACTACAAATATTTTTCAGCTGCATTCAAACGCGCTGTTTCCAATGCTAAGCAGAGTTATGACGCAGATCGATCTTCGTGTCTCTCCAAGCCTAACAATAAGCGTGCGCTTTTTCGCTTTCTTCGATCGCGGAAAGCCGTACCCTGTCCAGATAATACAGACTCTGTGGTGCTATCTCCAGGTGAACTCTCAGAGTCCCTAGAGTCGATAGCTGATGGGCTTCAAGCTCGTTTTTCATCTTCCTTAGCGGTGTCCTTTTCCCCGCCAGACGTGGCAGACGACTTCATAGAGGTAACGCTCTCAGAGCTCGCTGATGTCATGACTAAATTGACAGCTGCAGCTCCTGGCCCAGATGGCATTACTACTGAAATGCTGAAATTATTATATAATGAAGCTCCGAATCATTTACTTAACATGATCAATTATTCTATTAGACATGCATGGATCCCCGATGTCTGGCGTCTCGCCAAAATACTTCCTGTACTTAAGAATGCTGGTCAAGGCCTCTTGATTGAAAACATCAGGCCTATCGCGTTGACATCGAACGTGGTTAAATTAGTCGAGCGGATTTTGCAGCAACGCATAATGCAATTGGTGTCTAGTTCTAGAATCTTTAGCCCGATACAAATTGGTTTCCGCCCTGGGTGTTCCATTTGGAGTGCGCATATTGACCTTGAAAGCCGGATTAAACTAGCCCGTCGCTCTAACCAGTTTTCGGCTCTAGTTACCCTAGATGTAGCAAAAGCTTTTGATAGCGTGGAATACCCTGTGTTGTTGTCCCGGTTACAAGTCCTAAACTTCCCAAGGTACATTATAGCTTGGATTTGTGAATTTCTGAAGGACAGGCAGTTCAGTTGTGTTAAATTTAATGTTACCTCCTCACAGCGGCCACAGTCTAGGGGCGTTCCGCAAGGGTCAGTCCTTTCCCCTGTTCTTTTTAACATCCTTGTAAGCGATATTCCGGTGGTTTCTGGTGTCTTCACATATGTATATGCCGACGATGTTGCATTTTTTGCATCAGCTCCTGACATTCAATCACTTTACGCTTTAATGCAGTCATATCTGAACCTCATTGCCTCCTGGTTGGACAGTATTTGTCTCTCTTTGAACGTCAACAAATGTTCCTTATTAGTTTTTCCGATCTCAGGCCCTGTTAACATTACGCTCAGTTACCGGCAGTGCATAATTCCTCAGGTTCCTTCCTTAAAGTACCTTGGGATAATTTACACCAGTGAACTTGACTGGACCCCACATATTGCCCTCATTGAGGCCAAAGGTGCACGTGCTGTTGGGATGTTAAGACGTCTCAGTCATAGAAAGAAGGGAATGCGCAGAGAGACCCTTCTTATGATATACAGGATGTACGTTCGCCCCATTTTAGAGTTTGGGTGCGTGTTATTCGCTGGGTCCGCGGCGTATAAGCTTCATCATCTGGTTATTCTGGAGCGCCAGGCTCTTCGCTGCTGCTTAGGGTTGCCTAAGAATGCAGCAAATGCAGTTGTCTACTTGGAAGCGCGCGTTCCTCCTCTGCTTAATAGGTTCCTGACACTGACTGTTGAAACTTTTCTGAGAGCTTATAGCTCTGAGGTGAACAGGGAGCAGTTTATCTTTATTGTAGAACCAGGTGCGTTTATGGTGCACCAATGGCCCAAGTCCTCATGTCCACAAAGCACTCTGGTACAGAGCCTCCTTTCTCCGTTGGGTGTAGCAATAAATCAGGTTATTCCATATAGAGACAGGAGTTCTCCTCTTTCTATCAATTTCCAGAACATTTTCCCCAAAAATGCTAAACTTTTACCAGCCCGACTGCTCAATCGTCTTCTCGAAGGTTATTTGACCTCCATGCAGCCAGGTGCTATAATATATACAGATGCCTCTCAACGAGAAGAAAAATCCGGTATAGGAATATTTTCCCTTTCCCTTAACTGGTCCTTTTCGGTTCGTCTGGTTGATTTTATCCCGATATTCTTCGCGGAATTCCTGGCAATTGTCCTGGCGCTACGAAAGCTGGATGTATCAATTACATCTCCAATCATAATTTCTGATTCTTTTTCTGTATGCTTAGCCCTTTCTTCCCCTAAAGACACTCCTCTTCTGCGGACGTTTCGGTCACTCCTGCCACCTCACTTCACTGAAATTTACCTTCTTTGGGTTCCTGGTCATGCGGGGATCACATTCAACGAGACAGCCGACTCTCTAGCAAGGATAGCACTTTCAGGTCCTGTAGTAGACGTCGTAGAGCCGACACCATTAATAACAGCAGCTAGGTACCGTAGGATGCTGAAACTCCGAGAACAGCAAGAATCGGTTTTACTGTCATTAAGTGAATTTAATCATCTTAAATTCTCATGGAAACCTGAATGGTGCCCTTCACGCAACTTAGAGGTGGTTATCACAGCCTTACGTTGTCGAGTAACCCAGTTAAATAGGTACTTGCACAGGTCTCGTCTGGCGCCAACAGCTCTGTGCAGCTATTGCAACGAAGACGAGTCTGTCGAACACTACCTGTTGACATGCCGACGTTTTTCCCGACTGAGACGTCAGTCCCTGGAGGTGCCGCTTTGCAGTTTGGGGATATCACTAACAGGGCCGGCTATACTATCGTTCGGGGCATCCGAAACGGGGTTTTGCCGCCGGGATGTATGCTCTGCTCTCCTGCGCTACATTGAAAATTCTAAACGATTCTCTTTATGATTGAGATTGGTCATCCTCGCTTTAATTTTCCAGTTTTTTTTTTCTTCTCAAAACCAACTGATCTAAATTATCCTTCCTAGGCGTGTCGTGAATTGATACGAGTACCATTCATTTTTACAATCCTCTGTTGTTTGGCCGATCCCCTGATTGGGTATGCGCCATTAATTATCAGGATCAACAACAACAACAACAACTACGAAGAGGAGAAACGATTTTACAACTACAGAAGAAGAAGAGGAGGAACAGGAGGAGATTGAAGACTTCAGCCCCAGAACCAAGAGGCGGGTTATTATGCTAGACGCGCTCGAATGCCGCCAACAGCGGGTGGAGGAGCGCGTGGACCACGAGGAAAAAGAGCTGGAAGCCATCAACCAGAGGCTGGAAAAGGTGGAAGCCGCGACAGCGGACATGAGCACCCGCATAGCTAAAGTAGAAGCCGTGACAGCGGACATGAGTACCCGCATAGCGAATGTGGAAAGCCTGTTACAACAACTACTAGTGAGAATCCCTGACATCACCCACCACCAACAACAGCAGCCGCCGCAGTCGCCACAGCAACCACTACAGCCACAACCACAGGCGCCGCAGCAACAGCAGGTGGCCAACGTCACTCGCCCAACATGGCCGGAACAACGCTAGCGCGCGAGCTTTTGGTTTGGCAGTGGAACGCGAATGGCCTGCGAGGAAAAAAGGCAACATTACAACAATACATCAAGAGTGTCGGCAAGAGACCAGAACTCATATTAATACAGAAAACGCACATGAAAGACCCCTCCCCAGGCTTGCCGGGGTACCGCTCCTATGCCAGCCCGCCCAGCGCAAGAAAGGCCTGGAAAGGCTCGGGGCAGGTAGTATGTACCCTGGTGAGAAAAGGAATCACGTACATAGAATACGGCTTACTGCAGAACAGTACCATTGAACACTTGGCAATCGAAGTCGTGACGGGCCGAAAGAAGAAAGAAAGCACGTATTTAATCAACATCTACAGTAACCCCAAGCATTCCCAACAAAAGTTCAGATCACTCATGCAAAGAACGAAGCAGCTTGCCGGGGACTTGAACGCGCCGCACACGGCGTGGGGGTACCAGAAGACCACGGCCAAGGGGCGAAATCTGCAAGACGAGGCTCTCGAGGCGGAACTCCACCTGCTCAATGACACGAACATCTACACGCGACACGGCACGTCGGTGCAGCGCGATACGAATCCGGACCTCGCCTTCTGCAGCAAAGCCACCGCGGAAGTAAGCTGGCGGAACACGGGCGAGACGCTGGGCAGCGACCACTGCGTCCTGGAAATTGCGGTGCCGCTGCACGGCCGACCCTCGGTCACCCGCAAGCAGGCCATCACAGACTGGAATAAATACAGAACGGATCTGGACGCCCTGATCATCGGACAGACCCAGGAAGAGGAGGATGGAGACATCGAGAAGTGGACGCGAGCCTTGAACGCGGCCGCGAAAACAGCCACCAAGGAAATCGAGGTCGCCGAAGAGACCCCGCAGCTGGACAGCCGCCTCGTGCACTTGCTGGAGGCGAGGAACTCGCTGAAGGCTCCATGGCGGAGGCAACGCCACAACAGAAGGCTCCGAAAAAGAATAGCGCTGTTAAACATCGAAATCGAGAAGCACAGCGCGGTGCTCTGCCGACAGCAGTGGCAGGCGGTCTGTCAGGAAGCGGACGGCCAGATCCATAAGAGCAGGACCTGGCATCTGCTCCGGCACCTCCTTGACGAAGGCAAAACGAAAGGGGCCCAACATCACACCCTCGCACGGACGCTGCACAAAGCGAAAAGGGAGCTCGGCGAGGCCGAGCTCCGCCGGCGCATAAACGACAAGTACCTCCCGTCCACCACGCCGACCCACCTCCCGAGTTACGCGGGCGAGGCCAACGCCAAGCTCGACGCCGACATCGATGAATGGGAGGTGCGGGCAGTCATCTAAACGATAAACAGAAAGTCCGCCCCAGGGCCGGACGGGGTTACCAACAAAGCGCTACGCAACCTACGCACATACCAACACAGAAAGGCTTCTCGAACTGGGGGTGCACAACACCCTCAGCGAGATAGCCGAGGCCCAGGGCACCGCGCAGATAGCGAGGCTTGCGCAGACGAGAACTGGTAGGGCTATTCTATGTAGGGTAGGCTACCGGTCGGAATTAACGCGAGAAGGCGAAAGCGAGAGCGGTGGGTGCGGGGGCGGGAGTGGTGGCGGTGGCGGTGGTCGCGGTTGTGGAGGCGGGGGGGGGGGGGGGGCGGCGAGCCGGCCGCCGAAGCCGAAGCCGGCGCGGTCGCTGCCGCGCGGACTGCTCGCCCTCATGCACGGGCCGCCGCTGCCGAAACACATGGACCCAGAAGAGAACCGAGAGCGGCGAGCGGCGAGAGCGAAAGCCCTGACGGACGTGCACGCGGCGGACACCAACGCCTTCTACGTGGACGCGGCGGAATACCCAGGCCGCCGGGGCACGTACGCCGTGGCCGTGATTGCAGCGACCTCCGGGAAGCTGTGCTCGGCGGGCAGCATGAGGGCCCAGGACTCAACGCAAGCGGAGGAGCTGGCGATCGCGCTGGCCCTAGTGGACCCACGGTGCGCGACAGTAATCAGTGACTCGCGAAACGCGATACTGAGCTACGCTCAGAACTCGGTGTCGGAGTGCGCGAACAGGGTGTGCGGGGCCCTGCCCCGACGGACGCTACCGGTGGTCCTCAAGTGGTTCCCGGCACACGTGGGACCGGTGGGGACCGGGACCAACCGAAACGAGGAGGTGGACCGAGCGGCGCGCGTGCTAACGAGACACGATGGCGCCGCCGTCGCTGGTGCGGCCGCTGCCGCGGGTGCTGCTGCTGCGCCCGCGGCGGCGGCTCGGGCGGCGGCTGCGACCGAGGCGAGTCTGCCCCCTCCTCCTTCTCCATCGAACGCGGAAGAAGACTACTACAGGGAAGAAGAGGAGGCAACCCCGGTCAGCTCCTACAAGGATGTGCTTGCTTGGTACAGAGAGACTAGGCGCGCCTTCCCGCCGCCACACCGTAAACTCACCAGGAGGGAAGGGGTGCTCGTGCGACAGCTCCAAACGCGGGCGATATGGACGCCAGTGGTCGCCAAGCACGTGTGCCCCGAACTATACGCAACGGACGAGTGTGCGCTGTGCGGGAGCGCTCGTGCGACCATGCAGCACATGCTGTGGGGTTGCCTCAATCAACCACCGACAACAACAACGGAGGAGGACGATGATCCGCTCCCACCAAGCGTGAGGGACGCGCTCACCAGCGTCAACTACGAACTCCAAAAGATGGCTGCCGAGCTCGCGCTCGCGGCCATCGAACGCCAGCGACCGAAAATGCGACTTTCCACCACCCCTTGCACGGGGTCCGGCGAGTAGCGCCAGTAGGTAACCCACCGGGTTTACGCAGGCCTGAATAAATGTTGTTTTTCTCTCTCTCTGGTGGTTCTCCGGCCTCTCTCGTGTTTGCAAGTGGTGCTGTTACCAGGATTTCCACCACCAGGAAACGAACGCCAGCAGCCTGCCTTGGAGCAGCACAGAAAACGGCGGCGTTGGAGTAGCTCATCGACCTGGTCCAGACAACGAGAAGGCTACCGCGCGAATCAGCGGGATCCCACAATCTGACGGAAACGTAAGTGAGCTTCAGACACCCATCTTCAAAGATGAGCAAAGAGGTTGTAACGAAGAAGAGGAAGCCTTTATGGTCGCAAATAACGCAGCTTATCAACGCAGCCCAACAGCAAATCGGAGAAGGAGCAGAATGAACGGCGCTTTGCTCAACGCAAGCACAGATCAAGGGGCTAGAATCGCGACTAAAAGAAGCAAACAACCAAATGAAGCTGTAGCGGCAAGCCACAGTGCCAGCGGCAGCAGCGTGACGCCGGCCCACGAGCGCGCTCAGCCACCGGAGGGCTCGCGCGCCCCTGCCATCAGGGGATAGAGACCCCCCGGCGTTCGAATAAACCGGCCTTGCGACGTGGTCTGGTCGTCTCTCTTTCAACGCATTCGTGGCGTGCGCTCTACAGTTTGTGACTCGGACGTGATATCCTTACTAGTGAAGTTGTAGAGCCATGTCCAGCAACGGCCATAACCAGCGAGCACCGCAAGCAGCCGGCAACGAGATCGCCGCCCTGGCTATCCACTTGCCGCCGTATTGGGAACAAACCCGGCCATCTGGTTCCTCCAGGCCTAGTCACCGTTTTCGCTGTCTGGCATCACCTCCCAAGAACGCAAGTTTCCCTCTGTCGTGACAGCGCTACCAGCGAATGCTGCTGTAGAGGTTGCGGACATTCTTGCATCCTTTATACGAAACCCACCTGCAACGGCCTACGACGAGCTCAAAGCAGCGCTACTCGATCGTACAGCACCATCAGAGCGCACGTGCCTACAGCAGCTACTTTACACCGAAGAGCTTGGCGACCGCAGACCGAGCCAACTCCTGTGGCGAATGACCCATCTACTAGGCTCACGTGCCCAAGCCATGGATGGCGAATTGCTGCGCGAGCTCTTTCTGCAGCGCCTGCCTGCGAACGTACAAATGGTCATCGCAACAGTGTCATCCTTGGATCTCCCTTCGCTCGCATCCCTGGCCGAAGAGGTAATGGAAGTAGCCAGCACAGCTTCACCTATTGCTGCTGTGACCACGACGCCAGCATGACCCGTTTCTCGCACGACGCCAGCTCCTGCCGACGAAAGTGCGTCTGCGTCGCCTGCCGGTGTGGATCACCTGTGCGAACGACTGCTGAAACTCGTTCTCGCGGCGACGAACGAAGTGAAACAGCTCAACACATTCTGCTGTCCAGTCCCGCCGAAGAGTCGGCTCGTCTTCCCGACACCGTGATGCCGTTCGTAGACGCAGCCCTACATCAGCCCCCGGTGTATGCGTTTACCACCGCCGTTTCGGCGCAAACGCTCGCCACTGCCTCTTGCCATGCTCATGGAGGGTAACGGCCCGGCAGACCGCTAGCGGCGACGAGAGGTACTTGCCCCATTGAAGAATGTCGCATGTTTCACATCGTCAATCGCGCCACCGGGCAAATGTTTCTCGTCGGCGCGGGAGCGCAAGCCAGTGTCTTGCCAGCTTGAAGCCACGACCGCAGCTTCCAGCGCAGTGTTCTACCTCCAGGCAGTGAACGGGACGCGCATTCCCGTGTTCGCGCAGGGATCCGCGGCTTTGAACCTGGGTCTTCGCAGAACTTTTGGTGGATTTTTGCGGTCCGGGACGTTCGCTCTGCCGTCCTTGGTGCTGACTATCTTACCAAACACGGCCTCCTAGTCGAGGTCAAGTGACGGCGACTTCTCGACTCCACGACCCTCCTCTCAGTTCCCGGCGTCGTAGCGACAGAAGCTGCTGATCTAGCGCTTTCCTGCGCTACAGTTGCTGAAGAACCGAACTGCCGCTCTGCTAAAGGAGTTCCCCACCGTCACGTCACCACCCGACGGGACTCAGCCCGTGACTCATGACATCCGTCATTATATAACCACTACCGGACCGCCCGTTTTCTTTCGTCCGCGACGTCTCGCTCCCGACAGACTCAAGATCGCCCGCGCAGAGTTCGAGCACATGCTGGAACTTAGCATTGTCCGACCTTCTTCCAGCCGCTACGCATCACCCTTGCACATGGTACCCAAGAAGAACGGTGACTGGCGACCTTGTGGCGACTACCGGTTCTTGAACCTCTCAACCATCCCAGATCGGTACCCCCTTCCCAACATACAAGATTTCACCGCCAGTCTGCATGGTTCCACCATATTTTCAAAAATCGACCCTTTCTAGGCGTACGACGAGATCTCCGTCGCTAAGGAGGACATATACAGGACGGCCATCACAACACCTTTCGGTCTTTTAGAGTTCCTCCGAATGCCGTTCGGCCTCAGGAACGCTGCCGAAATGTTTCAGCTTTTCATCGATACAGTGACGCATGGACTGCTTTTCGTCTATGCTTACGTGGACGATCTTTTGGTAGCAAGTACGTCCCTAGAGGAGCATCTTCACCATCTCCGCATTTCCTCGAACGCCTAGCTGCCCATGCCGTTGTCATCAATGCAACGAAGAGCAAGTTTGGTGTTCCCGCCCTCGACTTTCTGTGACATCGACTGTATGCGACAGGCATTCGGCCTCGCTCCGACAAGGTCCAGGCCATTCTTGACTTCCCAACACCAACGTCGGTCACCAAGCTGTGCCAGTTCCTGGGTCTGGTAAACTTCTACCGTCGTTTTATCAGGAACTGTGCAACTCTGCTTGAGCCTCTCGACCGCCTGCTTTCTGAGAAGTGCTCTACCACTGAGTTGGACTGGAACGCAAGTGCTGAGGCAGCCTTTCATGCCATCAAACGTGCGCTGGCAAATGCCGCTCTCCTCGCTCACCGAAATCCAGGACGTCCACTAGCGGTGATGACGGACACCTCGAGTTCTGCTGTGGGAACTGTCCTCAAACAACACGTAAATGGCGCGTGCCAGCCCTCGGCCTTCTTCTCAAAACGTCTAACCCCACCGCAAACCCGGTACAGTGTCTTCGGGCGTGAAGTTTTGCAATGTACCTGGCTGTACGTCCTTTCCAACGTCTTCTAGAGAGTCGTTAGTTCACCATCTTCACTGACCACAAACCCTTGACGTATGCCATCAGCCGGCCCGACACACGTTATACGCCACGAGAAGTGCGGAAGCTTGCCTACCTGTCCGAGTACACGACGGGTATCAAGCATGTCAGTGGCGTTGACAACACAGCTGCGGATGTTCTAAGTCGCGTGGACGCCATTGCCTCCACTTCGCCGCTTTTGATTGCACCCGACATCCGACAGCTGGCTGCTGACCAAGCAGACGACACGGAGCTGTTGCGTGTTCGCACATCCCCAACTGCGCTCCAGCTGGAAGACGGGACACTCGACGGACCACAGACCGCTTGCGACTTGTCGACCGGAAAGCCACGGCCGTTCATACCCAAAACCTGCCGTCGCGAGCTCTTCGACGCCCTGCACAACAAGGCCCATCCTGGGATTGGCACCACGCAGAAACTTATCGCCGGTCGTTTCGTGTGGTCTCGCATCAACGCTGATGTTCGTGACTGGGTCCGTGCCTGTGCACCATGCCAACGCGCAAAGGTTCACCGGTTACCAGTTCCACCGGCCAAGACCTTCCTACAACCTGCTGAGCACTTCACCGTCGTGCACATCGACCTCGTCGGTCCCTTACCCCCATGCCAAGGCTACCGCTACCTACTGACTTGTGTGGACCGATACACACGCTGGCCTGAAGCCACACCGCTACGCGACATCTCCGCACCCACGGTAGTGTCAGCACTTGTGCCAACGTGCGTAGCACGCTTCGGATGTCCATCATCTATCGTCACCCACCGCGGACGGCAGTTCAAGTCTACTTTATTCGCCGAGCTCTTTCACCTCCTCGGCACGACTCGTTTGCGCACGGCAGCGTACCGGCCACAAACAAATGAACTCGTCGAGCGCTTTCACCGCCAACTTAAGGCCGCGCTCACAGCACACGATTGCCCAACACAGTAGGTCCAGCGCTTGCCCCTCACACTTCTGGGCATACGCACCGCCTTCAAGACTGACCTGACGTGTTCTTCGGCTGAACTAGTTTTTGGAACCTAGCTTCGACTGCCAGCCGACCTGTTCGAGGCACCGTCTCAAGCATGTTCCACCGCGGACTACGTAAAATCTCTGAGGTTGATCCTCGCTGACCTTCGACCGCAGCCTACACGGCAACGAAAACCCAGAGGACCTGATGTGCTTCCGGACCTTGAATAGGCAACACATGTGTTTGTGCGGTACGGACCCGTGCTCCGCCCTTTGAACACACACTACGTTGGCCATTTCCCTGTGGCAGAACGACACTCTTCAACATATGTCATCGACATCGATGACTCTCACGACAACGTAGCCCTAGAGCGCCTGAAGCCGGCATAAGTCATCGCCGCCGACATCAACCCTACGAGTCTTCCAACTGTGGCTGCACACCACCGCGACCATCATGTACGTTGGGTTTGTCAGAGCGTCTCACCAGCGCCTCTCCTGGAGCCCTGTAAAGGCAAGCCACAGTGCAGGCGGCACCAGTGTGACGCAGGCCCCCAGCGCGCTCACCCGCCTAACGGCTCACACGCCCCTGGCATCAGGGGTTAGAGACCCCACGGTGTTCCGAATAAACCGGCCTAGCTACGTGGTCTCGTCGTCTCTCTTTCAACGCCTCCGTGGCATGCGCTCTACAGAGCAGTATTTAATGGACGAAGTTTCAGACAATGAATTCAAGAGAATGATTGAATACGACATGAAGATATTGGCTATTTTATCGAAGCTTGAGATGAGCATCGCGCAGTTCGACCCAAGCAGCGTAAATGCCCAGACTAAGATCGACACGTTAGCACCGAGCACTCATCACGACGCCAGGCCAGACGACGTGAAGCTGGTCAAGTTACCGAAGCTAGAACTTAGCAAATTCGGTGGAAATGAGCTGGAGTGGAACAAATTTTGGACTCAATAGAAATCATCAGATCCCGACAGGCCCAACATGAATAAAGAAAAGTTCAAACACATAACTGGTAACGCAGCGGCTACAGTATAAGGATTGCAGTTTTTCACTGAGACGAACTATGCCACGCAATAGAGTTATTGGAGGACACGTTCGGCAGGCATGAAAGATCAGTGGATCTGGACATGAGCGAACTGCTGAACCTTCCAAAGGTAGAATCAGTGAGGGATACCGAAGAGTTAAGAAAGCTATTCGAAGCCGTACACGTGAACGTACCGGAACTCGATTCACTGAATGTAAAACCCGATTTATGTGGAAGAATGCTCATGTCAGTGCTCAGTTATTGACGGTTCATTTCATTGCGAGTCATTTAGTCATTCCGGAGATATCGAAGAGGCCTGGAGAAGCCAGTGTCAGATCACAAGGGCTTGGAGGATAACACAACATCGAGAGTACCTCAAACAAGCCGGAGCAACACCACGCACAAACACAACGACCGGCAAAACCTTGGAAGAAGAATACATTGTGCTCTTGGAAGGCGGACGTTCTTGCACTGCGGACGTTCTTGGAAACGTGCAGAGTTGCGAAAAAGTATCGAGGACGTGACGGTGTGACCACAGCGTGTTTTCTGAGGCGAAGCCAGAAGGAACTGATACTGAGTTGAACAAAAAACGTCTACCCGCTTGAAGTCTGCTTCAAAAAAGCGTGCCACAGACCATCCCAGCGCACTTTGGCGAGCGGGAATCGGTTAATTATCAGCATCATCTATTCTGAATGGGAAAAAGACCAGCCATTCGCAGTGCCAGTGCGCGATCAGTTTTGTGAGCCATTAAACAAAGAATGCAGAGGTTTCCCCGGCCTTTCTCGTGTTTACACACCGAGAGCCTCTCTTGCATGTCGACTCTATACTTCGCGATATTACCCCCGGATTTTCACCTCTGATAAGTACAGAAATGATTTTTTTTACGTATTATGAATATTGAAATTGCAACCCACTTCCTACTTTTTACCCTCGATGTTGTGTCCCTAGTCATTCATATTCCGAATGCCGCTGGAATAATCGCTGCTTTATGTGCGCATGTTCAGTCGGCGTGCGACAAAGCTGTAGATTCTCTTACGCTAAATATTTGCCTTCATGTTATGCTTGAACCTAAAAATTTTAAGTTTGGTGGTACAAATTAAGTGCAAGTCACCGGAAGGTCAATAAGAACTAGAATCGGGCCAAACTACGGAAACATGTTTTTGGGATATCCAGAGTAAAAGTTTCTTGAAACAAACTTTTAAGTCACTGTACTAAAAACTGTATGCAGGCGATATATTAACGATAAGGCAGCATGGTGAAACGAAACTTTTAGCCTTTATTGAGGCTTTTATGCTAGGTCATCCTAGTCTTTTCCATTCCTAGTCTATGCAGAGCATAAATTTTCTTTTGTCATTGCGCCGATTTTTCAGAGCAGGCTGCCGACTAATCTCCACAGGAAACCGGAAGATACGCGCCAATTTTAGCACTTCCACAGCAGCCATGTCAGGCATTGCAAGACGTCAATACCTTAAAGCCATGCTTAACTTCCAGTGAGCTTGCCTATAAAGCTAGTCCACACTAGCCAACTCATTTCGATTATAATTGCCGGGAACTTAAAACCACGCTCTTGTTTCAAAAGTACCCAGGGCAAGCAATTGACGGCGCAATTAGGCAACTAACCAATTAAACCGCACCGAAATTCCCCGTTAAGGAGCTCCTAACGTTAATCCACAAACACTCGTCTTGACCCATTCAGCGTCCTCTTCGACAGTTGCATCCACACTCAGAAAACATCGCATTATCCCTGTGCAAAGTTAACGCCTAAAAAGAATATTTCCTACCGCCACGCATTGTTTACAGACGGGGCGAAAATCTCCTCGACTTTCTTACTAAATCCAGCACCAGCCGACAGCAAAGTACTGTTTCAACGCCTTGTAACAACCCACGGTGTAAGATATGCCCGCCAATGACCGTAACGGAGCGCACCGCCAGTACGGCTTTAGGCTATGTAGTTAATGCAAAAGCACCCTCTAACTGTGACTCCGCCAACTTCGTATACCTCGTGCAATGCACCCTCTGCGGCAAACAATACATCTCCCTGACTGAAATACCCAACCGTTTGAAATTTAATATTCGCCGCTGTCATTCAAAAACCTTATCTTCTTGGCCTCTATCAAGGCATGTGAACCTTCCTGGCCATTGTTTTGAACAGCTGAAGGCTGCAGTTGATGAAGGTTATTTTAGAACCCATCACGATCACGAGGGTGCCGTCGTCTGGCAATTTAAGTCGGCGTCGTCTGGCATCAATGAGTGTGACAGCAAACTTACGTGTCTTTCTTTAGATTAAAACGTCCGGCCTGCCCTTCTCCTTCCCCTGATTGACACGCTGTGATGCTGGATCTCTCAGGATACTGTTATGCCCTTTTATTTATTTACATCCGTCGATAATAAATTCCCATCACAGGGCAACAACCAGCTACCGATTTTAGTTAGCACCATGTTCCTCAACACAGTGGCTTCGCTAACCAAATCTAAACAGTGATTCTATACTTTATCCTCTGGGTGGAAGGCTACGGTACCATTTTAGCTTTGATACTATCACATCCTAATCTATTTAGGCAGGAAAGGAGGTGTGGTAACTTTCTGCTCCCCTTCTGTTCTTGTTATCCTATTTTGTAATATTCACGGATGTCCGCCTCCGGCTTAACTAACAATGGTAGGGCACACGCTATGTCTGTTCCTAACCTTCATTTATACCGTCATGCCAGAATCCCAGGACATTATTTTAATAATTTGAAGGACATAATATTGAATCCAGTTTTGACACCAGTCATGCACGCGATGTTCGCGAATCATATATAATATTCAAGTTCCAAAACCGCCTCATCTGAGCTGAACTAAAGCCTTGATGTGTTGACGTGCTTGCCGTCGTAATTGTTTTCGCTTTTTGCGTGACCAATAGCTGATTAGGGCTTGACTCTTTCTTTGGGAGAATTCCTTACTGTCTTTGCGTTAAGGCGATGGTAAATATGAGAAGACTGCCAAAGCCAACTGCATCCTTCCAGCCTCATTTACTGATCCCTTTCTAGGTAACGATACGTGAATTCGGTCTAGATAGAAACCGTTAGCGCGTAGCTCGTGAATTGTTCCTCGCATCTAGTTCGACACGGCGCCCATCGGGAAGATCAGGGGCGTCGGTGCTCATGTGTTAGCGGTCAACCATCTTCCAGTTACTTTGTAAACAGCGTAAACCTTTACGCCCCAATCGCATATTACACTCCTCCAAGCTTGCCTTGTTCGGCTTCCCTTCTGTCTGTCAGGGCATAGGGGAGCCCGAGACTGGCGCTGTCGCCCGCAGGCACGACGCACGACCCCTATTTTAACTTTGTGGCAGCTGGTGATGATGCGATCCTCTCTTCCAGCCATAACATCCCGCATTCCTTAGATGAAAAGCGTGGGCTTCGTGACGTGTTTGTTACCGTAATTAGTTTTTCATTTTATGTATATATGACTGCCTGCATGGCCTGTTGGTAATGACTCTGGTTTTCGGCTGTGAGAATCCCACCCTGTCATTGAAAGCATTGGGAAATAGGAGAACCGTTCCAGCGGATGGGTGCAGGTACGTTGCTTGTTGCTTCTCTCTCTCCCCTTTTTTGTGTTACTTCTTTATAAATAGGGGTGCCTGTGAACCTCCTTCTGAATTTCGCTTTCCACGTTTTCTCTTTTTGTTGTGATACATGTCTATAATTGCCGCTAAACAGGGCGCTTTGTAGAGCACCTCTTTCCCCAATAGGGCACGTAACGGAGAGCACGGCAGAGGCAGGAGCGCGTCCGGTAATGGTCGCGTAGAAGACGTACGACGGTGGCAGTCTGAACAATAACGACCATACTTCGTTAGCAATGTGTACATTCTATGCCAGTACAAAAGCGGGCGAAATCTTCGGTATGCCTCCAGGACATCTGTGTGGGCACGCTGCGTGTCACCGTGGAAAGAAAAGGCGCTGTGCAAGCGCAAATAGAGGCCACTGACAAGAAGCCATTTGAGACTTCGCACAAATAGTTTCTACGGTGCAGGAGCTGGTCACGAACAGCGAAGTGGACCGCTTACCGGCGAAGAGAGCGGGGCGCGGCTGCTGGTGACGGACGTAAAGCAATTCCCCGGTGGAAGCGATCCACCGATCCTTCGCTGTTCAGCTGCCATAGCTGTGTTATCAAGGCAGACAAGGGTGAAATCCACAAATAATAAACCGTTGACGTTGAGTTATAGAGGAGACCGAGAAAACGCTTCTGCGGCTGTGTGCTTGCTGCCGGACCGGTATACGACTCCGATGTTGTGCTCTTGGAGCCCTAAAGCCCAGCAACCGGGGTGGCCAGAAGGATCCTTAGAGATGACAGCGAACAAAGGGCGTGGTGGTCTACCACTAAGTCCAATTGGTGTGATTTTGTTGAGGCGGCGGTAGTCCACGCGGAAGCTAAGCGACGTATCTTTTTTCATCTTGAATACTACCGGAGAGGCCCGGGGGCTTGTCGAAGAGAGGACAACGACGCATTTGAGGTTGTCCGCAACGTCCTCATTATTGACTTGACACTCAGTGGGCGACACACCATATGGTCGCTCTATCAGGGGCGCGTGGAAGCATTGTCAATATGGCGGGAAACACTGAATGCGCGGTCAAAAAGCCTTGGTGGGCGTTGAAAGACTCTCGCAAGCGGTGGAGAAGGGTCAGAAGTTCGTATAATAGTGCAGGATCCAACGCGTCGTTGATGGAACGTTAGGAAGCATCGGAGTCAGAATCAGATTAAGATCAAATGCGGTGAGGTGTAGAGATGGACAGTTCTTGGTAGGTGGACGATGAGATGATCTTCAACGGGCTCGACGTCCCAAAACATTCGCGGCGAAACAGTGTGGCGGAACATTACGACGGCTGGGAAACACCTACAGAA
Organism: Haemaphysalis longicornis; assembly: GCF_048455015.1. Lineage (NCBI taxonomy): Eukaryota > Metazoa > Arthropoda > Arachnida > Ixodida > Ixodidae > Haemaphysalis > Haemaphysalis longicornis. The sequence continues at coordinate 10,797,668 of NW_027526225.1, read as the reverse complement.
CCAAGACCAAAGGGAATTTCGAGGACCGCAAAAGGTAAAGGCAGACATTTGCGGGCACTGAAGAGTGTAGATGGCTTTAAGAATACCGTGGCGTCTCAAATTAGTCACAAGACACGAAAAAAAGCACGGAATTTTAAGACGGAACGTCTATATCATCAGCAGTCAATTTGGCTGTATGGTTGGGTTGATCAGGGCAGTGAAGCGGGAAAGTTTCAACCCCGACGTCAGCACAGTCAATGATAGCGTGATGAGGCAAAAAGTCCAAACAGGCATTATATCGTGCGAGCGGGTAGGCGAAACTCTGATCCGAATAATATAGACGTCTTCACAAATTGAAAGTCACACGGAACACGTTCCCTATTGAAAATGTGGAGTTGATGGAACCCTTTGAGTATCAATATGAAGGATTATGGTGATGGTTTTAATGATGGCATAACGGCAGATGACTGCATGCTGGCATGATGTCAGGGTGATGGATGTCGGCGTGCTGGTAGACGTCGGTACGTCGGTAGCTGACGGCATGCTGATAATGGTAGCGTCCATGCTGGCAGGTTGGCTGAGGGTATGACGGCAGATATGCGAAATTACACAAAAATAATCACGACATGAAACGGACAGGTGCTACACAATGCTAATTGCAAAGTGATTCCTTTCTTGCGAATAAATTTATAAAATAAGATTTGCAGCAAATAAGTAAGCTTGCGTGACTTGCGTTTTGCTCTGTCCCTTCATGCCGTGAACATTTTTCTCTTATCCTGTTACAATGCTCTGAAAACTTATCAAGCATTTTATGAGAGCTTAGAGGTGTTTGCTGGGGTGCTTAAAATATGCACAAAGCAAACTTGGTTTTAACGTTGAATATAATAACATTAATATCAAATATGGTGACCATCTTCGAATAGGTGGGCAGCTGAAAAGAAAAAAAAACTCAGTTACACACTAAAGCTTATACAATCAAGATCAACTCACAACAAATGTATACTTACATTTTACATGCCTGTTTAAACATTCTGAGATGGTCGCTGCGATGTGGTCCCTTGCTTCTTCCATTCCTCTTGGCCATAAAAATCGAAAACATGCAAAAAAAACGTTTTTACCAAAATAAGTGGAAACCATCCTGCTAGGACTCCCTTCAGGGCATAGAACTGTGCTCTTGAACTGCAGTGCTCTAAAAGGCATCGCATGGTAGCAATACCTTTCCCTGGAAAAGATGTTAGTAAGATGCAAGCGTGCATGCATGCAAGCGAGAATTTCAAGAGAACATGCGTTAGCAGCACGTGGGAGAAAAGCAAAACACCCTCGTCTAGAACAATTCTACGCTCTAAGCGCAGCCAGTGAATACCAGACGCAATTAAAAGTAGCTTCAGGCGAGTGTGTTGAAGGTTAGGAACACAGTAAATTTAAATGTCAGATGACATTTGGCCTTGTTGGATGCATTGAAGCGATGAAAAAAACGCCTACCATCTTGAGGTAAAGTGCAGACCATACGAATGCTGCAAAAACTTCAGCGAACCTGCGATGAATTTAGAGAAAGTTCAACACTATGAGGACAACCGACCTGTTCAAGCACTAAAGACCCCATTCGGAAGCCGCACAAGAAGGAGACAGGTACGCAAAATTTGTCATGGAACAGATTATCAATAGGCATGCTGACTAGGCAGGAACCCACGTTGCGGGAAAGTGTTGTGGAAGGCGACTTCTTGTAAAGGTTACGAGCATGTGCGGGGCAGAAAACTGCTGAAGGAGCCGTGTCAAAGCACATTAAAAATCTCGTCGGACCTTCTGCTGCAGAGACACGAGTAACAAATCTAATAAACGAATGGCTTCAAGTGGAGGGACAAACCTTGCGGTCACTAAAAGAGCCATACTGCAGCCTGATTACTGACGAAGTGTCAATACAGCGAGAAGTAACTTAGGGCTGGCAAGTCGACAAATTTTGTGGCCTTGATACCGGCCGTGAACCTCAAACCGGCGGTGCCACTGAAATAGCCTGCAGGCTCCTTTGGTTTGTCCTGCGGGGGCTTTCCACGGCTGACGTTATCCCCTTAGGGTATTTTTTACCGGGAACCTGAAGCATGACCGGCTCCGTAACCTGAATTTTAGTGTGCTCAACTCTGTGGAAGAGGTGGGGTTCTTCATTATTCGTATTGTCACAGACAGCCACCAGACAAACAACGCCATGTTTCTAGGTATGTAGGTTGACAACCCGCTACAGCATGTTGTGCTACATCCAGTGTGGAAAAACGACCCATCGTTCCCTTTATTTGACCAAACCACTTCCTTAAGAACCTCAGAACAAATCTTCTAGAGAGAGAAAGGGATGTATTGATGGAATGCAGAAAGTTGGGGAATGTTGTGTTCTCAAGGTCCCCTTTAAGATCCAACAAAAGTTGTCAATTATGAACCCAGTTCAACTCCTAAGCTCATCGCACATTGAGCCGAACCTGAAAAAAATGAAGCTGTCCCGCGCCACCTTGATATGTTCGCCTGTCGTCATCAGCAGCCCGAAGGTCCTCCAGAAAAAAGCCCAAAGCTTACAAACAGGCTTCAGAATCGATAATTCCAGTAAAATGAGCTGAATAGTGCAATCCCATGTTAAGGACTATGCATCTACTCCACGTAAATATATGACTGCAGCCTGTTCAGCAAGGTGTCTCAAGTGAAGCATGACAAAGCGTAGTAACACTACAGCCGAACCCAAGAACTGCTAGCGCGGATGGCTGATTGTGTGGCCGCTTTCCGAATTGACGCCGCCGCATCACCGATAGCGTGCACCACCGGCGACGCGGCGGAGGGAAAGAGAACTATGGTTCCCACAGGCGGAGAGGAGCATTCGGCGGGCTGCACCAAAAGGGGGACATCAAGCGGCCGTGTCACTTCTAAATGTCGCATCTTGTGCATACTAGTTCTCTTGTTTTTACTAAGAATTCCCACCGTCGTGCTTTTGTTTCAGCAGTACAATGTACAATGGCAGCAAATGTTCAGGTTAAACTTTAAATAAAGGCGTTAAATACAATACACCCAAATTCACTGATTCCAAACTCGGAGAGCAATGAATTGCTGAAATAAAGAAGCCGTCATGCATATATATACAGTGCTATTGGCAGACCAAAGCACCTCACTCTCGGTCAAATTAGTCAAGCTCTGGTAACTGAATTTCATACTGCACGTCATAGAATTGCACTATAATTGTATAGAACTAGGGGCTCACCTATTGTAACCATCCTGAAAAACAGCCAGTGACATGTCATGAGAGGTCAATCCAGATCATCAAAGTAGGGCATGCCAGCTGATCTCCACGTCAAGGTGTAACAGTCAGTATCCTGCAAGACGGAAGGGAGTGGCAAACAACAAGCAAGTTGCATTACCATTAACCCTTCAAAGTTCTAAATGCGATATTAAGGTGTCGAGCAAGGTGTTCTTCACACTCCAAGTGCGAATATGAGAACGTTAAAATACCACATTAAACTGGATGTAAGGATGGCCGGAGTGACTATCACAGCATAGTGACAATGTCAATGATCAAGTTTCTAACTCAATTCTGTCTTTAAAAGTAGACGCCGTTAATTATGACCAGTTCATGTATGCGCAAAAAGGTGCCGAAATGAGCTCTTTCATTGCTACTACGGCAAAGTATTGCCTCCATGATTCTGTGACAAAGCGCATTCTTAAATGATGATAATGTTGCCTTAATAATTATGCTGAAGGAGGCTCGAAAAGCTATGTAATGAACTTCTGAACAAAAATACAAGTGAAACAATTTTTCTGTGTCTAAAATCTCTTCTAGATGCCCGTAGCTTAAACCAGTTTCAATTCTCCTTCCCACGCAGGGCATGAAGCCCACATGATGTGTCGGTGCATGTTTTCAAATGGTGCCGTCAATATCATAGCAACCATTTTTTTACTTCTAAACATGCATCTAATTAGGCCTCAATTATGGCCGTGATGTCTTAGGGAAGCATAGGGCACCCGATTTAAGGTTGTGCTCACATTCACATCAAACCCATTCATACGATCTTCAAAAATGACACACGTTGGTATAGGACGGAAAAATTGAAACATGACAATAATGAATTATTGTCAATAATGCATGACAATAATGACAATATCCAGTGCTTAAAAAATGATTGCGATGAGAAAGAGGTCATCCTCTTCTGAAAAATTAAAAAAAAACTTCAAGTGTGACATAACCATCTAGAAAAGGCTGTTCTCCCATCGAGTATTTAGCGGTATATTTTCTAGAAGTATATTTAGTTACATCAAGTCATGTGTTTTGACAAAGAGTGTACTCTTTGCTGTGCAATTATGTACACAAGCGACTAGAAAGAGACCTTCGGCCTTAACCAGTCCAGGGGAGACCCACTTTATTTTTGAAGCATTTGCTCTTGTGCGGGGTGCACTCATCCACAGAATGAGAGCCCAATACAAAATTTAACTGAGCTACACGCGTGGCGTCGGATTATTCGGAGACGGTAGTGAATGTTGCGGTGCTTAAACGCTCCCCATGCGCGGCAAGCATCGCGTATGCCTCTCCACCAGACGCGCGATACGCATGTAGTTTCGATGTCGTAGCGAGTTCGGGTTGAATGTACGGTTTTGGTGCTACTGATACACATGCACAAACATTTATGCAATTATCGAACGACTGGAACACTCAAACATTCACTGGACGTGCGGGGCTTGCGAGTGTGACGCCAATTTCAGTCATCGTACCCTCAGTCTGTACACAGAGAGCCTTGTTTGTACCAGTGCACTTTACTGAGTGATCGCTTTGAAAAATGACAATCCCTGCAGTGTCGTGTAGACTGCTATGTGCCTCGGCTAAAAGTTACCTAGAGCGTACCACTCCAGTCCAGGTACTACAAATCATGCGAAGAAATACAATATCGGAATTCCTTAAAAAAACTACCTACAATGAAAGAAAACTTACCTGTTGCGAACTCAACCTGGAGTGGGCAACCGCGCGTATTGGCGATCGGTTGCGAGCAACAAACCGTTTAGTCAACGTAACAATATGATTCTACTTCGCTCAACAAAAAGCCTACAAACGGCACAAACACTAGGGCTCTTCGATTTACAGACTCGAATTCACCGCGGATATCAGGATTCCCCGAAGCCATCAGGATACACAATAAAATCGAATGCCTGACTGCTTTCAGGGAATCTGCGGTGAGTCCGGGACTGTGAATCGAGCAGGCCTACTGCTGCTACTCCCGCACGCAATATCCGCTGTCGAAAGGCAGGTCTACGTAACCCTCAAAATCAGTCGCTCTCAAAAAACATTAGGGCTAACCGGCAAAGCAAACATCTAACATGGAACGGAACAGCCCTGCCCTGTTAAATACACAAGTAAAGTGCCAAAAGTTGGCTTGTCACTTACCGTAAATCAAAGGCGGCTTATCTTCGTTTAAAAGATAATCCAACGGCTTCAAAACCACCACAACAAAGCCACTCGACAAGCGTGCACCACTCCACCGACTCTGCGGCATGGAGGAAAGGAAAATTTAGGAGCGAGCGTCATGCGACAATCGTGAAGCCTAGTCACAAAAATAAAAAGGAAAAACTCACGGAGCTGCCCCCCTCACTTGACAGGCAAGCGGTAGTTCTTTGCGGCTGATGCGGCCGCTCGCCCGCACTGCGTGCGTTGGTCCCTTCTGATTCCAGGCCGTCGGGTATTCGGGTTTCGGCGACGAGTCCCTGTCCGGGCGTTACGCGCAGCTCTGCCTGCAACCCGAAACGCGCAGCGGGCTGATCGTGCAGGCAAAGTGGTCGGACGGGAGAGACAGAAAACATCTATATTTATTGAGCTTTGGGATCCGTCGAAGTTCACGCCGCAGTCGAAGTGTTGTTTTCCGCCGTCGTGAAAAAGTGAAGATGACAGAGTACGACATCCGTGCCTTACATTTTATTTCACAAAACACACCGAACTTTCTTGGTTCTGCTCATTTTATCTTTTCACCTCCCAGGCGTAATTTAGCGTTCGTTACACAATCGCACGGATTGAACAGTCTTCGGACAACCAGCCCGCGTACTGCATGCCTGCGACGCGAGGCGAAAAATGACCCGACCTTTCCGCGCCCAACATCAGCGGTTCTGCTACTCTTTTCTAATGCACTGAAGGAGACAGCAACGCAACACACTCGTCGTCACGACAATTGTGGCACGTACCAAGTGCCACCAGGCCGGAACACCAAAAAGGCGAACGTATGCGAATACGCATGCGAGCGAAACTAAAGCTTTTTCCTCCACCTCTCAGCAGATAGGACACTCGTCACAGCGCTGTGATATCAAGGGAAGGTGGCGCGATAACTCCCAGCAGAATTCCAAACGCAATCGTCAAAGCACACCTGGCATACACCACGCACCCGTGGGCCGCTCCATGCTTGTGAATGTTTACAGCAGCGCGTTCGAGCAAAGCCGGTCGCGGTTCGAGCAGTAAGCGTCAAATTCGTCTCGCAGCTCGTGAAGGTGCTTCCTAAGCATGGGATCTATATCTCGTGTCGCTTTGAACAACGAAAGTGCTTCCACGATACGAGGGCGGGAGCGGAACGCTGGCGAAAAATCTCATACGGCGCATTCGGCAACGCCACTCGCCTCCACCACCTCCACCGGCAGCCAGCCGGAGCCACTGAATGCTACCGCAAGCCTGAGAGTGGTGCATCTTCCATGATTCATTGCGCGGGAGGAGCCCGAGGAGAGGAGAATGCGGCATCAGAGGATGTTGGCTTGCCAACGCTGGCCCGCCTGACGTCATGCTCCCTCCCATGTAGGAAGAAAAAGTTAGGAGACGGCGCTACTGGAGAAACATGAAGCCTATACATAATACGTTGTAATCGCCATTTCGGTTAAATCGCTGGCCGCCGCAGCAAGTCACAGTAGCAGGACCACGCTATTATTATTGCCGCAATACGGTTTACTCGCAAAGTTTGAATCATGGTATGTATTTCGCGTAGCTGAATCTTATGGGAAACGAAACCAGCTGTGTTGAACCCATTGACGCAATAGCGACGGCACAAGACCATTCAAAGGCTGTCTCCACCATATACGGGAATGTCGCTTTATTTCAACTCCGCCTTGTACTACCGTTCGTTTCGCTTGGCCTTGGCAGTTTCACACTCGCCTTTTACCCTATCAATTTCATCGACACGTCAGCCTTATCTGGCGCGCGCAAGGCGCGAGTCTGGCGGGTTTGCTCGGACGCATGGGTGGGACACAACATAGGCTTTGCTTTTTTACAACTTGGATTTTCACCTAAATGTTTGCAAATCATGCGAGAATGCGCTAAATATTCGCTAAATAAAAATGTTCACGGCCCTCCTGTCGCGTGAAACCGTCTACTAGGCCGGAATTTATCCGCGCCCTGGTCGTACGACACTCCGGTCATGCGACGCTTTCTCGCAGTCACTTGCAAGTCGTATTATCGGGGTTTCAGTGTAGCACTATATTTAGCGCGATCTCCCTTGATTTGCGAACCTCTAGCTGAAATCCCAAGTTTTTTTAAAATAAAAAGACATCCCCCTCGCGAGGGGCAAAATGCACAGCATTTCCGAGGGGGTGCGCCGGCAAGTCGTATCTCTCCATCGCGGGACCCGTGTCGCCATCTTTCGGAGGCGCGGGACAACTTGTGGCGCTTTCGAAACAAACCAGAAATGAGTGAAGGATATAAGGCGCGTTCGGTGCATCGAAATCTGTGTCGGTTTCTGCTACGCGCGAGTCTATTTCTGATGCCCTGGTTTCTGGGCTTTTTCCCACACCTCTATATCGTGTTCTGTACCTACAGTGTCCGTACCAGGATGTCCTCAATAGAGTGCGTAAAATGTGTGTTCCGCCAGGTGTTAAAACATTTTTCTTCAAATTACACACTGGCACGCTCCCTGTTAAAACTTGGATGAAAGATCGGGGTCTGTTTATAGCTTGGTCGACAGACTGTCGGCTCTGTACTCGACCAGAGACAACTGATCACTGCTTTGTAGACTGCAGAGATGCTGTCTTTTTCTGGGACATTCTACAGCGAACGCTCAAAAAAGACATGGATATTACGCCTTTCTCTATCCGATTTTTGCCATTCGACTATCCTGGTGAGCCACCTTATGACATGTTCGTGTTGATTGGTTTGTACAGTCTGTGGCGATGCCGCTTATGTGATAGGCATGCTGAGCCACCAAGATCAACTAAGTCCTATTTCCGAGAAACTGTGGTATTTGTACATAGTGTGTATAGTTCGCTTGATCAACCACCTGACTGGTTCCCTCTTTTGAACGCTTGTGTGTGTTTGCCTGAATTCTGATGTATATTTGCTTCTCATAACTTCAGGGTATAATTTTGTTTGCTTGTATTCGTCGTACTGCAACGTCCGAGCGTATTTTCCCATATAATGAAGAAAAAAAAAAGTTTCGTGGCTCAGTTGGTAGTGCGCCGGGCACCTTGCGTTCCGCCCGTGGCGTCATGGGTTCGAAACCGGGCGCCGGAAACTGTTATTTCTTTTATAGTGTAGTGGCCTGGCTGCGGACTACGACAAGGCACGCCAACGCCGCGTGACATTGTGAGTTACTAAAATGCTATGCATTTAAAATGTGAATTCGAAGTCGGCCCAGTCGTCACTGCACCACGTGACCCCACCGCGCCGCCGCCGTGAGCTCTATAATTTCATCTGCTCGTGACTACTCTGCTGCCCGTTGTCGAGAAGCCTGCTATATGTTTTTTTTTTTCCACGGCTTTTGTCGTTCGCACATAAGCGGCGCTCCTGCCCGCACGCGGGCATGAGATCACCGAGCAGACAAATGCAGGAACGACGGGGAAAAGCTACCGCCAACCAAACACGAGAGATGCGCCGGAGTCGGACACCACAGCCGCCGCCGGCGCACCCGAGCATGGAGGTCACGTGCTGGGCCGACTTCGGCGGCTTGAGAAAGGGAAACGGCGAAGGGAGCAGTGGAGCTCGGCTTGAGAAGGCTAGCTGCGTGACGTCATGCCGCCTCCTAACTTTTGATTCCCCCATGCTCCCTCCTAAATGTTACTTCCTCTATGCTCAGAGGCCAGGAAGAGGGGAAGGTGATGGCGGGATGGCGTGGCGATGGTGATGAATGGAGCAGTGCAGTACTGGTGCCGGGGTTTGGTTTCGGCTGTGCCTTTCTTTTTAAGTGCAATGCACTTCTTAAGCGACCCTGAACCTGCGTCTACCGGCGATGTCCGCGCACGTGGAGGTGGGCGCGCGCAGCCTGGCCGCTGACATGGCAGATACCCACGTGGGGGATTGGCCAGGAATCTCCTCGTCTTCCTTGGCAACGGGGGGAGATGGGCACGCGCTGCCTGGCCGCTGACATGGCACATACCCACGTTGGGGATTGGCCAAGAATCGGGCGTGAGAAGGGCTAATGCACCTGCTTAAAGGAGTACTGACACGAAATTTCAAAGCTGTGATCCGCTCTAGCAATCAAGTACAACGACAACACAAATAGGTGTCTGTGAATAAATGCATCTTTCTTTCTTTGTAGTTGTGTGTGTGTGTGTGATCTCTCTTTCGCGAACATTACCGAACCGCGCAAATTCAACTCGTGCATTCGCACTTTCACATTCTTCCCCTCGGGGAAATGCGGGGAATTTTCTTTTTCGTAACGCAGTTCATTCAACAAGTCGTGAAGTGAACAAAATGCGTGAAAACAAATTTTGGCTTGAACGTAGACACAGAAAGCAATGTAAATAGAAAGATCAGGTTGCCATACCCAGCAAAAAGTTGAGTTTGTTGGGCTATCCTGTTTATGAGCAAGTTGTGGAATAAGTTTCCGACATCACTTTGCGAAATCACTTTTTTAAAAACTACCAAGAAAAGGCACATTTTTCCTTTAAGGAAATCAAATCGTGCTGTCGGCGAAAAAAAAAACGATTCCAGTGGGGATCGAACCATCAACCTTTGCAACAAAAAGCGGTTGCGTTACCGCTGCACCACCGCCACAAATGGTAACGTCACCCGAACAAACGGCATTTATATGGCTTCTAAAACTGAATCGCCAATGAATACACAAATATTGTCAGTTATGTTTGCTGCTTCTTGTATATAACCCATTCCGGCACATACCGCTTCTTTGCAACACACCGGTTTCCGAAACGAGGCTCACCTTGAGCCGTGTAGCCAGCTATCTCAACCTAAAAGAGATATCGCACATCCCCGTTCTCCCCGACGAAAGCCAACGTAGCTATGAGTGAAATAGCATGCGCGCCAGGAACGAAAATTATGTTGTGTAATAATACTGTGGTGGTATCTGTCTCAAGGCGGCTGATTACAACTAAGAAGAATCGGCGAAGCGCTAGACCCGTACTCTGCCGCGTACAATTTAAGCCATGCCACGGACGGTTCTGTCCGCGGGCTCAGGCCGCGGCATAGAGAAAATGAACACGGTTTGGCCCTGTCGCAGCGAAAAAAAAGGTGTCCATGTTTTCAACGTAAAGGTCGGCACGGCCCTCTCACACGAAAAACGGCGAATAAAGGGCATACAGTTTGATACTAGCCCTCCAAGTACTGGCTTAAAAACAAGAAGCGCTAATCAAAGCAGCTTTTCTCTAATATGCCGCGTTTTCAGCAGCACCTTATCAAAAGGCAGTTATTGTTTTTTTTCTCGAAATGCCCAATGCCACCGCTATGTTTCTGTTATTGTATCAGCCCTTCGCTATCGAATGAATTGTGGTTTGCTGCCAGCATTCGTTCGGAAAATCCCTTCCATCATCAATACAGCAGTCAAGCTTGCCGTCAAGCCAACATCTGCCGTCATTGCGCAGCGTGCCTGCCATGTTTTCGACAACACCTTTTCAAAAAGGTAGCTTTTGTAATTTTCTCGAAAAAGTGAATGTCACCACTATGTTTCTGTTATTACAAGTGCTTCCCTCTCGCACGAAGTTTGGCTTTCCGCCGTCATTCATTCAGAAAATGCCTTTCCATTATCAATTCAGCAGTCAAGCTTGACGTCACGCCAACATCTGCCGCCATTGCGCCGCAAGCCTGCCAGCACCTTCCAGCGTCTTCTTCCAGCAGCTTCCATTAGTGTTTCTTACGCACATCAAGCTTTCCGAGGCAACCACCAAACGCAATCAACCTTGTCAGCAATGAATCTTGATAGTTGGTTGATGCAATTTTCAACAGAGTGGGCAATGGTTTAACGTCTTGAGCATTCGCGATACGCAAGGCTAGGTCTGAAAGCGGAGTCACGACTTTTCTTAAGGAAGGACACATAATTTCACGCTTTAAAGACGTAGCACCACCAGTATCGATAAGAGCGAAGGTGAGAACACCTTCTACAGTAACGTCAATCATTTTATTAGGCATATGGAGACGACTTCAGCAGTTAGACGCTGGCGCAGTTCTTGCCTACGGAACTGCGGTAGTTAGTTACCTTTAGTTGCCGAGTTGTGACGTGGGCGCATACCAAGCGGCGACTCGGTTGGCAGCTGCGGCTTGAAGACATCGAGGTTGAGGGGTGAGCAGAGTACGGAGGGAGGTGGAGCTAGAAGAGCTACTAGAGGGAACGAAGAGTGGTCGGAATTGATAAACTAGGAATTGGAATTGCTAGGCATCACGGGGACGTGATGGTCGTCAGCGACACAAGCGTAACACATGTTGAAGAAATCGGCAAGCGAAACATATTTGGGTGGTTGCTCGAAGGGTGCGCCCCTAATTCCGGGTCCGAGTTGCCATGCTGGGGTACGTTGCCTCTGGCTGCTCCGAGGGACATGCAAAGCAATGGAATGGTGCTAGCAGTGGTCTTGCGGCGGTGGAAGTGTAGGTGCAGTGTAGTGGTAGACGTGCAGCGATGTCTGGTTCAATAGGCGAACCGAGAGGTGGTGCGACAGCCAATATCGCCGGTAAAAGAATGAATGCGGGCGCAAATGTTGGCCTCGGAATGGTATCGGTGACTTGCTACTTGACAGCCCGTTGAACAGCCTAGACAGCCTGGGCAGCCTGGAACCACCCATTGGATAGCCTGAGACAACAAGCAAGACGGCTGTGGAGCATAGACAAGCAGGGACAGTTGCCGCGTAACCCCTACTCGCACTAACTGCTCGCTGTGCGGTAGAAGTGAGACGTCACGAGAAACAGCCAATGAGGATGAAAATAGGCGATGAAAATATGTTTCTTGCAGACCTCGTCATAGCTCTGAAACCTGATGATTACGTCCTGAATAGCCTTTGGGTTTTTGCACGGCAAAATGTCAAAAGCATCGTCCTAAAAGTGGTTGAAACCATGCTTGATCTTTTCGCTTTCTGGCATGGCTGAATGTACACGCCTGCAGTGGTTGATGCGCCCTGTATATAGATTTGAATGTTTCACCCACGTGCTGCACTTGTGCACGAAGCCGCTGCTCGACTTGGAGGTTGCAAACAGCTGGACATCCGAAAACTTCCGTTAAGGTATATTTGAAGCCTGACCATGTTATTAAGGTAGATCCATTGTTGCGAAACCACAACTCGGCAACTTCCGTAAGAATAATGCCGACATTGTTCAGCTTCATCGTATCGCCCCATGTATTGTAGATATGCACCCGTTCTTCAGCCGAAATCGAATCTTCCACATCGTGCACATCGCTGCCGCTAGGAAAAACACGTCTCGCTGCAGGAGCGCACAGGAGCAGGTGATGGGCTGCTGGGGTGTAGGTGGCATTTAATTGCTGACTGGGTGTCCTCTTAGCGGCAAATCCGGGCTATCGCGACGTAGGGGGATATGTATCCTGCTACTCCCACCAAACATCTGGTGACGTTTAGTGGCAGAACAGGTGGTAGACGGTGCAGGTGTTCTAGCTAGGCCAGAGTCCGAGCGAGAGTAGGAAACCAGAGCTATTTGTTCAGTTCATAAGGCACAACTTGGACCATAACAACCTGGTAGATGTTAGTCGATCGCCACTATAAAACAGCCCTCTCGGTCGTCTGCGTTACTATATATATATATATATATATATATATATATATATATATATATATATATATATATTGAGAGAGTGAGGGACGAGGTCTCGGAGACGACGTTTATTGTTCTCCTCGGAGCGAACGAACCGGGAGGCGCGAGACCGACGATGATGCTGATGATTATTTACAGATGGTAATGGCGATGGGGCGTCAGTTCAAGAGATTGGGAAGCGTATCCCTCAGTGCTCACACTGGCCATGATAGTGGCGGTATCACTTGCACTGCGTATCCCATTAATGTAACGCCGCGAATGCTCACAATATATATATATATATATGTAGAGTAAGTAACGACAGAGGCACATGAGGAAAACATTAAAAACTAAAGTTTACTGACGTTCCAGAAAGAGGCCTTCCTTTCTTCATTCTCATGTGTCTCTGCCTTTACTTACCTTATTTCCTAACGCTTTTTGTGAGTTTTTTAATAATTCGAGACTATATTTCCGCGAACCATACATTTTGTTTGTTTATTTATGTTTTTACCGCCCGGCCGCTGCGGGCTGTGTTATCTGTGTCCCAAGTGAAGCGCGTGTTAAATATTTTAAGTGCGAATGCACTTCTTAAGCGACCCTGAACCTGCGTCCACCGGCGATGTCCGCGCACGTGGAGATGGGCGCGCGCAGCCTGGCCGCTGACATGGCACATACCCACGTGGGGGATTGGCCAGGAATCTCCTCGTCTTCCTTGGCAACGGGGGGAGATGGGCGCGCGCAGCCTGGCCGCTGACATGGCACATACCCACGTGGGGGATTGGCCAGGAATCTCCTCGTCTTCCTTGGCAACGGGGGGAGATGGGCGCGCGCTGCCTGGCCGCTGACATGGCACATACCCACGTGGGGGATTGGCCAGGAATAGGGCGTGAGAAGGGCTAATGCACCCGCTTAAAGGAGTACTGACACGAAATTTCAAAGCTGAGATCCGCTCTAGCAATCAAGCACAACGACAACACAAATAGGTGTCTGTGAATAAATGCATATTTCTTTCTTTGTAGTTGTGTGTGTGTGTGATCTCTCTTTCGCGAACATTACCGAACCGCGCAAATTCAACTCGTGCATTCGCACTTTCACATTCTTCCCCTCGGGGAAATGCGGGGAATTTTTTGTATTCCGCACTTGTTACCTCTTTTAATACAAAAAGTGTTTTTAAGGAACGTCACGAGCCCATAATAATGTTCTTTGATGTACAGTGTTCTACACGTAATTGGACGGTTCGAGAAATACCTGTGGCGAAACATAAATGCTAGCAGAATAGACGCCGTGGTATTCGATTCGCCGACACCAGCCTGCGCAATGACTTTGTTGACTGATGTTTCGCTCCCAGAGCATTTTTTGAGTTAGGGGAGCATACGTTCGCTCCAATAAACTTGTTTACCTTCAATTCAACTGCCTCGTCTTTGCGTACGTGACATCTCGTAGAGTTACTGCGTCAGCACCTTTTGTGCTCCCTACACCTCTTCGATGCCGACAAGCCAGCCCTAGCCGAGCAAGCCGCCGACTTCAAATTTTACCGGCCCAATTTGGTCACCTACCAAAACAAACCATGAAAAAGACCCCTGCAAACGACAACATGGTGCAGCGAGCCACTCATCCCATCATGCTGCAACAGCCCCGGGAACCACCGTCGTTCCGTGGATCCCCCGGTGAAGATCCTGAGGGTTGGTTTGAGACAGGGGGGAAAGCTTTCTTACCGACTAGACGCTCTTTAAAAGTGAGTTCTTTAACGCGGTCGCCACCGTCGTGCCAAAAGGAGGAGCCATAATTTTGTTGGAAACCCGCACGTACCACCACAACGAAGGGGTTGTGATCTTCATTGAGGAAATGAAGCGACTATTTCGCCACATGGACACCGGAAGAAAGAAAAGAAACTCAGGTTTCTGCTGCGCCGAGTGAAGCGAGACGTCTTCCCTTGCCTTGTCCGCAACCCCCCTAAAACGGTGCCCGTATTCAGGTATGAGGCTGCCGCAATGGAGAAGACGCTGAAAATTTGTACGAGGCAGTATGACCGCCCCATAATTGCGCTAGTTTCAGAGACGTTCGGGGCCGGGGCTATTAGCTCCGGTACACTACACGGAAAAATCGGCGCTGTCGTCAGAGAGGAGCTTCGGACGTTTTTCCTAGCGGCGCGTAGACGGACATCATCCAAGAAGAGTTTTTATGCCATGCAAACACCCCGCGAGCCACTACCAATCACCAACAAGCATCTGTTCGTCCACTCCGCCCTGCTTTGAATTGTCGGAAAGATTCCGGGCCATACCATCATACTCTGTTGCCGCCCGACCCCCCGTAGTCTAAAAGCAGATACCGAGGAAGGCGGGCGTATGGTGAACGTCCGATAATCGTCCGCTTTGCTAAAACTGCGGAGAGTTCGACCACATCTACAGTCGCTGCCCCTACAAGAGACTCGGTTTACGAGTGTGCCCTGTCGACGCACGACGCCCCCTACCCGGCCAGCAGGCTATTGAGGCCAAGGAATACCTGTCCAACACCAGCCGAGGTCCAGCGCGCTTCAACCGTTTGTTGTCGCCCTACCCATTCCGATCGCCACGACGTCGAAGCAACGCAGGCTTCACCCGTGGGGATCCCTAGCCCACGCAGGGGAAACTAAAAGCAGCAACTTCTGGAGATGAAGTTACACAACTGCGAAAAACGAAAACCCTCCAGCGGCGCAACGACAGGCCGATGAATGGAATTCATGACATACCCTCAGTCCGAAAACCCGATCTAACCCTGATGCGACTCCCGAACACGACGAGAGCAACACAACGCGATGCGTACCCGACAGGACCGAGCCTACCTCTGAGAAGACTACGACAACCACGACGAATAGTGCCACATCGTCAACAAGAACAAGCCGACATACAACGCCCCAACGCAATCGTAAATAGAGGAAGGCGACGTCCGACCTCCAGTTGTCCATCGACGGCTTTGATGTCGCTGCCCTCATAGACACGACAGCCGACTTCTCAGTAATAGCCGGATTATTTGCGTCTAAGCTGAAGAACGTTATGACCACATGGGACGGTCCGCACATACGCACAGCAGGAGGCCATGTGGTAACGGCAAGTAGAACATGCACATCACGCGCCACCATAGACGAACCACGTACCCTGCCGCGTTCTTAGTTTTGCCTAACTGCTCCCGCGACGTTATTCTCGGAATGAATTTTTGAGGTACAACGGTGCAATAATTGATCTGCCGAACAAGTCGATAACTAATTCCTGCAAATCCTAGTTTTTCGTGCCCGAAGTAAAAAATATCAACAAATGCCGAGCGCGCGCACGTGTGCGCGGTCCTCTCGGCGGCCGCCCAGCGCCCCCACGCACGTGTATCAATCAATATACCCACTTAGGTAGATTGAGCAAGATTTCTGCGATCGCCCCGCAATTAAAAACCAAGATAATGTGGAGCGCTCATGGGTGGGCGCGGTGAGGCGATCTGCTAGCGTCCCTGAGGCACATTTGTCAAGCGAAGCATACCAATTTTGGGATATTGGCAAAGATTGGCAAAAAACTCCAGCGTTCGTTGTAATCGTGGTAACAATTGCTTGGAAGAAGAAAGATACGATAGCGTACGCCCCTCCAAGGTGATGTTCAATGATTATCACTTCCGAAAAAATAAAGGCAGCTTGCACTAATAGGAACATTGATGAAATAAAAAAGGTCATTACGGCAGCGAAGCAGAAGCATATCGGCCGCAATGGTGAACTGAAGCCGTGATGATGGCCACGAACGTCCCGTTCAGCTTCGCTATCTTCAAGTTCGGCGAGTCAGTGGAGCTTCCTTCATTTTTTTTATTAGTACTAGTACTGAACAACGTCTTAAAGACACTTAGCGAGTGTGGGCGCAATAGCGCGTAGCAATGGACAAAAATGTAGAACTAAACAGCTATCTAGAACTATTTAGTTTTCATGAAATAGAGAACACACAATAACTACATCACTTTTTGATGCTACGTGAAATACAACTGTATCATTGGACACACGAAAACAACTTTATCTTAAAAGGAGCACAACATCACTGGCTACTATGGTGGCGCGCATTACCCCCAATGAAATGTGTTGGGTTCGATCTCTCTGAAAGGAAATGAAATGGAAATGGCGAATATATATTTTGTCTACTTGCCCGCATGGTGTACCAAAAACGTGGCGCAATGCTCTCTAGCACTATGGATGAGGAGGACGTACTGAAAAGGCGGTGTATCTGAAAAATGAGAAGGATATGGAAGTCAGGCCATTACAGAGACACCAAACACTTACATTTGTATAAAGTTTAATAAAATGGCTTCGACCAATTCGCACACAATTTTCAGCATTCCGTCTCCATGTAGAATAGCATTCCACCGCCACCTAATATGGGTGTTCACATTCTTTAATAAATTAATCCCCTCCTTCAAGAATTCTAGTATTCACCTCAATCGAGAGTTTTCTTCGAATAAACATTTGAAATGGCTCTGCAGAAAGAGCCATGTTCTTATCTTGGTTAGTTCAAAGGCACAGCTAATTTCTTAACACCTGATGAAGGGTTCTGAAACCAGAACTAAAGCGGTGCATTAACAGAAACTGATAGCGCAGTGAATACCAGCAGCGTACCATAAAACATTTCTAGCATCTTCTAGTCTCATACGTAAAAGATTATAGAATGACAAACCTAGCATCTTTCTTTTTCCCTATATTGCTTTAAATTTCTGTAAGGGTGATGCGTGAACCCACAACCGCCCCTGTGTACTTTGCGCGCGCTTTATGCTCCTGTTGGCACTGCTATCAGGCGCGTCATTTTATAGGTAATATTCGTAGCAGAAACAGCAGTAACATAGGCTGGACGTTTTATTAAAAAGGCGTGGTCAAGTGTAAGAGAAGACTCGACAAACTCGAAAACTTTGTGACAACCGCTACACAGTGGAAGTCAGGCCTTGTCCAGTCGAAGACCTTATGGGCGTGAATGTATTGGTTAGTGCTGCAAAGCTTGAGAACCTGGAGAACAATTTTGAGGTGTCGCTGAGAGAACCTTTACAGCCGTGTAATAGGATTATAGGTGTAGACAGCATGCCACAGATCACTATTTTATTTTAGATACTTTTGTTTGGCGCTCTTTGCCCCAGCTGGCCTTGCGCCAAAAAACTCTAATGATCATCATCATCAGCATGCCACAGATGCGTTGATTAAGAGTACCACACCACGTAGCAAAGCCGATTTTTATACCAAACGCAGCGGGTTCTCTATCTACTGATGCCAGTGGCGCTAGAGCCCTCCGGCGGGTGAGCGAGCTTGTTGGCCTACGCCACACTGTGCCGCTGACACTGTGACTTGCCGCTAAAAGGTTCCCCCGCCCCCCCCCCCCCCCTTAAGAAAGGAGCCGGTGCAACACTCTGATCGATCCAGCGTACATGACAGTCGCGGTAGTGCGCAGTTACGCTGGGAAGACGTTTTAAACAGGGTGGCAAATGGTCCTTCAGGAACTGTAGCGCAGGACGGCGCTACATCAGTAGCTGAGATGAGGGTTGTCGCTTCTAGAAGTCGCGGTCGCTTGACGGCGACTAGAAGCTTATGTTTCTCAAGAAAGTCAGCACCAAGGATGGCAGACCGAACGTCAGCGACCGCAAAAATCCACCGAAAATTTCTGCGAAGACCCACGTTCAAAATCAGGGACCGCTGCGGGAACGCGGCATTGCGCGTGCCGTTCACTGCCTGGAGGTAGAAGACTGCGCTGGAGGTGCAGTCATGGGGGGAGCTGGCAAGACGCTGACTTGCGCGCCGGTGTCGACAAGAAACTTTTGTCCTGTGGTGCGATCAACGATGTAAAAGAGGCGACATTTTAAATGCAGAGCATTTCAGTAACTCACGAGTCACCCGCGTTGACGTCCGTAGTCCGCATAACTCCCCCTACACTATATAAAAAAATAACACTTACCGGCGCCAGGTTTCGATCCCACGACTCTGAACGCATGGTGCATGCAGCTCTACCCACTGCGCCACAAAGCCGACACAGAATGGCAGCTTACGGACGCGCCTTATACGCCTCGAGCGCGGCCTGTAGGGGCGCCACTGAAATCCCCCTAGCGGCCCGTTTCGAAAGCAGGCGCGGGAGTCCCCGGCCCGCTCCGCCCTGTCGCCGTTGCTTTTGGGGCTCGTTCAAGACATCGATTTACCGTTTGTCCGCGTTCGAAATACCGAATAACGTGGAGCAGGCACTCTGTTTGCAAGCCTGGTGTGTTCACGAGAGTATAAATGTTTATGACGCGATCTTAGAAAGATCTATATGAGCGCCGGGCGTGTGTCACAGGCCGGCGTCCCGAAGCCAGCATTTGCATGCAGATTGCAATTCCGCTGCCCTGAAATTTAGTGGCAGTGTCTCCGTAAGCAGTGTTTCCTCCGATGTTCATGTTGCGGCCATACACACTATGATGTAAATCCACTTTGTGCACTACAAAATCCAGCGGAGCACTCATACCTGACAGCACGCAAGTTACGCCTGCCAATATCACATATCAGATATTGATCAGTACCATGAACAAGCCAATGCGGCATAAATTTCACAAACATTGTACCAAAGAAGTACGATGGATAATGCAAAATTACACTCCGGAGTCAGCACACGACGGCAAATTTAATGCTGGGTCGTCTTGTCCCGAGGTGAGCGCTCGCTAAGATTCATCTGTTACATTTATCCTCCACGAGAAGCGCGAAGATGGGCTTATAGAGTAATCCGCGTCCGCGACGAAACTCTTCTTCGAAACATCGTCGTATGACACTGGGAGACTGCAGAATCTAGCATAAACCGAAATCAGAGACCCTTATCAGATACGACACTCTTCCAACGAGCCCGTGTGTACGAGATTTCGGCGCACGTTAAGGATCTCCAGGTGGTCAAAATTAATCCGGAGCCCTCCACTACGGCGTGCCTCATTGTCTCCGTTGCGTCGGCGCGTTAAACCCTTCAATCAATCAATCAATCAACTCTTTCAACGACACCTCGTATTTCTTGTGAACTGCTTACCCTGTATTCTTCAAAAAATGCGTCCGCCGAATGATCAGCCGTTCGGTGAAGGCGAAAAACAAACGAAAAGTGAACACGCAGCTTGTGTGTGCGATTAATAAAACGTTGATTTGTTGATTACGCTCCGAATTTGTAAACAACGACAGTTGAGCGTCCTCCTCCTCAACCCCCCCCCCCCATGTCTAGCGAAATATCAGTGCATTTCGCATCTAGTTGGTCTGGTGAATACTTCCTTGCTCAAACAAACGTCTTTAGCATTTCAGAAGCTGCACTCGGTTTTTTTTTTATTCCCGTACGACTATTCTATTTATTGCTCCTGACTTGCAGACCGTTCATTTTCCCGTGGTCATTAACATATACCTTGGTTTTACCACAAGGCATGAGTGGGCACATATCTGACAATGCACAGCCTTTGAGTGTACTTAACATTTTCGCGTGGCTTATATTCCCATAAAAGGTACAAGTTTTTGTGCGCTGTTGGGTTATCACATCCCCAAAACATATTTTTCTACGACGTACATATTCGAAGCAAAGCCGCATTTGTTGTCTGCGCTGCAAAACGAACCAACCTCTTACGGTGCCAATATCAGGTCTAAACGAGGTGACAATAAATAGAATTCACTTGTGCTGACGTGTTCGAAGGTGACAGCGGTGATATGCCGCTGCCGTCGCCGACGCCCGCAAGAGCGGCCAAGAAGCGCGCAGAACCGCCTCCCCGGGTAGCTCTTGTTGGCGTTCGAGCGCTCTACCAAGACGCCGCTGTTTTTTTTAAGCGCCCTAAACGTGCAGTTAGCTTACAGACGTCAGCTTAACAAGTTGTTTAGTGCGCGGAAAGGAAAAGAGAAGCGAAAGAGAACCAAAACACTGCATGACCACCTATCAGCCACGCAGCGCTAATCCCGCAAACGCCGCGGAGAAGCGGCGGCAGGCGGCGCAGCGATCGCGAATCTCGAGGCGCCTGCAGGGGCGCCACTGAAATCCCCCTAGCGACCCGTTTCGAAAGCAGGCGCGGGAGTCTCCGTCCCGCTCCCCACTGTCGCCGCTGCTTTTGCGGCATGTTCACGACTGAGATTTATTGTTTGCGGGCGTTGGAAATCCGTGTTTATGTGGAGCAGTCACTCTGTTCTCAAATGGGGTGTGTTTACGAGAGTGTAAAGGTTTCTGACGCGACCTTAGTGTGGTAAATTCGGTCTGCATAAGCGCCAGGTGTGTGTCAAAGGCCAGCGTCGCCGAACCGGTGTATGCATAGACCTGATTGTAGTTACACTACCGTGAATTTACTAGCAGCGTCTCCGTAACCACCGGTTCCTCAGATGTTCATGCTACGGATATACACTACGATGTAAATCAGTTTTGTGCGCTTACATATTTATCGGAACACTGATACCTGACGGCACGCCAGTTACGTTTGCCAATATTATACCTCATATATTGATGACCACTATTTACAAGCCAGTGTTTGTTAATTTGGGGAATATTGAACGTAAGTACGACGGACAATGCAGAATTATACTCGGCGATCAGCACACGACAGAGTCGTCTTGTCGTGAGGTGAGCGCCCGCAAACATTCATCTGCTACGTATACCCTCTTCGAGCAGCGCGCAGACCGGCTTAGAATATAATCAGCGTACGCGACTAAACGCTTCTTCGAAATATCGCCACATGGCACAGGTAGCCTGCAAAATAAAAGAGAAACTGAAATCAGAGGGCCTTACCACATACCACACTCTTCCGACACCTTTCATCGCTTGTGAACTGCCTACCCTGTATACTTCCAAAAATGCGTCCGCCTAACGATCAGCTGTTAATTGAAGTCGAAAAACAAAACGACTTTGAACGCGAGATTTGTTTGTGTGATTACTAAAACGTTCATTGCTTGATTCCGCTCTGCATTTGTACACAGCGTCCCCCTCCTCTACCCCCCCCCCCCGTATGTCTCGCGAAATAGCAGTGCATTTCGCGTATAGTTGGTCTGGTGAGTCCTACCTGGCTTAAGTTTCGACGGACGTCTTTAGCATGTCAGAAGCTGCACTGTGTGTTTTTTTTTCATTTCCATTAGAGCTATTATATTTCTTCCGCACTTGCACAGCATGTATTTTTCCGTGGTTTTATATTAGATTGCCTTGGTTCTTGCTATAAGGTGTGTGTGGGCACATATTTACCGACTTACAGGATTGGAATATACTTAACATTTTCGCATGGTTTATATTCTTATAAAAGGTATAAGTTATTGTCCGGGAATGGTTAATCACATCCCCGAAACATATTTTTCGGCGACTTATATATGCGAAACGAAGCCGCATTCGTTGTCTACGCTGCAAAATGAAGCCAACCTCTCCCCGTGCCAGTATCACGTCTAAACGAGGCGACGCTAGAATTCATTTGTGCCTGACGTATTTGTAGGTGACAGGGGTGATATGCTGCCACCGTCGCCGACGCCCCGAAAAGCGGCGACGATGCGCGCAGAACCACGTCCCCGCGGGTGGCTCTTGCAGGCGATCGCGTGCTCTACGAAGACGCAGCTGCTTTTTAAGTGACCTAAACCTACTCTTTGCTTATAGACGTCATCATAACAGGGCTTTTTAAGGCACGGAAAGGCGAAAAGAAGCGAAACAGAACCAAAACACTGCACGAACCCCTATCAGCCACGCAGCGCACATCCCGTCAACGCCGCGCAGAAGCGGCGGCAGGCGGCGCAGCAATCGCGAAGCTCGAGGCGTATATCCTTGACTCATTCAAGCGTCGGCCACAGGTGCGCCCTCTTCCGTGCCTCCTCCTCCTCTTCTCTCCGCTCGCAACACCCTCTCTCGCAGCGTTCGGTTCGGGCGCACAGCAGGTGGGGACGTGCGCAACACCCTCTCTCGCCGCGTTGGGTTCGCGCTGAGCAACAGTCGGTTGGCGCGCAAGAAAAGGTGGGGGCTCTCGCATCGCGCTCTCTCGCCGCGGTCGGTTCGCGCTTAAACCACATATGTCGTTCGCGCGCGCTCCGGTCGCTAACATCTGTGGCGTGATCGTGACGTCAACATCACGCGTTCGTGTGGTGGCGCGATTTCGGCGCCATAACACTCTCGCGAGGGGCATTGGATTGGATTCGATTGAATTGGCTTGGCTTGGCTTGGATTGGATTGGATTGGATTGGTTTGGATTTGGATTGGATTGGAATAAAGTGGATTGTGTTGAGTCATAGCCGCGCCACGTTGCGTCATAGCCGCGGCAGGGGGTTCACGGCACGTTTCACGTTTCACCATCGACTTCATCGACAATGTCTACGCTGGAAGACAACAATTATAACAACGACAACCAATACGTATTCCATACGACTTGCAGGCGCGCCCCCCGCGGAAATGCTCTGCATTTGATCGTGCCCCTCGCGAGGGGGATTTTCAATGGGGCCAGAAACGCTCGCCGCCGCTATCGGTCTGCTGGGCCGCTTCCCGTCCATGAGAGTGGCTAGAGGCAGTGACCAGCATCTGCGCCGAAACGCCGGTAGTAGACGCATACACCGGGGCTGATGTAGGGCTGCGTCCACGAACCGCATCGGGCCGTCAGGGAAGACGAGCGGTCGCGTCGGCGTGACGGGCGGGCAGAATGTGTTCAGCTGTTTCGCCTCGTCACCACGACGAGGCATTGCTCCAGTCGTTCGCACAGGTGACCGACATTGGCAGGCACCGCAGACGTACATACGTCCGCAGGAGCTGGCGTCGTGCGAGGGGCGGGTGATATTGGCTGTGCTGACAACTTCCATTACCTTGTCGGCCACGGACTCCAGCGAAGGGAGATACATGGATGGCGTGGTTGCAAGCACCATTTGCTCGTTCGCATGCTGGCGCTGCAGAAGGAGCTCGCGCAGCAATGTGTATGGAGTATCGAGTAAACAGTATGGAGTGAAGCAGGGTAAGCGCCAATCAATCGGGGAGATAAAACCCCTCCGCAAGAAAATGCTGGCAACAACAAAAGCGAACCAATCGCTTGTGGCAGCTAAGCAGAGCCCTAGCTATGAACCTAGTTCATTTGAACGCTCCCGGACACGAATGTGTGGTTTAAACACGGATGGAAAAACGGTCTTCTTGTTTTTCTCTCAACTTGATTTTTTGCCCCTCATTCTTGCGCGAACAGTTGTAACTTTGAAATGAATAATTGTATTTCAATGAAACTTCGCGGGCTTTTCTCTTTATTAATATAATGTGCAATGAAGTGGGATTTCTGAAACCGGATGGTATGTTTTGATGTTATCATGGTTTATTTCAAGGAATGAAGGCAAAAATGACATTTTTTCGATTTTCTTTGTTATTATCACTATACTCTGATTCGTATCATAGGATGATAAAGATCATAGTTAGTTCCAAAGCGCGGTTAGCGTGCTACCCCTGTACGAATCATTTTGAAGTTCGTGCAATCCATTCAATAGTTATGAATGTTCGCGTAACAGTCAATTTTGGGGTATCGTTTATCAATATCGAGGATCAATTATACTATTTTCAGCAATTTAAACTTTCAAATATCTGAGAAGATGGTCCTTTGTTAGGTCCATAGCAAATAAAAATGTACCTGTCGAAAACGTACCTCGTCGCAGACATCGCTTTGTTACGGGGCCATCTCAATTTCGGCGTTTCTTTTGCGCCATTTTTTTATGACCCTGCTTATGAATTGCGCCGTGCGCTCACGGCTGGAAAAGCTGACGGAAGGTATGGAGCGAGATTTTTATGCTTCCTCTCCACGCCGAAAGATCGCGCTAAGCGAAAGTAACCCTGCCAAAGTCAGCACGCCGACGCGACGATGCCGTGTGTTCATACCTAAGGGAGTCTGAAATATCTGAGCGAATGACTAAAGAACCCACTCAAATTTTCTTATACAGGACCCATGCATGCGCTCCGATCCGACGTCGGTTTATATATTGCTCAAAGGCCGCTGGTACGCTCCAATGTCGAGTTTGCTAGTGTTTCATTAACGCCATGCAGTGGCGTACATTTGGTAATTCCAAACGATTCTCAACAATTATAATACTAGCGAAAAATCCACCGAAGGCTTGTACGATACGGTGCAGGCTCTTTTTATTAGCGTGCGTCGTGCATTCGATACTCCACACTTCTGGATACTCCTAGGCCACCCTGCATTCCTCATTAGACAAGCACACAGTTACCGATAATACGAGTGGTTTCGGAAGAGTAGTGGGAATTTAAAGGCCGAACCCACCTCTATGTTTGACGATGTATATGATTGCTTAAAACAATTAATCCACCCTCGCTAATAACCTTCACAGCCCAGGGGCTTTTTCTCTTTATAAATCCCGTTCATTCATTTTTACGTGCCTAGGGCTGGCAATCACGATATGTGGTGGGTTTGGTTGCGGGCAACGGCCCAACCCCTCCTTCCACCCCAAGTCTGCCTTGTGACTTGTTTCAGAAGATGGAACGAAACTTTGTTCCCTCTATATAAAGACATGCCAATTATGTAAACTAGACAGATCAGCATTTCTTCCTGTGATAGCACCATTCACTTTTAAACGCAGAGCTGTTACAACGCTTAGTTTCGCAATA
Organism: Haemaphysalis longicornis; assembly: GCF_048455015.1. Classification (NCBI taxonomy): domain Eukaryota; kingdom Metazoa; phylum Arthropoda; class Arachnida; order Ixodida; family Ixodidae; genus Haemaphysalis; species Haemaphysalis longicornis. Next base: position 10,772,189 of record NW_027526225.1, on the reverse strand, counting down.
AATAAAAACAAAAATAGCAAGAAACCTTCCAGCGCGCGTAAGCTTGCGTCTCGTGATATCCCTGTAGCATGGCACGAAACCACATCGGAGATTCACCAGGAATCGGGCGTAAGAAGGGCTAATGCACCCGACATACAAAGCTGTACATTGAAGAAACAGCGTATAATCACACGGAAGAAATGGCTGTGCTGTCAATGGACAGAAACGCGCACGCTGCTTGCTGTCGGCTCTGACGGCACATACAAAACTAATAACGCCTGGACTTAGATAGTTGGTACTGCTGCAAGTGGATCACTCTGTGTAAAACGCGACCGCTTGGGCCTGCTTAGCTTTATGTACTTCTCCTTCATCGTTCTGGTTCTTCTACGTGCACATGCGCTTTTAACACAACAAGAAAACACCTCTCAGAAACACCTCTCAAAACACATCCCAGGCAGAACTCTCACGGACGCTGTGACACGCACATGGGGGATGGGGCGACGAAAGAAGATCCTGACGCAAAAAGACGACGTGGCTTATTATAAAGTGCGTCGCGCTGAGAGGTGAGAATGTAATCTGCGTAGACGCGCCGAGCCCCCTGAATGGGTGCGTGCGCAAGCGCTGATCCCCTCGCACAAGAAGAAGATAGTTAGGTGAGTAGGGGATATTCTAGCGCTGTTTCTTGCGCCATTGGCATTCGTGCGTTTCTTGCCCTGTTAAGTTAGGAAAATAGCAGTGGACACCTTAAACGGCATGGCAACACTCGACGACGATTTTGCGGCGGCCGACGATGGTGTATACGAGGGCTTAAGATGGCGCTCTGCAAATAAATCACTCATATGCTTCACTTTGCGTTTGGTTTAATCAATCTTCTGCTGACTAGAACCATACATATGCACAAGGGTAAGTGGTTTTTTTTTGCTAACACATGGCATTCACTGAAAAGTTAAGCGAGCGATTTTTTGTTTGGCCACACTGAAAACCGCCATGTCTGTGCCGCTTAGGAACAGAGATGGCGCGTCTTGTTCCACTGCGCCCGGACCTCCCATAAAAACGCGTGCGTGCATCGTCCACTCCGTATCGTCCAGATTCTCCGCGGTAGTGTCAAAATATATACTGTAATCCATTCTTAACTCGAACTTGGATATATCGAAATATTGGTTGAGTCGAAACATTTTCTCGCAGTGCTTTACCTCCCAGGGGCGTTATGTACTTGCCCCCCTTCATCTGGAAACATTTTAAGGAGAATTTCGGATATCTCAAATGTAGCACAGAGGAAACAAGGCAATGTCCGCGGCAGGCAGCTGATAAGGTATCCGTTCGAACGCTTAGCTCCCACTAACCGCCGAACGAAGTCATTAACCGCAAATTTACGTGGACTACGCGTTGTACAAGGCCGATGTTCCCGTTACCGGAATGAATTTGAATTTGAATTTATTTCGTTTTGTGTTACAACAGTGTGTACTATACAAGATTTCAGGAGGAGGTTCCACAGTCAGATACAGAAGGTAACACCTCCTGTTATTCAAAAAACTTTCGGAAGCACATGTCATAAGCAGAAATATATCAATCAACGAAACGCAAAAAAACATCAGCAAGATAAATAACGGTATATGTCCAAGAACATAATAAGCAAGAAACATATTAGCAATGAAAAAAAGAAAAAAAACGTAATGTCTGCAAGCTAAATAACGTTATATATGCAAGAGCATTGTAAGCAAGAAACATTAATATTGCGAGGAATAAAGAATTGCAACTCAACAAGATACAACAAAGTCCAATTATTTAGGTTGGAATAAGAACGCCCGTAAATAATTTTTGAATGTATGAGAGTACGTGATGTTTTAATTGAGAGCGGTAGGACATTCCAAAAAGTGTATAGCCGAAAAGTTCCTTGAAAACGTTCCGTAGTTCATTGTTACTTTCGGCAATAAATACCTCATGTTTGATGAAACCCGAGTGAGATTACCACGAGGGAACTGGTCAGTACTAATTACCTAGAGGGGGAGGTTTCCATTAATGAAATTATAAACTAATAGGCCATGGGAATACTCAGCAAGTTTTGAAACCGTCAAGATATTATGCGTACGGAGCAATGAAACTGCGTTCGATTGAAAGTGGCTAAAGTTTATAATTCCAATAGTTTCAGTTTGAATTTGCTGCAGTGGAGATAAATTAGTTTTCTATGCATTTTCTCAAGATCACATGCCATATGATATGTGACTGTGTAAGAATGCGTAGTAAAGTGAGATAATGATGCATTCAATAAAAAAGGAACGAAGTTTATAGCCTACTCTAATAATACCGTAAGCTGGTTTTCTTGCTATTAATGCGATATGGTTGTTAAATCTTGAAGTTCTTTTCAATTTCTACGCCAAGAAATGTCATATTGTCACAGGGAAAGAGTATGCTACAATCAAGGGCAATGCAAGGACGTCCGGGAACGGTCCTTTGATGTGACGTAAAGATTATGATCACATCTTATGATCCGATCTAACGGAGTCAATCCCTAGAGAAGGCAAGCGTGGCAGGGGGCTGCAGAAAGTTAAATGGGCAGATGAGATAAAGTATTTCGCGGGGATAAATTGGCCGCAGTTAGTGCAGGAGCAGGGTAATTGGAGAATAATGGGAGTGGCCTTTGCCCTGCAGTGGGCGTAGATAGGCTGTGATGAGGATGATGATGATTAAAGATTATGAAGTTTAATTTGGCAGCATTAATGCTCGGCTGGTTATTTACAGCATGTCTCTAAATTAGATGCATCTGTATCAAGTGCATCTACTAATGAACCAAGGCACGTATCTGACGTAAAAGTTGTGTCATCAGCGTAAAGTGCACTCTTATTCAATTCCTGGTTATCGGATCTGCATGCAGGCGGGCTGCTACGTCAATTTAAAGCCGATTGTCAAGTGGCGATTCAAGTGGCCTCGAGCATAATTGATTGATTGTAGGGTTTAACGCGCCGACGCAACGCAGGCGATGAGGCGCGCCGTAGTGGAGGGCTCCGGATTAATTTTGACCACCTGGGGATCTTTAACGTGCGCCGAAATCTCGTACACACGGGCGTTTTTGCTTTTCGCCTCCATCAGAAAAGCGGCCGCCACGGCCGGGAATCAAACCCGCGACCTCGGGCTCAGCAGCGCAACGCCTTAGCGACTGAGCCACCGCGGCGAGTGCCTCGAGCCTAAGCGGCCCGCCAAACACGTGGCAAACCGAACACGGTGCCCGCCGTTTAGGCGGCCCTCTTGAGGGCCGCCTAACCAGAGGGCTACCTAAACCACAAGCCGTATGTTCGGCGGGCCGCTGACGTCAATCTTCTACGCGGCCCGTTATGGTAGTGTATTCCCGCTTAAGAAGTGGCCTCCAAATCATATGGCCCTCAAATAAGCGGCCTCGTTGCTTTTCAGCAAAAAAAGAGAAAAAAAGCCACTCAGCCAGAATTGATTTTATCCATTTTTTCGCTAGCATTGCCATGGCAACGCCAGAACCCCGTGACTAATGTTCTAACACACGTTACATCATGCAAGACATGTAAGAACATAGACGTGACCGCACGGAGAATTGAACCTGGGTCTAATACAACACATCAAGAGGCGGATATCATAACCACTGCGCCACGACCACCGGGCTTCTGGGGAGTGCAAACATGGGCTTATATGTATTCTGCATGCTTTTGCGCGTCAAGCAAAAGTCTTAAATAACACATTCGGCTGCCAGTGGCTCTCTTTAGACCACCGTTTTTGAATCGCTCTACTAAAGAGCATATTACTATGGTTTGCGGGAACTTAAGTACATTGGTACGAGCGGAAACCTTTTTCCATGTTGTGTGCCCGTTCCAGTATGATGCCCCGTGCGGGGATTTATTCCATCGATGCAAACGGAATTGATAACAGTTCTACTGCCTTGTTACCAAACGTATTCTTGGACATGGGTGGAAAATGCCCCTATGACAATGCTTGCAAATAACTAACACGTAAGGCGCACTGTAGTACTGAAAATAAGAGCTGTTTCGTCACGAGTGGCAAATATACCAAGCATCAAATGGTGGACTGAATTTTTTCTGCTCGTAGTAGCTCTTTTGATGGTGCGGTTACATGCCTTGACTATTGTTTTGTTAAAGGGGGGTGGTAGTAAATTGCGCATCTGGTAATGTAATGAACCAATAATAAATTACTCACTCTACATAACATTGTGCCGCGACGCCTGCAGAATTGCTGCGTTGACGTCCAGGTAAAGAGCCTTCGGACGGCCCTCTAGATACTCCGTTTTTTCTGAGGGATCGCGAGCACACAAAGAATATCTTAGCGTTTTCTCGCGCAGACCGGATAAGCGCTCGGCCGTGTAACTTGTAACGACCTGCATTTCTAGAAAAATGCAGGTTTCACGGAAGTTCCACCTTTAATCGTTATAATATCGTAAATAAAGATCATTGGTCAAACAAAATTTCGAGAAAATTGGAATTAATACAAATATAAAAAAATGACAGAAAATGGCGAATCGTATAATGCCCTGCATTCCCACAATAATGCATATTTAGCAAAAATTCCACTTGCAATCGTTATCATAGCGTAAATATAGATAATTGGTCGAACAGTATTTTGAAAAACTAAAGAACACGAACAATATATAAAATACGGAAAATGCTGAGCCTTGTAACGTCCTTTATTTACAAAAATGCAGGTTTGGCGCAAGTAACACCTGTGATCATTACAATAGGTTAATTGGAGATAATTGGATGGAGAGGGCTTAGAAAACTCAAGGAAATTGGTTTTAAGGCTCACACTCAGTGGAAGCGCCATAAGAATGCTGCGCATTAGTAGACAATTCTCTGGATTTATGCAATTTTTTTAAGTGGCTTCGTTTCATTCGCGCTTCCGTATTAAGGAGTTATATTTTTGTACGCGGACGCGCAAGGTCGCGGTTCAGCATTTTCAAGGCAGTCCAGGAAAACCATAGCACTTGGTCATGAACGCACCCTTGTGCATCGAAAGTGTACATCATATAAAACAATGCCACAAATAAATGGGTTGCAAGGGCTGCAATTGCACTAACACATTTGTAATTTGTGCACTTCTGGAACATCTTCATGACCTCAGTTTTCATGCAATGAGGTTCTACCGTTATCATCTCAGTGTTTCTCCACCTAATTTATCAAGTCTAAATGCACATACCACGAAATAAACTCCCTGTGTTCACATGCCATGTTGCAAGCAAAGCTGTAAAGCATGTATCTGTATACCTTAAACCTACCCGCATCTTGAAGTTATAGTCTACTGATACAAGCTTGGGACACGAACAGAGAACTCAGTTGGGTATGTAAAAATTAAGTATTTTGTCATTCTCGAATTCATGAACATGCGCAAGTGTGAGATGTAAATGACATAAATGGCACCATGTCGAATTAACGATGTTTTCTTTTTATTTGATATCCAAAATACAAATGTGAACACAAAAGACATATATTGAAATAACAAATACAAATATTAGCAGACTGCCCTTATGGAACACAAATGAAAATCTTTTTTTGTGGAAGAGCAAATAACGACCTGTCAAGATGAAATTATTGTTTTCATTTGTGGAACTTTCAGCAGGTTGCTGCTTACAAAACAGGGAGGAAACTCGTCTGTTTTGCAGGCTACTGACTGTATAACGCCCAGCGTTTGGCCTAAAGCTGACGGGTATCTCATATCCTTAATTTAATATATTACCAAACAAAAAAAGTACATTCTTCGGGCTTCAATTATGTTCCAGGTACACCACTTCCGATGACGTAGATGGCCTTTGTAGAATCGCCCCAAGCAACCTTTGGCCCAGGAGCTGCTGGTTCTGGAATTTCGTCGCACTGGAATGTAAACAGCGTTGTAAACATTTAAAAAACGATGAGTTTCGGGTAGGAATCTGCTGTGTTGGCACTGCGTGAAAAAAGAAACGGCAGGTGAAAAAGTGGCCAGATACAAAATGATGGCGTTATTTATCAGCGGTATAACAGTATAGCCTGAAGGGGCGCAGCAGAAGTATCACCAACGCGATAGCCGATATGTGAAAATATCATAAATCAGGCAAGTGCATCGCTGTAGTTAGGCAATTATTTCTTTCTTACTGCTTTTAGATTCAAGCGCTCTCCAAAAGGACGTTTTCTTCATAAACACGAAGGCCGAGCGCTTTTTTAGTGCAAAGGCCTGCGAGAAAATTATGGCCAAATTTTATTTGACGCCGACACGTCAATTGGACGTCGTAAAGAAACTCGGTTCCCTGTTACATGCGAAGGGTAATGTGCCCTACTTTTTTTATGAAACAATTTCCACCAATAGTATGGCGCAAAACATTTTATTAAGAATCGAAGAAAATTGCTAGCAATATCTTTTGCTAAAGCATAGGTAAACTGCACGCAACGAGCAACAGCCAACGCATCTGTAACAACATAAGAAGCCACCTGTTGAGCGACCTCCACGCCGGCGACGCACCGCGTTAGCGCTGCCAATGCTATCAAGTTTCTGCAAACCGCGAGTTGACACTCCAGACAGACGACAGCCGTGGTGAACCCAACAAGATGGGGGCTGGTGTTACTCATGAATGTTGCTTCATGTGAAAACTTTACCACTTAAGCGCACCGTAATGAATTTTACAAATCACCACAAATCCAGACTACTCGACGTGCCAGAAAAGTCACTAGCCGAAACGACGACGCGAAAACCTAGTTACGAAAAAACGTTACCTAACTTTTTGCTACGCCTACCGAAAATAACAAGCAGTAGCCATAGAATATTGAAAAATACAAAATTCAAACTGGGTTTTATGTGCCTTGACCTGGACAATGAAATGTGTGTAAGAATGCAATTTCTTTATGTAACCACGGTACTCATTATGGCAATGGGAGTACCACACATGTGCAAGGGTTTTCATTTTCGCCTGGATCCGAAACCGGCCGCCGCACTGGGAAACCGAATCCTCTCTATAAATCACGTGAAATTTACAATACGGCCCCGGGGATCGGAGAACGCGTTGGGTGCGGGATTTTACGACGACGAAAAAGGCATAATTTGGGGGCTCTTACTAGTCTGTAAACACTAATTCTTACAATCTGCGCCCCCACCCCTCGAAAAAAAAAAGAAATCCCGGACTTACCTATCCTTTTCTTCCACCGGGCTATGCTTTTGTTCCACCTGGCTATGCCCGTAATGCACACACCCGCCGGCTTGACATGGCGCCGCTGCTTGGCGTGCGTTCCCGGTGGCCCTAATAATCCCATCGCATTCGCTGTTGTTTCCACGGTTACATCGACCTCGAAGCACACATTTGATATCCGCGGAAGCGAACGTGGTCAAGAAAGTTTGAAAGCTTTGAACTAAGTATGAACTACACAGAGCAAGAGTCAAAGCACGGGACCCCAACTTGCTCCGCGCCGAAATTCTTCGCAAGTGCGCGATAGAGACAAATCATCGGACCACAACTCGCCGCGCGCGAACTTTTTTTTCATTTCTACTGCGCATGTGCAGGCAAGATTTTTTTTAATGTTTTCCGGCTTTCGCCGCGTCGTCGGGCGATCGTCATCGGCCACCGCAAAAGAAGCTCCCGGGCCATTGTGTGATGAGGAATACGCGCATGCGCCGCAAGCCACACATATATCGCTCGGAGCTTCACGATTGCCCCCCTTTTTTATTTTATTCCGGGCGTCAGGCTGTCTGCTAGTTTATAGCCGTGACACTGGCCCTTGGCGTAGCATATAAGCGTGATGCAACCACCTTATGCTTTGTCACTGAAAAGAAGTCTGTCAGGGCCTCTTATATCACGGTATTGTGCCTTCCCACTGCATATAAATAGGACGCCATCCGGCACGCGACTGAGAGTGTATGCTGTAAAAATAATTAAGACATAGTGGAAGATCACTTTGTAAATTAAAACAATAAAGGGCCAATGATTGACCCCTGATGAACACCAATATTCGTAATCTTAGTCCAAGAGTAGCACTTTGACACGCATACGACTTGTTCTCTATTAAGCGGGTAACTCTGGATTAAATTGAACGTAGGGCCAGTTATAACAATCGAGTTAAGTTTACTAAACAATATCGTATGGTTAATAGAGTCAAACGGCTTTGAAAAGTCAATGAAAAATGCGTCGAAAAATTGTCCCGTATCTGTTTCCGCTTTGATATTATCGGTTAAGGAAATGAGGGCGAGGTCCGTTGAATAACCATCCCTGAAACCAAACTGATACGGTGGCAGGATATAAAATTTTAAGTTCTACATTGACCGTCCAACTAAGAGTTCATCTGTTATTTTACTAAAAATGAAAAAATGGCAATTGGGCAACAGTTTGAGGCATTGCACTTATCACCCTTTTTGAAAACAGGAACTGGTTTAGCTTTTCTCAGAACGTTAGAAAATACGCTTGTTTTGAAGATAAGGTTAACGATGTATGAGGAAACACCGAAACATATTGTGCGATAAGTTTGATATGGCAAGAAGGAAAGTTGTCAATGCCGGGGCCGGTGTTCTTCAGGGTGCCTATGACAGCACAAACTTCCTCGAGCGTGGTAGGAAGATGAAAAAAATCTCTGGGGAAGGCGGGAGTAATTGGTCTGAAAGAACACATCAGGATGAGCTTGCTCGAACGAATAAGCATCTGCAAAGGCTTTTGCTAAGTCCTGTGGATCATTGCAACTGACGTTTTCAGTATTAACCGTGGTTACTGGAGCGTTAAAGCGCTTTCGGACCAAGAAAGTATTTATAACTTGCCATTGCCTATTAACGTTGTTCCAAGCACAGTCGATTGCAGTTTTAAAGAACTTCCTATTGGCTTCCTTACATATAGCTGTTAAGACGTTGCGGTACAGTTTGTAACTTTTTTAAAGGCTTAAGTGGTACGATTGTTTTTGGTCTTTTTATACATGTTTTATTTTTTCCGCATGCATCTAGGAAGACTGTCGGTCACACAGTCGTTCCGAGAAGCAGATAACCTATCTTGGCGCGTAGTCACCGTTGCTGAATCTAGTACACGAGCGATACTATCAGAAAAAGTATTAAATATATCATCAGGGTTCTGTCTGGAAGTTAATGCTGCCCAATTCGAATTACGGAGGAGTTCAAAGAAAACACCTTGCTCTTCGTTAACTGCATGCTATCTTTATTTACAGAGTAATTGATTCGGACAAAAACAGTGTTATAATTAGTTATGGGAACTTCGACTACAGCAGCATGCGGCGGAGTTTATCAAGTTTCATAATGCGTGGTCTATGAGCGTACTGTGTCCGTTATCGACACAGCTGGTTGGAATGGCCACGATACATTCGAAGCCATGACCATTGAGACAACATTTATACTTATTGCAAGGGTCGTTATTTCCTAAGACGTTAATGGTTATGTCTCCCAAGATGAACACATTGTCGCGTTCTGGTGATAGTGTACGCAATATATCAACTAAAGCTAGGCGAAACTCAGTAATGTCAGATGACGGGGAAGTTTTTTGTATGGCTAAGTTTTTTCTATTTTGTAAGAATATTTGTTCATCGAATTCAATCCAAACAGACTCGCAGTTTACGTATAATTTTCTGGTCAGGACGCCTGCGGTAAGGGAGCTATGATGAAACAACCATGGGTTCGCCGCCATGGCTGCTATTGCAGATGACAATATTCAGAAGAATACGAAGCAAAACCGTACAAATCTGTATCGTTTCATGTTAACCATGTTACACTGATGCAGATTACCCAGAATTGGTGTTTTATGGACGACAGAAGGGTGGTGATACCATCAGAATGCTTGAATAGGCTTCGCGCATAGAAATAATTTAGTGATCTCCAGGGAACCGAGAAATAAGAAGCACGTTCGGAGGGGGATATGTAGGATGCCCTTTTGAAGCGATCGAGTTGTTATATAGGCCCTAAGTAGGCAGCTTGGCCACGATCCTGAGTTCAGACTCGGACATGATGCGGTAGACATAGGTGTCTTCGGACTGACGTGCTTTGATTTGGCAGTTTTCAGTCCAGAGAAAACGGCAGTTTTTCTCCTGTTTGAGTGCCACAGTTTTTTCAAACAATCGCTTGTTATCAGGCGATAGGTGTTCGTTTATGTACACGGCCGTTGTCTTGTCTCCTGGGAAATGAAGACTTGGGCCAATTTGCGCCATGCACCCGAAACCCAAACGTTAGGCTTCCGGAGTACACACCTGAGAGTTGCTGTGGGTATTCATGAAAAGCGGTGCGTACATCCACATTAGCACATACTCGCAGTATGGGATTAGCCAAACAAAGAATCAATCACGATAAAGAACCGCACTCAACCATCATCGTCGATAGACGGATGGGTGCATGATATTTTTTCATCCCTCTATTGTGTTATTAGCCTTCCTCTCCTGTTCCCTTGGTCGTCGACCGGTTGTCATTTATCATGACTACATGGCCAGCCTGAGCCCATTTTTTTGTCATTTGAGTTATTATATCATCTACTCTGTTTATTGTGTGATCGAGGTAGCTTGTTTCCTGTCCCTGAGTGTTACCCCTACCTTTGTTCGTTCTATGGCCCGTTCAGCCATCCTAAGTGTGTTTTTCCACTTGTTCAACATGGCGCCAAGTTCAGCCCATACAGGTTGGTGCGGCGATAATCGGAACACTTTAAAACATTTTCCTGAGCGAACAACCGCTCTGTTTGCGCTGAAACTTTACACGAAGGTCCCATTTCGTGGTCTATTTTGTTTGACACCGGAAACAACGACGGTACTTGCCAGTTTATTCTGAAAATACATAAAACAATTTTAGCCTATGGGAAAATGGCGGCTGATTTTGGACCTGCGAGGCAGCGTAAGTTGATGTTGGAACTACGGCGCCACCATGGGTATGCAGAGCGAAGCGCACGTTTCGGGATTCACGGTAAGAAGGAGCCAAATGGTGCAGCAGACGATCAGAAAATGCACCTTAGAAGAAGCTAGTAGACGATCAGAAAACCCGGTTTCACATTTTCCCATTGTATGCTACACCATTTGGCTCCTTCCTACCATGAATTCTAAACGTGCGTTTCGATCTGCATAGCCCAGGTGGCGCCGTCGTTCCATCACCAACTTGCGCGGGCTCGCACGTCCAAATTAGCCGCCATTTTACCATAGGCGAAAATTGTTTTTATATATTTTAAGAATAAACAGGTATGTTCCGTCTTTGTTCCGGAAGTCAAACAAAATAGACCACAAAATGCAAACTTCGTCTGAAGTTTGAGCGCGAACAGAGCGGCGGTTGGCTGAGAAAATTTTTTTTAAATGTTTCCATTATCGTCGCACCACTCTGTATGTTTTCCCCTGCAGAACGCATTGTTTGTTATTTTTCTTTCGAGTGATAGAGGCAGTTTACTGCTTGTATTTCTGGGAGTGCTTCTCCAGTGTTCCCCAACCCATACATATTCCCCGCCGAATTCGCTCTCCCATGGTTGAGGTCAGCACTAAACATCTGTCCTAGGTAGTTATATACTTCTATTTCTTCTAGCGTACCTGTTCTAACCTGAAGAGGGTGCTTTCACATGTCTATTCCTCATTACTTTTTATTTATTCATGTTTATTTTAGCCCCACGGTCATGCATTCTGATTGTAGTTCCTCAAGCATATTTTTTGAAAGACTCTGCAGTCTCACTTAGCAAGACAATGGCGTCTGCAAACTACAAAAGGCTCAAGTATTCACCGTTTATCCTTAACCCTCTGTTTTACAAGTCGAGGTTTTCAAATACCCCTCCCGACATGCTGTGAACCTTTTCGGGAATATTATATGTACTGTCTTACTCCCTTTTGGATCGGGAATGCGTCGCTTTGCTTGTAAAGAATTATCCTGTCCGCACATATCTAATACAAGTCGCTTTGAAATCTTATGTGAGTTTCTTCTTTACTCTGCGCTTTTAATGCTTCTAGCACAGTTGCGGTGTATACTGAGTCAAACGCTTTCTGATAGTCTAGAAATACCACGTAAAGTGGTTAGCCATACCCTATGAACTTTTGCATTGCTTGATTGACGTCATGAATGTAATCTATTGATGAGAATTCCTACACTATACCCAGAATTCCCCCTCGGTTACTTGGAATCTGGGGAGTGGCATTTATTTTGGTAAGCAGCTTGTAAACAACTGAGATTAGGCTGATGGGTCTGTTTTAACAATGTCTTTGGTGTTTCCCTTTTAATGGCTTAGAATTAATATGGCGCTTTTTCATGCCATGGACACTTTTTGAGTTCTTAAAGAGGTCCTGAAAGGCGTTTTGAGCACGCTAAATAAACAGAACTATCATTAGGTTAGACTGAGTTGTGCCGCGAACTGCCACTGTGTTTTCATCTGTGATGCCTGAAACAAAATGTGCCCAGTGCCTGCAATGTTTTTCTGCAACTGATCGGTTAATGAAATGTTGTAGTTGCGCATGCTTGTATCATCTGGGACCTGAAAGTTCCGGGATAAGTGAATCGACGTTTTCGTCCATGGGTGCGAAGCGTGAGAGATGGCGGTGCAAGCAATGCCGTTCAGGGCCTCTTTCACAAACAGAGACGGAGAACACGTCTGCGCAGATAGGCGCTATCAATGGCAGGCTCAAAATATTGGAATCTATTAAAGAGCATGTTAAGTCGATTGCTTCTTTGCACGCCAAACTCGACGAACTTTTAACCTTGAAGCCGAAAATTGAGATTGTCAAAACTGCGGTAACATGCCTATCTGATAAGTACAATTCCCTTTTGGCGGAATCAAAGGCTCGTGATAATGTGATATCGGAGCTAACTGCGCAAATGAAGACTCTAGAGAATCACATTTCTTCCCAGGACGCTGTGATTGACAGACTGCACGTTGAGCTGAACGAATCTGAGCAGTATAATCGAGCTGTCAACCTAGAAATTCATGGCTTGCCTGTAACTCCTCAAGAGGATTTGTTGAAGGAAATGACCGACTGGGCGATCAAGCTTAAACTCGCTTCCTTCAAAGTAGACCAGGTCATTGCTGTGCATAGGCTTCCTGTGCGTGGCAACAAACCGGCCCCCATCCTGGTTAAATTTGCAAATGTTGTCTTCCGTGACGCGTGGCTGAGTGTTCGATCAAAGCTACGGAAGCTGTGCGAGGATGATGAGCTACCGCAGATATTCCTATGTGAAAAGCTGACCAAGCAAAGCAGGGACCTGTTCTGGGCAGCGAGGGCAAATGCGAAAGAGAAGGGCTATGAATTCGTCTGGGTGAAGAGTGGAAGGATTTACCTACGAAAGAAGGAGAGGGATCCGGCTGTGCGTGTAATGCACTGGTCTGATTTGGCACAGCTGCCTAAAACATTGCTATTTCTTCTAATATTTTTTTTCTTCTGGATTTTCTTTTGTTTCTTCAATGAATTAAACAGCGCTACAATTTCATTTCAAAACTTTTCTGGTTGTGGCGATGTGCTTTAAACAACAGATCCAGGTTTTACTGTTTTGCACGTCAACATAAGAAGTATTCGCAAACACTGGGATGAATTTTGCCTTGTTGTTAGCATACTCCACGATTTGGTAGATATATTTGTACTGACTTAGATAAACATATCAAAGAAGCTGTCAGATCAGTTCTTTCTTAGCGGTTTTCATACTTTCTTCTACACTCGAGAATCTAATCTAGGAGGCGGAATCGCGTTATTTGTTAGAGATAGCTGGGTTTCTTGTTCCTTAAAAATTTCCTTGTCATGTGCAGAATCACTGGCCGTCCGTGTTCATAACTACGTTTTTGATATAACATTGATAGCTATATATCGGCCTCCTAATCAGAATGCTTATAAATTTGTTGAAGAACTAAGTGCGATTCAATTTCCTCCAGGGCATGTTTGCATTATTGGGGATGTGAACATTGATCTTCTGAAAGGCAGAAATAAGGTAGTTGTCGACTATTTAAACGTGCTTGCGGAAGCGGGCATCGTGGCAACAGTTAGTATTCCGACAAGTGTTGAGATTTTTGGCGACAAGTTGGCATCTTCCTACCTGGATCACATGAATGTCCGGCCAGAGCAAAACAACGTCCTATGTTTTATGATCCAACAGAAAACGTGTGATCACTTCTTCGTTGGTTGTCGTATTTTATCGCAGCTTGCACACCAAACAGGAAATAAGGGGCCTTCTAATCAAATTCAAATTACGGACCACTCGAGGCTGGGTCGATATCTTTCAGAGTATAACTAGGTGTCCTTTTTAGACGATGTACTTGAGTGCGACGTTTACGACCAGTTCGTCAATATTTTCACGCAGATGGTCAATGCATCCAAGAAAATGATTACAGTAAAACAAAGACGGCTTAGTTGTCCTTGGATTAATCAAAATGTTATTTCTGCTATTGCCGAAAGGGAATGCGCAAGGACGAAATGTCTCCGTTCACCTAAAAATGCTCAGCTGACAGAACTTTATAAAACTGCACGTAATAGAGCGCATGCGTTGCTTCGGGCAGAAAAGCGCAAACATTTCAACAACCGCTTTCAAGAATTGAGGCCTAACCCATCGAAAACATGGACTCTTGTCAATGAATTGCGCGGCCGAGCCTACAAAAACACGGTCGACACTATCACTAAAAACTTCGGAGGAATATCTGCTAAGCTGGCTGATCACTTTAATTCCTTTTTTTCCAATGGGGGTGACGCCTGGGCGTTCCACTGCAAGTATGGCAAATGGGACCATGTCTGTCCTTGATTCCGCCTTTTTGCCGCTTTGTACTGAGGAAGATATTCGGTATATTCTGTTTAACTTTATTCGGCGAAAATCTCCCGGTTTGGATGGCGTATCTGTTGAGGTTCTATGTAAGCATTTTGAGGAACTCAAGCACGTATTGCTTGCTATTTTAAATAACATAATCTCTACGCAAATTGTACCAATGGGCCTGAAACAAGCCTTAGACCAATGTTCAAAAGTGGGGAAAAAAACAATGTCAAAAATTATAGGGGTATTTCAATCTTACCAACCACAGCTTTGACACTGGAAAAGCATGTATATTCAGTAATACTTAGTTTCCTTCGATCTCCTGATGTCTTTTCATCTAACCATTTCGGTTTTGTAAGTGGTAGAGGCACACAAAAAGCCTGGGTTTCTGATTTCCTGAATGAGGCCATTGATCAAAATGAATTCGTTTGTGCTCTCTTTTTAAATGCCACCAAGGCATTTGATTGAGTTCATCATGCGATATTGTATGACAAACTGTATAATTATGGAATTCGTGGTCCATTTCTTTCTTTACTTACCAATTATCTTGCTGACAGATCTCAGACCATTGTCATTGGAAAAGTTAGAAGTGCACAAATTCCTTTGTGTAGTGGAATGCCACAAGGGTCTATTCTTGCACCTGTTCTGTTCAATTTATAGTTAACGATATGGGTGATTCCATACTTTACTGTCGCGTTTTTCAGTACGCAGATGATACACTTTTGATTTCTAGACACATTGAATATGCAACAGCTGGGAAGAATTTAAAATACGACTGTGAACAACCAATGGAATGGTTTAAAAAACAACGTGATAGGGATTAACAAAACTAAAACACCAGTTGTATGTTTTCACAATCCTCTCAAACCTACCTCCCAAGAAACACCAATCTTCCTACACAAGTCGTCTTGTAATAATTACAGTTGTTCTCCGCTTCATTATGTCTCGACTGTTAAGTACTTGGGAATATTTTTCGAGTCTGACATGTCATGGAACAGCCAGTTGGTCTACATTTGTTCCCATCTTCGTAAAATTGCCTGTTTGTTATTTTCGATGCACTCAATATGGCCAGTTTCACTCCGTAAACGTGCAGGCTCTTGGTTACAGCGTACTACGCTATGGTATTTGTTGGTTTTATTTTTGCTCGGCCTTTTGACGCAACAAAGTTGACAGTTTATTGAAACTGGTATTGAAATCGATGTTGTATGGTACAAATATTGATGACAATGTCTGTAATTTCTCATGGTTTGTGATGCCAAAATTCTTACTTCTGTATACACAAACAGTAGTTCTGAAATATGTTTGAAAGAAAGAGTACTGTGTTCCGTACATTCCTGTCAGGGACCTTCGTAAACGCAATCGTTTCGTTTTGCCTAGGACACGAACTAGGTATGGGGAACGTATTCGCGCTGTTTATGTCCCGCATACAATGAATCAGATACCAGACGATGTTTTCTCCCTCAGTAGCCGAAAATTAATTAAGAAATGTCTGTTTGAACATTTCTATTAACTATTTGCTCATCATTCACCTCATTTTTTAATATTATTTTTTTTCTGTTTTTACTTTTTTTTATTCTATCTTTTGTGTGTCCGTACCGGCGGAGCGATTGGCCTCGGTGACGCCAACTGCCAGGCACTGCCCTTCAAGCCTTCTGTGGCTTCGGCAGGCCCGCAAATGTACCTTGTATATTGCAATAAACATATATTATTATTGTTATTATCTGTGTTGAGTATAACGTTTTTACGTGTAGCACAAAGCTTACACTTTCTTGGTACAGTTTGTCGCCGCTTTCTCAACCTGTTCTTCGTGTTTATTGGACACCGTCATTTAAAGTCATGTACGTCATCGATTACCCTTGTGCATCACGAAGCAGACATCTCGCCATTGGACGGCTTATTTTTCGCATTTCTGGCGAAGGCAAGTGTCTATTTCTTTCTAGTAACCTTGGCCTCCTCTCCGAAGGCTCCATTGGTTCATTACGCGCTTCCGGCAGAACGCTTACATGCTAACGCGTATCCTTTTTAGAGCAGGATGCACGTTAGGGAGTGGTCTGTCAGCGTCTCCTGTCGTCATCTCCAATGGTCACGGTACTAAAACTACCGGATATTCGTTGATATCTTGGCGCCTACTAAAAGTGTAAAACGAATAAAACCTTTTCACAACAAACTAACATGATTTGGAGATTTGTGCAACGCTCCCTGTCTTCTTCAGCAATCGTCAAGCACAAGCAGAAGCTGTTTGCTGCCGGGGGTTACGATTCAGCCCGCCGCTGGGCTTTGTTTCAACACTCCTCGGCTGTGCGGCGACTCCTCCACTACGTGCGCCTTTCACGCAGGCCCCCCGCGTCGGTTACTCATGCTTTCACGTCTCGACAAGCCTGGGTCTCTGACGTCCATCTTTCGGCGCCTTTCAAACTTCGGCGGTTGCCGACGAGGCAGGCTTCAATGCGCCCCAAGGACGCAGAGGCTCCGCGTCCGCAGCGGCGTCCTGCTCTCTCCCCTCTCTCGGACTCAGCGTGCGCCGCTACTACCGACTGCTCCTGAACTCTGGAAAGAGTGTTGTGTGTGTCTGTGACGTTCGTGGTGCGTGCATAATCTAGAGGGAACGCTGTTTTGACCGTTGGCGCTTTTGGGTATAAATACGAACCCCTCAAGCGCTATAACTCATTGCTGTTTGAGAAATGAATCAATGCTGTCACTCTGCTCGAGTCCTGTACTGTTACCTCGCCCATCGGGGCGTTATTCTTTGGCTTCGGCTCACCTCTTGCCATGAAGTAAACAGTTACGTTAGCCTACGGCTTGTGGACTTCTTCACAGCTGCTACGGCGGCTGGCCGTTCGCTTCAAACCACTCTACCACACGCATGTCGAAGGCGACAAAGCTCTGCACTGGTCGGCCTTCCCGTACGCAACAAGGGTAATAATTTGTGTTACGCTCAAATACCCCCTGAGGTCGAAGCTAGGCCTGATAGGGTGGAGCGGCCGGTCGAAGCAAGAAAAGGCATGCTTACCTGTGGCCAGGGCCCTATTTATCCCTTAGAACCAGCCCCCAGTGCAGGGCGTGGACATTACACTGCGCTCGCGCTGACCTCTACAACTGCCCCACATTGGGACAAATGGGGCATGCATTAAAAATTTTCAGCGCAAAAAAGGGCGTCACTCTCTTAGCAAGCGCACGATTTCTCCTTCGACTGGCGCCCAAACCGTGCGCACCATGTTGCAAGAGAAGGACTTATAATGTATGAGTGCACTTCTGCACTGCATACTTCACCCCTCCCCAGGTTTCATTTTAAAGGAGATAGACCATTTTATACTCAATTATCGCGCTTCTCAAATCAAATAAAATCAAATCAGTTTATTCCAACACAAAGTGCTCAGGACCATTAACAAAAAGCCACAGAAAGGGCTTGACAGGGTCCACGGCCCCTATACAAAGCAGCTGCTACCAGAACAGACATAAAATTTACAATTATGTAACACTTGGCTGATTAACAGTCATGGCGCATCATAAAATTCACACATTAAACACATCATAAAATTCACATACATAAAATGAATGATACATGAACAGTCTTATATACATGGTACATTGTTCAAATCAAATGGCAGCTGATAACGTAGCATTTGTTCGCCGTAATTTGTTCGGCTCTTCGGTATTTGCCAGCGGTCAATTCGGCGAATATGTCGCGGGTACATTTTAAGCTGAAGTTTGGAAATACTGCATAGTACGTTGTTATTTCTTCATACATTGATATGGTAGCGTTTGAGCAGCAAGAATTCATAGAAATGGGTCGATGGTAATAACTTCATATCTTTTAAAAAAGAGACTGTATGACTATCGTATGCTTCATTCATGATGATGCGAACTGCCTTTTTTTGCACTTTGGGAAGTCTAGCAATATTTCCTGAGTTGTGGTTCCCAATACCAAGTGACAATACTGCAAATTCGATAAACATATGGCCCGATATAGTACAAGCTTTACAATTTTGAGCAGACAAAACCTAAGTTTACAAAGAACACCACTAATGCGAGAAAGTTTTGATAAGACTAGGTCAACATGAGCATTTCACGACGTGTGTTGCTCAAACACTACTCCAAGACATTTCCCCGTAGGTACAATTTCAATTGCGGAATTGGCTGGTTTTAGCATGTGCTGGCCGTGATTTTTACAGTTTCTTGGTCTAAACAGGCCGGCTTTAGTTTTATTTGCATTATTTGCCAATGAATTCACTCGGCTCCAGCGTGACAGTTTATCAAGCAGTTCATTGGACATGCGAAACACATCAGTTTGGTTTTTCGCCCTAAGAAACATGGTTGTGTCATCGGTATACATTATATTAGCAGAGCTATCAATATTGGCCAAATAATTATATATATGCAAAATAACAGGGGCCATAAGATGCTTCCTTGTGGTTCTCTTGCGGCAACAGCCTTGAAACAAGAACTATGATTATTAATTAGCACTTTGTGCTGGCGATTGCTAAGGTAGGAGGACAGTAACGGCAACAAGGTGGCACGAAAGCCGTAGTGGCTGAAGTTTTTTAGCAAAGTGACATGATCCACGTAGTCGATGAATATTCCTAATTGAGTAATCGATGAATATTCCTAATGTGTACAAATGTTACTCAAAGGAGTGGAGAATTGCCTCTTTTTGCGCTAAAAGGGCAGTCTCAGTGGAAAGGTCCTTAAGGTGGTTATTATTTTATGCCTATCAAGGAATGAAATCATGCAAGTGTGTATAAGCTTCTCTAGGCCTTTTTAAAATAAAGTAAGTATCGCGATCGGCCTAATATTTGTGAATTCGTTTTTGTCGCCTCCCTTGTGCAAAACGATAACTTTAGTCATTTGAAGTTTTTTAGGAAAAGTACCGGCAGTGAAAAGAAGTTTAAAGACACACTCCAACACCGATGAAATAAGGTGTAAAACACTTAATTGGTCGGATTTCTAAGCCTGCTACATCTGGGCAACCACTATTTTTCATAGAAAAAAAAGCGCTCACAATTTCATTTAAAGTGACAGGAGCCAAGAAGGCCTAATCACAGGTGCTTTCATTTATGAAGTTTGCATAATCGGGGTTGTGGGCGCTCTTGCATCCTGATATGAATTATTCGTTAAAGGCGTTTGCTAGCTCTGCATTTGTTAAGATTTCATTGTTTCGAATAACCTCGTGTATCGTGTCACGGCTATTAGCATTACGATTCAAAACAGAGTTAATGTAATTCGGAGCAATTCTAATCTTTTCATGACACCAGTACTGAAAAAATTGTGCATGTATCACCTTTTTTGAAACACAGGAGGATATCAAGTTTTTTCTTTGCGCTTTAAACTGTTCGAACTTTTAGTTCTCTTTGGTTTGAATAAATTTCTTGTGGAATGTATTTTTATGCGGATTTCCTTCAAACACGTTTCTGTAAACTGCGGTTTCTTGCATTTGCGTACGCAATTGAAAGATTTGTACGGGAAGCACAAATAGTATACCATTTTGAACTTTACATGAAAACAATCCGAAGCTGTATCAAGATTTGTGGTGCGCATGATGTCTGACCACTCGACTGAAGATATCGCTTGATGAAACCTGTCTAAGTTTGAGCTGCTAATGTGACAAGTAATCACGCGACCATCTGGCACTTTATGTATAGAAGAAGGGGTAGCTAGCCGAAGAACGATAGGGTCCATTATCACTAATATGTACGTTAAGAACACACGAAAAAGAAATAAATTCATGAATTTTGGTAATAAAATCATCAAGTAAGGTCGAGTAGCTGTTTTGGATGCGTGTAGGCGCTTGAATAGCATTAACAAATTCATTCGATGCTAAATAGATGTGGAGGTCTCGTTGTGTATAAGATATATTGAGGTAATCAATATTGAACTCTTCGCCTAAGATTAGCTTGAAACAATTTTCGTTCCCCCAACTTAAGTAGCTATCGAAAAAAGACACAAAAATTGACACATTGTTTGGCGGTGATCGGTACCCGTTCCCCTCGAGGGGAGGCGAGCCCGGCCCCCTTAAGTCGAGCTCACACTACGCCGTCATGACGACCACATGACAGCGGCGCCGACTTCTTAGTTGGCAGACCGCATTGTCTCACGACGACAACGTGGGCGCAAACTCTTTGGCCAATGCAGAGTCCGTATTGTGTTACTGGCTCACCGACCGAAGACGCAGACGAAACCAGTCGGCCGACGGGTCCCAGGGCATCAGTCGGGAAGACAAAAAAGCGCTCCGGCAGTATCTGAGCACGAAATATTACCGGTTTGTTTGGTCATTTTCTAGTGTGTAAGAAACCTAGTAAGGTCCATCAAGCCCATACAACGCAATACTAGAGCGAATGCGATCCGTATTTTGGCTTACCACGCTTCCACGACTTCGCTTTCCGCGAGATGCAAACCTGATATGCCAGTGGAATACTACAAACTAGACCGCAGGAAAATTAGTAGACTGCCCAGAGAAATTACGGTCAGTTAAAGGGACACTGAAGGGATTGGTAACCATTGTGGGGATTAGTTGTGGAAATTGTTGTCTGTAGTCCCCAGGCAATGTTTAGACCACGCTCGGTGCGTCTACGCGGTTATAATAATTACAAAAGTGGGTTCAAAATTCCCGTCCTCATGTCTGCATCCTACTTACCGATTTCATATTACGTTTCATACGGCGCTTACCCCGAACAGGCTTGGCTTGACTGGGCTACTTTGCGGCTCGCCGACCCTCTGACAGAATTAGTCGGCAAACCGCCGGCGAGTCGTCGCACTTCGTTCACGCAGTTGAAACTAAGCAACGACACGATTTGAGGTGGAAGAATATGCCTTTAGTTAGTTGATCTTTGGCATGACTCAGGCGTAGTAAAGGCTGTGAAGTCCAAACAGCTCCACACAAGCGCACATTCCAGGCTTTGCTAACTGGTACGCTTGTAGAAAACTAAGGACAAATAAAGGCGGAAGAAGAATGAGTGAGGTTAATATATATACTAAAGTAATAATATCAGCTAAAAATTTCATTTAGAGGGGTAAACCAAAATGCGGGAAGCTCATTTTTAATTGGTTGAACTAACAAAGCGGTCAGAAGCACGGCCACGCAATTGCAATTGCTTTTCTGTCTAAAGAATTCCGTCGCTAGATATGAGGTATTTGTGAGAATTTCTGGCACGCTTACTGCACGAGCATTATTCAACAAGGGCTCATCTAGCTGCCCGGTATATTGCAACTAAAAATTAAACAGGTTATACAATACATACTTGATATTATCATCCCGTACACCGTTGCTTTTACGGCCGAGTGGTGTGAACCTCCTGGTGCATTGTTTTGCAATTCGCAAGTTCAAATTGCAAAAGCTAAACGCCGACATATAAAGATACAATCACCGTAACTTCGACAACCTTCCATTCATGGCTGACGTGTTTGGACAGAGCGGCGCGAAGTTTTAACACTTTTGTCAGCAAATCTGCCGTATAAGTTATAAACCTTTCGCACTCGTCGTTCCTAAATTAATTGACCGCCTTTGTATCACATTTGAACCTCGTTGCACGTTCGTTGCAGTTATAAACGTTTTCTTTTTCACTAGGGGTGGCGCTGCGGTCGCCGTGGAGAGCAGACGTGCTCCGCATGAGCTCCGCAGATTTCACTAATTGCGCCGAGTTAATTGACTTTGAGCCACCGGATTTCAACTCCATTGTGTCCGTGAACATCTCTGGACTCTACTGACACCATTTTTGGTCCGGTTTACCGAGTGAGTTCCGAATTTTCGCCGATTACCGGTGAGCGCGGAACTAAGCCTAACTGGCCTCGCCTAGGCTTAGCTCGAGTACGGCCGAGGCGCACAGCTGCGCCGGCCGCCCGGAGACGCCGGCAGCCCCGGCGCTCGCCGCGCTCGGCTCCTCGACTCCGAAGATGGCCTCGACATCATCTCAACCTAACGCTGCTGTCACCCACAACAGTTTTGCGGCCCTCGCCATGGAGGACATGGAACTTGGCGCCGACGAGAGCAACAACACCACCACGCCGTCGAGGACGACGGAGGTACTCAACAACGCCGGCCGCACCGTTATCGCGGTCCAAGGCAGCGACCTGAACCCGAGAGACACCGCAGGTTGGAAATTCACAGCAACGAAGCAAGTAAGTCAAGTCCAACTTCAGCCTCAGGCTAGCAAGGACACTCAAAACAGCAAGTCAACCTCGCAATTCAGTGAGAGTCAAGCAAAGCGAATCGTAGCAAGGGTTACCAAAGCATCGCGCCTACCGGTAAATCTACCGAAGGAGGAGCGGAAAGTCATCATGAGACCAAGGGGAGGACTCTGCCTCGCAAGGCTCGAGGTTGACGTAGTCCTATCGGCAGTTATCACAGCAGCGAGCGTTGCCAAAACCGTGGCCATGGCGGACACCATTTGCACAAACCCGACGCAAAACATCATCTTGGTAAGCACACCAGATGAAGATCGAGCAAACAAATATGCAAACGTACGCTCCCTGTACATCGGGGGCAAGAACTACGAAACATACGCTTACCGTACCGCCCCTCACGGTATGGCGAAGGGAGTCATCAGAGGCATAGCGCTGGACGCCACGGACGCAGACATACAGAACGACATTGTGCACCCGGCCAACCCATCAGCGCTGGAAGCACACAGAATTGGCAATACAACATCGGTGGTCATTTTATTTCAAGGGACGAAGGTTCCGAGGAGTGTCAAGTACGGCCCGTGCAGAGTTCCGTGCGGAATCTACAAGCAGCACTACGACGTATGCAGAACATGTGGGAGGATCGGACATCGCGCCGACGTGTGTCCCACGCCGGAGACCAAAATTTGCTTTGCGTGCGGCGCACCGAACGCGGCACCCGACCACGGCGGGCAATGCAAGCCACGTTGCAAGCTGTGCAACGGAGCTCACGCCACGGGGATGGAAGGCTGCACACGCAAATACAAAGTGCCCTTTGTCGTCACTCAGCGCAGATGGGCAAAGAAGAACAATGAAAGGTCATCACTATCGCAAGTGGATTTCCCAGAATCAGCCCCCGCCATCGCGAGGACAATGGAAACAACAGCAACAAAAGCAAGGCGAGACGCCTGGAACCCGGAGAGGGCGCAGCCGTTCGAGGAAACGCGATAAAAGCAGAGGCCGCTCCACGAGCCGGGGAATTACCTCGCAAGAGAAGATGTACTGCAACCAAGGAAGACAACAACCGGCGCGACAGCTCAACTGGGCCCAAGCCGCCAAGACCCAAGAAACGGTACACACCAATGCAGCGCTAGACCAAATTAACAGAGCGTTACGACAAGAAAATGAGCAGCTGAAGAGGAGCCTAGCCGAGCTAACTGCAAGGCTGAACTCATTCCTCGATGCGCAGAACAATCAAGCGCTGAAGCTGAGGGAGCACTCGCCCCAGCCAAGGTTATAAGAAACAACCCCGCAACCCCCGGCACCGGAGGAGGAAAAAGATAACATCGAGATGGAAGCACAACCTAGCGCGGAGAACAACGACAACGCCGAAACCGAAACGGGAGAGGCAGACAGACCGTACGGACCAGCACCAAAACGGAGGGCGCTCGAAGTCGCACGGGAAAGACGGGTCAACATGAGGCTGGATAGACTCGAAGAACGCCAGGACCAGCTGGAGGCGAAAATAGACCGCCTAGACCAGACAGTCGGAGCACTCGATCGCAAGATGGACGTAATCATCCAAGCACTCGTTGCAGCAGGCATTATACCACAACAAGCGCTGAACCTAACACAACCATAATGGATAGCACAGCTAAAAAGGATCAAGGTAACCACCAAGCACGAAAACAGCGCAGCGGGAAAGTAATAATATGGCAATGGAACTTCAACGGCTTTCAGAAGAAGAAAGCACAGCTTCAACAATACATACTACAAGCCGAAAATACGCCGGACGTCATCATCATACAAGAAACGCTTAGCAACGAAGCACCGACGCTACCAGGGTACAGATCGTTTGCGAAATCCCCCCCCCCCAAGCGCCCGTGAAACGGGATCTAAAAAGGGGAGGGGAGTCTGCACCCTGGTGAAGAAGGGACTCATAGTAATAGAACACGATCTCGTGCCACGCAGCGCTATTGAACACGTGACAACTGAAATCGTGGCCGGCAAACGCAAAAGGCGCACGAGCATCACGGTAGTCAACCTCAACAGCAACCCAAGGCAACACAAGCAAACGTTTAAGGCACTCATCCAGAAGACGAAGCAGATCGCGGGGGACAACATCAATTTCATTGCAGGGGACTTCAACGCACAGCACAGACTCTGGGGTTACCCCGAAACCACCGAGAAGGGACATCACCTGTTGGACGACATGACAGAAATGGGCTACCCGCTGATTAACGACCTGGAAACCACAACAAGAAACGCACTAACATCAACGCAGCGGGACACAAACCCGAACCTGACGTTTCTGGGCGAAACCACCAGGCCACTAAGGGTGAAATGGAGAAACACCGAGGAGACACTGGGAAGCGACCACAAGATCCTCGAGATAGAGATACCCATCCGAGGCAACATCAAGGAAAGCAGACAACAGCACATTGTGGATTGGCATGATTACAGACAGAAATTAGAAGCCAACGGCCCGGAAACCATAGAAGACATTGAGACATGGGCGAACCTGCTCAACGGCACGATCCAGAGCGCCACGCAAACGGTCGACGCCGAAGCAGACGACGTGCAAATCGACAGCCGCCTAGCGCACCTCATGGAAGCCCGAAACTCACTTAGAAATCGCTGGAAACGACAACGCCACAACAGGAAACTAAGGAAAAGAATAGCACAACTTAACATCGAAATCGAAAAACACAGTAAGGTGGTGTGCCGGCAGCACTGGCACGCTGTATGTCAAGAAGCAGACGGCCAGTTACACAAGGGCAAGACCTGGAAACTACTACGGCACCTGCTGGATGAGCAACAAACCAAAGGAACCCAACAATACATACTCAACAGAACCCTGCACAAGGCGGTCACAGAACTGGGCGAAGACGAGGTGAAAAAGCGCCTCAACAACAAATATCTCCCGGAAACGCCGGTGGATCCGTTACCGGTATACACCGGCGCGGACAACGCACTCCTAGACGCAGATATAGAGGAGTGGGAAGTGCGTGCGGTGCTCCAATCGATCAATTGCAAGTCGGCGCCCGGGATAGACCAGATCACCAACAAGGCACTGAGAAATTTAAGTGATACGGCAATATCCGCCCTCACTAAATATTTCAACCGGTGCTGGAAAGACGGAAAATTACCACAGCAATGGAAGACCGCCAAGACGGTCCTAATACCAAAGCCAAACAAGCCACCGGGCATCGAAAACTTGAGGCCCATATCCCTCACGTCATGCGCCGGGAAACTACTCGAACACGTCCTGCTGAACCGCTGGCAGCAATACCTGGAGCAAACCAACATATACCCGGACACCACGCTCGGCTTCCGGTCCAAACTTTGCACGCAGGACGCCATGTTACTGCTAAAACACGAAGTGATGGACGGAAAGACCAAAGACAACACAGCGGTACTGGGGCTGGACCTACAGGGCGCGTTCGACAACGTGCACCATTCGGCCATCCTCAAGCAAGTATCTCACCTCAACGTGGGAAGAAGATCCTTCACATACATCAAAGACTTTTTGACCGGACGCACCGCACATGTAGTAGCAGGGGACCTACAGCTCCCGCCCAAACAATTGGGAAGCACGGGCACGCCGCAAGGGTCGGTGATTTCCCCACTGCTCTTAACCTCGTGATGATTGGAGTTGCCAACTGGCTAAACACCATCCAGAACG
The DNA here is from genome assembly GCF_048455015.1 of Haemaphysalis longicornis. Taxonomy (NCBI): domain Eukaryota; kingdom Metazoa; phylum Arthropoda; class Arachnida; order Ixodida; family Ixodidae; genus Haemaphysalis; species Haemaphysalis longicornis. Next base: position 10,745,779 of record NW_027526225.1, on the reverse strand, counting down.
TTAAATATACGATATACGCAGATGACATGACGATTTGGACAACGCAAGGCAGCGACGGACAGATCGAGGCGGCGTTGCAAGAGGCGGTGTCAGCGGTGGAAGAACCTACAGCCCACGGGGCTAAAGTGCTCACCGGCAAAATCAGAGCTGATGCTAGCCACTTCACGAGGCAAACGCTTCAAGGAGAGACCAGTGGAAATCACAATCAAGACGGGCGACGGGGGAGAAATTCCCAAAGTCAAAACACTCAAAGTCTTGGGTCTAAGGCTCAGAGACAAGGGCAGCAACGAAAAGACCCTGGTAAACGAACTACAAACATATTTCGAGCCGTTCGGCTCGTCAACAAGGTGGCCACAAGACAGCAAGGCATGAAGGAGGACAGCCTGCTGAGACTAACACAGTCATTTGCAATCAGTCACGTCGCATACGTAGCGTCCTACCACAACTGGCGGGCGGACGAGAAGAAAACAATCGACGCCGCCATCCGCAGGGCATACAAGAGCGCCCTCGGATTATATCACCACACGAGCACAGAACACATGCTCGCTTTGGGCGTACACAATACGCTCGAAGAAATCATGGAAGCACAACGAACAGCGCAATACCAACGCCTGGCTCAAAGCAGAACGGGGCGAGCCATCCTGAAGCGGATCGGCATGGAAATTCCACACACCTCGCCAAGAGAAGCGGCCGCTCTACCCCGAGACGTACTGCGCAAGATCTGGATGCCACCTGTACCGAGAGAGACACATCCATCCACAGAACGATCAAGAGGGAAGAACAGCAAGGGATGTGGCTCTAACCAAAAGCCACGCCAACGATCCACATGCTTACTATGTGGATGTGGCCAAATATCACAGTATACGGAATGCTTACGCGGAGGTGGTCATCAACGCAAGCACCGGAGAACTCGTCACCTCAGGCAGCATACGGTGCAGGACGCCAGCGCAGGCAGAAGAATACGCCATCGTGCTGGCGCTGCACGCACCGGATTGTCGCACGATAATAAGCGACTCGAAAACGGCGGTCTCCAACTTTTCGCAGAATAACGTGTACCCCACTACGGCAAGAGCACTAGCCCCAATCACACAGAACAGAAGACTGGCAACCAACGTCACCATCAAGTGGTTCCCGGCGCATGCTGGCGAGCTGGACGAGTCGGCTGGCCCGAATCGCAACGAGTAAGCAGACAGGGAGGCGCACGCGCTAACAAGACGCGGGCTCCCGTCATCGCTCCCCGCAATACGCGAGGCAAACCCGACAGAAGCCGCTGCCGAGAACGAGAACAGCGAAGAGTATGCCATCACAACGTACGGGGAAGTTCTGCAATGGTACAGAGCGAACCGTAACAGATACCCACCGCCTCATCGGGACCTAACACGCAAAGAAGCGACCACCCTACGACAACTACAAGCAAGAGCGACATGGACTCCGGTATGGGCGAAACACGTCTGTCCGGAGATATATCACACAGACACGTGCCAACGGTGCAAGAAGGCGCGAGCCACCCAGAGCCACATACTCTGGGAATGCTGCCCCCTGCACCCAACACCCAAGACAACGAGTTGCCTGACGAGATCTGCAGCAAGCTCATTAGCACAGAACTCGGTAATCAACGGGCCGTCGTCCAGCACGTCCTCGAGCTCCTGGACCGGCAGAAACCCGGGACGTCGTCTCGCTTGCGAGACAACGGATAGGGTGAACGCGGGGCTAGGACGAAGACATGGAACACCACAACGAAGAAGCAGCAAGACTACCCACAGAGACAAGGTCCAGCACGTGCCACGTTCCCCTAGGAGCGTGAGACGACCGGTGCTCGCCTTCGGGCTCGCAGCACGGCCGCCGCCTCTGTGGGGCAAGCGGGCACGCAAGAGCCTCCCCTCCCACACCCCCTCCCCTGAACTGCCGGATCGATTCAATAAAGTTGTTTCTCTCTCTCTTTTTCACTAGCGCCGGTCTGGCCCGCGCGCTTAGGCACGTGCTAGCACAGCAAACCTAGCTAATACCCACGACAAAACGACTCTTTAAAGGTTATACTCGCATTTCGCGTTGCTGTTCCCGTAGTTTGATGGGTTAAATCAGCTCTTTCGGCGCGTTTTTGATAAAGTTACCGCCGAAAGCAAAACTGTAAACAAAAAGTCACCGTACCTTCGAGAAGCTTCCATTCATGGCGGACACGCTTAGACGGAGCTGCGCGACCTGAGCTTCAAACTAGCCAGCTGAGCATCAGCTGAGAAGCTCAGCTTCCCTTGACCAGATTCTCTTTGGCCAGCTGAGGTTCCAACTAGCCCTTGTTTTCGTAGCTATACACTTGAGCATGGCAGTAGCTTATCTTTCCAACGGCCAGACGTCAGTGAAATTCCCCAGTAAGGCAGCGTGTCAGCTTGCTGCTTCAGAACCGCGCGTCTAAAAAACAAAACCGACAAATGCTGCCTCATTATCACTACAGGCGTACGCGATAATGTCGTCGGCAGAAAACTTCCCACACTCTCTCGCTATTTTCCTCTGGCTATCTATCCCCAAACCAACCCAACCCCAACTAGCCAACTCACCTCTCGCACCTCAGTCCCCAGCAGCTGTTGAGCACCTAACCACGGCGGTGGTCAGACAGCGATACACCAGATGCTGCCAAGAATATGTGGGTCCGGACAGGCCGCCAATAGAACTTGACCCTCACAACGTTCAACGCTTGCACTCTGTCTGGCGAAGGAAGCTTAGCTGTATGACTGGGGAGCTCTCTGACTTTAAGTGGATATTATAGGTATTAGCGAAGTTAGAAGGATTAGAGCAGGCTGCATGGAGCTCACTAGCGGGCATATTCTGTGCTACAGATGACCCTTAGAGAAAAAAGAACATGAGGTGGGACTTTTAATCCACAGAAAAATAGCAAGAAACCTGGAGGTGTTTTTCAGCATCAGTAAGAGAGTCGCGGTTCTTCTGATCAAGCTAAAGAAGCGATACAGGGTAAATATAGCACAGGTCTATGCGCGAACAACCAGCTATGAAGATGAATCCGTAGATATCTCCTACGATGATGTGGAATTAGCCATAAATTAGGCAAGAATACCGTTCACGACTGTGATGGGACATTTAACACGAAGGTCGGTAAGAAGCAAATGGGAGAAAGGGCAGTGGGAAACATCATATTCAGATTGTTTAAATTGTTTATTTTTCCCCCAAAAATACAACAGGTCAAAAAGGGCAAGAAAATGGTGACTAAAAAAACTGCACGATACAGCTTGACTGGGCTCCGGCCACCGCCAACCAGCAGCAAAGAAGCGCAAACACAGCAAACACAAGACATACATACTGATACATAATTCGTTTTTTACTCTGTAAAATGCAACAGGGGTTCATAAAAGCGGGATAACTAAAACATCATGGTAAAACACAAATAGAAACATTATTTGCTCTTTTTAAGAATACCTAAATGAAAGAGTGCACCTTAAAACCAGAGAAACGTTGCGTGAATATTCAGCAGTGTAGCGCTTGCCAGTTCGGAATGCACATTCACTACAGTCGAAGAGATGCACTGGTGGGATTTGCAGAGAGAAATATCCTGAGGGCGATGAACACATTCTTCTACTCACGAGAGAATCGGAAATGGATATGGAAAAGTCTCGATTGTACAACCAAAAATGAAATTGACTTCATTCTAAGCGACAACCCGGTATTGTGCAAGGCGCAGAGGGGCTAAGTAACATTCGCAGCAGCAATCACAGGATGGTTAGATGCAAGCTAAGGCTGAATCTGGAAAGACAAATAACGAAACTCGTGAAAACAAAGAAACCTTCCATAATATTAGTAGTGGCCAGATTGCAGGAGCCTAAAATATCTCTTGAAAATAAAGTCTCGCTTTTCAGTCAGTTTAGAAAGGTCAGTGTAGACAGGCTAAATGCAACCTAGCTTCGGCACAAATTGAATCAGCAGCAGGTTTTGGAGAAGCAGCATGTAGAGAAACGCACTGACACCACCTTCCCGCGAGGGAACCCTGAGTTGATGCGAAGCATCTCGGGGGTTCCGAAACGTTCACGAGATTGGGTATCCAAATAACGGAAAATGACGGAACTCCGGACGGCGCAGCGTAACTCAACCGAAGCAGCAACTGAGGGAGCGGCGCGCGGACCGGGTTTATTATATAGATCATATGGAGTGGAGAGGAGGAGATGAGAGAGGAGACACGCATGCGCGCTTATCGCGCAGCAGCGGTGATGAGTAGTGCGCGCGCTATTGCACAGCTGGCGTGGACAGTGGGACAGGAGAAGAAGCGCGCGCGCTATCACACAGCTGGTGAGGAGAGGGGGAGAGGTCCGGATGGACGGATAACTGGCGACGGACGACACAGCCTAGAGCAAGAGATGCTGTGCATCTAATACTGTAAAACTTACTAGGAAAACGACGGAACTAATTGACAAACGTAAGAACATGACAGTGTCAAGTACAGTGGCAAGGTTTGAATTTCCCGAGCTGTCGAAACTAATTAACGGTAATAGCACGAAAGACATGCGTGCATATGCCATGGCAGTGATCCAGGAAACGCTTCAAATAGGGGGAAGCTCGAAAGCAACTAACAGAAAGCTAGCCATCGACAAAGACCGGATTTACGCACTCGAACACGAGCAGGGTAACATTACGCACAACTTGGACGAGATAATCAGGGCAGCAGAACGATTTTTCACCAGACTGTATGCCAGTGACGTCAGATCACGGGAAACGTTTGAGAATACAAGCTGAACTTGCGATGTTCAACTCTTAAGTAACGACAAAGTTAGAAAGGGTCTCAAAGACATGCAAATGCGAAAAGCTGCAGGTGGCGGCAGCATAACCGTGTATGTTTGGAAATTGGAAGAATGAAGGACATATTGTATTGGAAATGCTTGCTGCACAATTTTTGGAATGCATGATAACTAAACAAAATCCCATAGCATGGAAAAACACCAACGTTATTCAAAGTTCTCATAGCATAAATAAACACCAACATCCTTCTTATTCATATGAAGAGGGATCCCAAGCACTTCAAGAATTACAGGGCCATCAGCCTACTCTCAGTTGTTTACAAGATATTTACCAAAGTTATAGTCAGCCTCACAGGTGACCCCTTGTACTGCCATCAACCCAGACATAAAGCTGGGTTTAGGAAAGGGCACTCAACCAGAGTTAACATTCATGTAGTCAACCAAGTGATAATACATCCGCAGAGTACACTAAACTGCTTTACATGACATTGATAAATTAGGAGAAAGCGTTTGATTCCGTACTCATCGCAGCCATTTTAGAAGCACTAAAAGGACACGAAATTGAGGAAACCTGCATAAAACTTCTAGAAGACATATGTAAGGGGTGCACGGGCAGGAGAACCCTCCAGAAGCAAAGCAATAAGTTTCCGATCCGAAAGGCGGTAAGGCAGGGGCATACCCTCTCTCTAAAACTATTGCCAGCATGTCTCTAGCGGGTATTTAGCAAGCTTGACTGCGAAAACGTACGATTAAGAATACACGGTGAATACATGAGTCATTTGACGTGTGCGGACGACATAGTCTTGTTTTTTGAGGCTGCAGAACCCATGCATACAATGACTGACGAACTACAATCATAAAGCACGGCCGTGTGATAAAAATAAATATGAATAAGTCTAAACTATTGAGGAATAAGCCGACTAGGAAGGTCTTCTACAGCTTTTAAAATAAACGCTGTAGAAAGTGACAGAATATAACTACCTCGGAGGGGTGGTTAGTTCTGACCACAACTAGGAGAGAGAAATCCGGCGCTGAATAGGTATGGGCAGGGGAGCGCTCTGCAAGCACTCCCAAATAATGAAAAGTCTACAGCCAGACCATAATGCCGGGGATAACATACCGTACTTAAATTTGGCGCCTTTCTAAACACCTATAAAGCAAACTTATGTCGGCTCAACAGGCCATGGGACGAATAACGTTAGGTATAACACTCAGGGACAAGAAGTGAGCTACGTGGATCTGAGAACAAAGTACATTTGACGTAGTCATATCATAGTTCAAATAAAGAAAAAGAAATAGACTTGGGCCGGCCATGTAGTGTGACAAACCTAGAACGGGTGGACAATTTAGGAAACAGAGCGGATACTAAGAGATTGGACTCGAAGAAGGGAAAGGCCAATAACACGATGGAGGGATTAAATACTGAACTTTGAGGGTAAACTGTGGACTGGAGCAGCGCAGGATATTAGCTGTTGGAGGTCCGTGGGAAAGGCCTTCGTCTTGCAGTGAACCTGAGCAGGCTGCTGCTGCTGCTGCTGCTGCTGATGATGATGATGATTATGAAGATGACTATGATGATTGAGTTCGAATCCCCGATACCGCTTGTGTTAATTCATTAAGTTCAATTCTTTCTGGAAGAGTGGTAATGTTTTCTGTAATAAATTCCCCATTTTCCGTTGCAACCTTCATTGCTCCGAGAGGGAGCTTACATAAAGCTTGTAGACTTACGCCGATGCACGGCCAAGGTCTCGTTGGCGTGGTGTTGACACAAATACCGACTGTTCGTGGGCACTGTGCCTTATCAGCCGACTATTGGCATGGCGTGAACATAACCTGTTATCCCACAGGCATGAGCCAGGCTAGCTAAAGCGCCTCGCATTTGACCGTTTTTGATGATTCGGAAGTTGGCTGATTGTACAGACGCTAACATTGCAGAAGCACGGTAGGCCAATTACTGAAATATCAACAATTCCCAGCCAACAATAACGTCGGATGCCAAGCATTTGTTTCACAGAACCAAAACTGAAACTAATTTCAATTTCAATCTTAGACATGGTCCAGTCACATCGCATCTCGAACGCGCGTCACTTCTCTTAGTGGTTGCGGCCGCCGCAAAGATTTCCTGGTATTTTTTCTTTTTTCCGGCTTTTATATATACAATCAACAGTGAAAGGTGTGTTTATTTGAGACTGTCTATGCTATGCAATCAAAACCAGAAGTTTGACAAATTCACTTCAGTGCCTCTAAATGCAGAAGACGAATTACAAAACGTTGAGTTATTTAGGTAATAAGAAATCAATATCGGTCAAAGTTTTAAACATAAAGCGTAAACAAAACTAGAACAAACACTATCACCGCGTTGCGAAATCGCAGTGCCAGCCGGGAAGACATTCGTAATGCCGTTTTTGCCCGTAGAAGCGCTTACTAGCTAGCTACGCAGTGGTTGATACTGAGCTATGCCGTGGTCTCCACGGTACCTAATGCTCAAGCGTTATTCAAAAAATGTTCAGTTTACCGGCCAGCACTAATTTAATCCAATCGAGAAATACTGATGCAAGACACAAAGAATACTTGTCAACCCAGAAATGTGGGTTAGTTGGTTCGAACTGTGAAACATGGTTAAGTAGCGCGGTAAAGAAGGGGCAACAAGTAGACACAACACAGGACTAGCGCTACTCATGTGTTGTCTCTATTTATAAGGAGAGCAAAAGTGGCCCTCAAGAGCGTCTACACACGGGTGCCGCCATGATGCCACGCTGTTCTTGGCAGATCAGTAGTTCAAGATACCGTTAAGTATTTTTCGCAGATAAGGCACAAATTTAATGCCCTTAACTTAACGTAGGAGTTCATTTACTACGTATTGTATGATTTTATAAGTTTTTCAACGCATTCGTGTTTGATGAATAAAAATAAATAAAATATCCATCATCATCATCATTATCACCCTCAGCCTATCTACGCCTACTCCAGGGCAAAGGCCTCTCCCATTATTCTCCAATCACCCCGACCCTGTACTACCTGCGACCAATTTATCCCCGCATACTCCTTGATCTCATCTGCCCATGCAACTTTCTGCCGCCCCTGTAACGCTTGCTTTCTCTAGGGATCAAAGCTGATGGAGCGAATCATGCTCGCACGTCTGGAGTGGTTCCTGGAGCGTTACAATGTCTACCCTGATGTCATGGCTGGATTCCGTCCTGGACGCTCATCCATTGACTGCGTTATTGATTTGGTGACTTTTGTACAGCAGCAGAAAAGTGCGAAGCGGATATGTGCTGTGTTGCTCCTCGACGTTAAAGCGGCCTACGATAACGTGGAGCACGATGCGATTCTTAAAGTACTGCGGGCTGTGGGGCTCGGTGGCCGTGTCTACCAGTGGATACGGAACTACCTAACAGAGAGGTAATTCTTTATTATGACTGCAGATGGGCCGACATCAGCTCACTATACTCACCATGGTGTTCCCCAAGGAGGCGTCCTGAGCCCTACACTGTTCAACCTTACACTAATTGGCTTGATTTCTCGCCTTCCAAGGAGGGTTCCCGTGTCGATATACGCCGACGATATATGTGTTTGGGCAGATGGCGTGACTCGTCGGCATGTGTGCGCCCGACTGCAAAATGCCGCAGACTTGACGACCTCATATCTACACAGACAAGGGTTGGAAATATCTAACAGCAAATGCGCCGTGGTTCCGTTTACACGAAAGCCTATGTATGCATACCCTTTGTATATTAATGGTGAAAGGGTGTCTTATGTGAGAAATCACAAGTTTCTCGGCATAGTTGTCGACAGAGGCCTTTCTTGGAGCGCTCATGTTAACGTTCTAAAGAAGAGGCTCTCTGCAGTGGTGCATGTGCTCAAACTCATCGGCGGCAAGACGTGGGGAACACCACTGAAGTGGCGCTCTTTGCCCTCGTCGGCCTTGCGCCATTAAACACCAACTATCATCAACACCACTGAAGTCGATGTTACAGCTCTATAACGCGCTGTTCTTGGGCTGTCTGCGATACAGTGCCCCTGTCATTTCTGGAGCGTGCCGCACAACTACTCGGTCACTTCAGGGTATACAAGCTCAGGCCCTGCGAACCTGTCTTGGCCTACCACGATGTACGTATACAGCAGCGACCATAGCCCTGGCTCGAAATCACCCTTTGGCAACCTATGTGGACGTTGAAATACTCAGGACACATATCAGGCACCTCGCCCGTCTACCTGATCATCACCTCGCGGGAATACCAGCGAGCCGTCCCCGGGCGTCGTTCGCAAGGGTAGTAGCTGCCCACAACACCAGCATTCCATCGAACTACACGCCGGCGCTGAGACCGCTCTTTCCGCTGTGGTGTGTGATGCAGCCCCGAGTGTGCCTAGATATCCCAGGACTGACAAAAAAACGTGATCTTGCAATTCCGGCCCTGCAACAGCTCGCTTTGACGTATATGCACGAGACATCCAGTGACCGAACCCATGTATACACTGATGGCTCGGTAACATCGTCGGGTTCTGCCGGAGCTGTTGTTATACCACGACTGTCACTGTGCAGCAAATTCAAGATAGCCAATCTTACAACATCCACGGCTACAGAACGTACGGCCATCCGTAGCGCTCTCCACACCATCGAGCAAAGTTCGTGCCGCAGATGGGATTCGAAGATGGGATATCTTCTGTGATTCGAAGCCTGCACTTCTGTCACTCCTGTCAGCGCTGTGCCGGGAACCTCACGTACAGCTCGTCACAGAAGTAAGAATGGTGTACGACCGTGCTGCCCAGACGGGTCATGATGTCACCCTACAGTGGCTTCCGAGCCACTGCGGCATAGTCGGCAACGAAAGTGCGGACGCTGCCGCCCGGCTGGCGCATCAAACAGCGACAACTGTACTCATCCCATTGTCTAGGACGGACGCAGCTAGGGACCTCCGCATTCTTGCCCGGGAAACAGCTCTCCCAATGGTCTCCAGAAGATTTCACATGTGCACGCATTGGTGCCTTTGACCCGCACCTGCAACGTCCCCTTCCACTAGGCCTCCCACGGTCTGACGCAACTCTTCTTTGGCGTCCCTGGCTGGGGGTGGCATTCACAAATGCTTACTCGTACTTAATAGGAATGGCAGCAAGGGCGGAGTGCGAAACGTGCGGCACATCGGAGACGATACGCCACGTTTTATGCGAGTGCCCACGCTACTCGCCTGCAAGGAAGAAGCTGTCATCAGCAATGAGGAACTTAGACTCTCGGCGGCCATTTTCGGAGGAGAAGATTCTGTGCCACTGGCCTTCTCAGTCACCCGCCCAGAAGGCGACTAAGGAACTATCACGTTTTCTACGGGAGACGAGAGCCTCCACTGTCAATCATTGTCAGTGCCTCAGTGCTGGGCATAAGTGTCTGGACCAACTTTTCCTCTTTTTTTCCTCTGTCTTTTTTGCCCATTTCCCCTTTCCCACGTGCAGGATAGAAAACTAGGCTCTAGCCAGGTAACTTTCCTGCCTTTCTTCTACATTCTTCCTTCATTTCTTCCTTCACTCTGTTACCCTTAATGAGCAACGGTTATCTTGCCTTCGCTCTACATGTCCTGCCCACGTCCATTTCTTCTTCTTAATTTCTAACACTCCGCTCGCTTAACACTCTTAACACTCCGCTCGCTTCTTGTACCTTAATGTTACACCTATCATATTCCGTTGTATTGCTCACTGTGTCGTCTTCAATGTAAGTTGAACCCTCGTAGTGAGCCCCCAAGTTTCTGCTCCGTAGGTGAGTACCGGTAAGATGCAGCTGTCATACATTTTCTTTTTCAGGGACATAGGTAGGCTACCATTCATCATCTGAGAATGCCTGACGAATGCACTCATTTCATTCTTCTTCTTCTGCTTATCTCTGCCTCATGGTTGCGATTCGGGGTCACAACTTGGCCTAAGTAGATATATTCGCATAACACTTCCATTGCCTCGCCACCTATATCAAACCGCTGTGCTGTCCCAAGGTTATTGATCATTACTTTAGTTTTCTGCATATTAATTTTCAGACCCACGATTTTACGCGGCTTGACCTTGGCGGCAATCATGCTTTGCAATTAGTCCCCTGCGTTACTTAGCAAGGCAGCGTCATCAGCAAATCTGAGGTTACTCAGGTATTTTCCATGAATCCTTACTCCCACCTGTTATCAATCCAATGTTCTGAATACCTCTTGTACACAAGCTGTGAATAGCATTTGGGAGATTGTGTATTCTTGTCTCACGCCCTTCCTTGTAGATATTTTGCTGCTCTGCTTATGGAGGATGATGGAAGCTGTGGACCCATTGAAATATTAAGTGAAACCAAATGGGGTCTGAGGCGTGAAATTCAGTTACGGTGTTTTGTGAGGAGCGTCAGTCATGTGGAAGTAATTTACAAAGCGCCATACTAGCCCACCATGGTGTCGTCTACTGTGTCACTTCGACGCTTGCGGAAACTAGCTTATCTACCCCCATGCGCCCGTGCTGCAGCCTGCACTGTGCCGACGATACGAATCAAGCCGCCGCTGCCTATCTACAAGGATGCCATTCCCTACATGCCTTGGAGTGGCTGCTACCGATTTGAACTCGCTGTCAGCCAGTCATGTAGTGTTACGTGAGACATTGCTAGCGAGACCGGCTCCCTTTGAGTATATAAGATTTTTAAATTAAAAACAAATAAGCGTCCGAAAGATTTTACGATGTCTAGCGGAAAACTAGATTCGTGTTTACATGTGCTGTTATACTCTCACTAAACGCTGTTTTGTTTGAGTGAGAATCGAAACAAGCACCAAATAATAGTAATAATATTATTTTATTTGCACAATCAGATGGTTTTCCAAAGGAGGACCAGGCGAAACAGGAAGGTACACGTTTTTTACTGGTGCACGCTCCTTCTATCACTGAAACACGCGCTCCAAAATTTTTAAGGATAACATATAGTGCACCCGTATGCACTCCTGTTTAGGATTTGTATGGCCCATCACTAACGCTCGATGGACCAGCGAAGTGAAATTTTTATGTCTAGTTGTAATTCCACTCTTATATGTCCCACGCATATACCTGCAGAAGGTGAGGTGGAGTCAAATTCATTTATGCGAGCCTTCGGTCCTCATGTCTGGGCACCAGCCTCTTAGGGGGTTAAAAATTTCTCCTTTCTTGTGCGCCTTTGCTCATGAAGGGAAGCGGCCGCTACCGTTCGTGCCCGGTTTTATCTAAAATGCCTGCGGTTTTGGCCAGAAATCTCCGCCCATAGAAACCACCTTCGAAGCCTCCTGTGCTACCGTGCATACGCGCATTCTCAAGTCGCGATGCCCTGTCGTGTATTTGTGCAAGGCGAAGCCGACCAAGCATATGACTCGCTTCGCAAGTAAATAACTTTGAGTGCATGCATAAATTAGCTCTTGCGCCTTCCCAGGCGAAAAACACAACAGGAATTTCTGTCGCACAACAGAAATTTCTGTCGCACGACAGGGATTTCTGTCGCACAACAGGGATTTCTGTTGGGACTACAGGATGGTCTATCGTGCGACAGGAAGTTCTGTAGTACAACTACAGAAAATCTGTCATACGACAGACATTTCCGTCGCACAACTGGAATTTCTGTTGGGAATGCAGGATGGTCTGTTGTGAGATAAGAATCTCTGTAGTATGACGAGAGAATGTCTGTCGTACGACAAAAATTCATGCAGTACAACACACATATCTATCATGCGACAGACATTCGGTAGTCCCACTACAAAAACCTTTGTAGTAAAACTACAAAATGTCTGTCGCATGCGACATTTCTGTGGTACTACAGACATTTCTGTTGTGCAACACCCTGTCGGCTATACACAAATTACCTGTTGCACCACAAACTGTTCTTCAGCCGCTACATCTAGCATTCCGTAATTACTATTATTATCTGCCGTGGGGCAGACTATTTTGTAGTCCCTGCATATTTTTATTGTGTGAAAGATAATTTTAGATTCATTGCAAAGTGTCACATGACAGACCGTTCAGTATTGCTACAAAATCTCTTGCTTACCCTGTCAAAAAACTCCGCGTTTTCCAGCATTAGGAGAACGATGAAATACGCCAGAAAGAACGGAATACACTGGAAAACGCCGAGCTGGACAATAGCAACGCGGGGAAGCACTTTCTAGAATTATGAGAGCGATGGAATACGCGGGAGACAACGGCAAACACTGGAAAACTCCCCACTGAACGACAGCAACGGGGGGATGTTGCTGGAGAGCATTGAATAACACGGGGACATTGCCTTTGGGGACAGGGCTTCAGCCAGGATGAACGGGATAGAATGAACAGTATAGTACCTGATAGTACGGGATAGTGTGGTGCCGCTGCTTGGCTAGACACGGGAATGCCGCGTGCCGGTTAAGGGGGGGACTGGTTGTATTCGAGCGCCGCGATTGACGCAGATGCTGCGAAACTTGGTGTTTGCAGCCCGTGCGGTGCCGCAAATTCCCATTTTTTGGGGAATTTGGGACGGCGATCGGCTGCAGAAGTCCGGCAGGTCTCGTCGGTGGCGTTTTTCGTCGCTGACAGTCACGGCAGCTCCGGACGTAGTGGGTGACGTCGGATGTAAGGCGGGGCCAGTAGTACTTCGCCTTGATTTTTCCAATTGTGCGGGCTGTGCCGAGATGTCCGGAAGACGGGTCGTCGTGGCACGCTTCCAAAATTTCGTCACGAAGATCTGCGGGGATGAGAAGAAGGTAATTCGTTCTCGTTCCAGGGCTGAAATATCTTCTTCACGAGGACGGAGTTTCTCAGGCTGAATGCTGGTAAGTTGCGTTTGAAGGTCCTAGGTACGGCGACGTTGCGTCCCTCCAGGTAGTCGATTATGACGCGTAAGTCAGGGTCGGCACGCTGCTGGGCGGCTAGGTCGGTCTCCGTCACGATTCCGAAGAACGCGCTGTCTTCATCAGAGTCTTGTGCTGGTGGGTCGACGGGGGCGCGGGACAGGCAGTCGGCGTCGGAGTGTTTCCTGCCGGATTTATAAACGACTGTAACGTCGAACTCCTGCAGGCGCAAGCTCCACTGCCCAAAACGGCCAGACGGGTCCTTCAAATTGGCGAGCCAACACAGCGCGTGGTGGTCTGCCACAACCTTGAATGGTCTTCCATACACGTATGGGCGAAATTTTGAAATCGCCCATATAATTGCCAGGTACTCTTTCTCAGAGGCAGAGTAGTTTTTCTCCTTCTTCGACAGACCACGGCTGGCATAGGCGATTACCTTTTCGCACCCGCTTTGTTTTTGGACGAGGACGGCACCCAAGCCTATATCACTGGCGTCCGTGTGTATTTCCGTTTCGGCGTTTTCGTCGAAATGAGCGAGCACGAGCGGGCTTTGCAGGCGTTTTTGCAGCTCGCAGAATGCTTTTTCTTGGTCGTTGTCCCAGCTGAAAGGAGTGCTAGCTTTCGTCAAGCGCGTGAGCGGCTCTGCAATGCGTGCGAAGTTTGCGACGAAGCGCCGGTAGTATGCGCACAATCCGAGAAATAAAATAAATAAAATTGAATTCCAAAAGCAAAGGTTGGAGGGATGAGGGCGAGTATTAAGCTAGACGCTAAGGAATGACAAAAAAAAAGAAATTAGGTGATCAGGTACAAAGCAGAGTGAACGGTCATAGTCTTTGGATGAGGTATATGCACGAAAATGCCTAATGCTGTATTCCCGGTGAATATCGCAAGGATTCCAAGTTGCCCTTAGACGCATTGATTCCAGGAGGATCCATGGAGTTGAATTTGTGAATTAAGTAGGATTCTCGGTATTTCCTGTCCCTAGGAGACTTAAAATGTGACTGAAGTATATATAACTTAAGGTCATCAAAATTGTGGCCTGGTTGGTTGAAATGCTGCGCTACAGCTATGGAGGATTTGCTAAGAGTATCTGCCCGGTGACCATTCAGCCGTAGGCTCATAGGTTGACTCGTTTCGCCTATATACTGTTTGTGGCACATTGAGCATTCCAACATATACACAATGTTGGATGAAGTGCACGTAAAACTTGAATTAATCTTGTGGACATAATTACTGGCTGTGCTTTTTACAACGCATTCTGTTTACAGGTGCTACAAGTCTTGCATCTGGGGCGGGAGCAGCTGGCTATGACTGGTCGCTTTGAAGGCCCTGTTTTAACATGCACTAAAATATCTTTTAGATTCCTGTTTCTCCGGTAGGTAACCCTTGATGCTTCCGGGAATGCTTTTTAAGTCGGTCGTTACTGGCTAAAATGGGGTAGTACTTCCGCAGTATATTGTTTACGTTTGGGAGGGCGTTTGAAAATTTAGTGATTACGGCAGGTGGCCTGGCGCTTTCGTTTTGCCCCTCTTTGTTGAGAACGTCATCCCTTTTGAGATTAGACACACGTTGGTACGCCTGGTCGAGCGAGCTTTTAAGATGGTTCCTGTTCATAAGGGTGGCCTTGAGTTCGTCTAGGTGCTCTACGTAGTCACTGACATCACTGCATACTCTTCTAAGCCTGGTGGCTTGTCCTACAAAGATCCCTTGTTTGCAGTGTCTGGGGTGATGGCTTTTATAATCTAGGTACTGCTGCCTGTCTGTTGGATTTCTAAAAAGCGTGGTTTTAAGTTTACCGTTGTCTAGAATGACGGTAGTATCTAGGAAGTTCACTTCTTTTTCAGAATACTGGCAGGAGAATTTAATAGTCGGATGCGAAAATTGAGATGGGATATAAACGTTTCTAGAGTCGCGCGACCGTGTTCCCAAATCATAAAGATGTCGTCTATGTAGCGGAGGTAAACCTGAGGTTTATGCGGAAAAGAGCTTAATAGGGTAGCTTCAAGTTGCCCAATGAAAATGTTGGCACGGGTCGGTGCGAATGGAGTACCCATGCTAGTTCCAAAAACTTGCAAAAAGTAAGAAGAGTCAAATTCAAAATAATTGAGAGTTAAAACTAGTTTTAACAAAGTTATGTACACTTCTGGTGCATGTTGGTGCGGGTTCACTGATAGAGATTTTTAAATCGCTTCAATTCCTTCGGTGAACGGAATGTTTGTATACAATGCAGCAACGTCAAGAGTAACAAGGAGGGTTCCACTGGGTAGGAGCCCGCCCATATTTATCTCTTCTATTATGCGGAGGAAGTGGGGGGTGTCCTGAACGAATGAAGGAAGAAGAGCCGGAATGTCGGATAGGTGATGATTCAGAAACAGAGATAGTGCTTCGGTTGGGGTATTGTTATTCGAAACTATGGGTCTGCCAGGAATGTCGGCAGTGAACAATAATTCTATGGGGACTTTATGAACTTTTGGCAGGAGGTAAAAACGTCCTGCATGCTTATTATTCGGTTTCATGAAATTTAAGTCAGTAGTCATTATTAATTCTCTAGATCGTAGATATGTGAGGCTCTGAAGGATTTTTAGGCTGTATTCCTGGCTCGGATCGTTATCTAAGGGCTTGTAGTGGCAAGGGTTATTGAGCTGCCTATAAGCTTCATCTTTGTATATTCCCATAGGTAAAACAACTACACTGCCACCTTTGTCGGCTGGCTTTATGACTATGTCGGTTGTGGTTGATAGACAATTCAGGGTAACTTCTTCCGTCGGAGTTAGGTTCTTCCGCTTGTTTGATCGCTTAGTTGTTGCCAATATTTCTCTTGATACTGATTTTAAGTACAGATCCAATTCTGGAGATTGATCTACATCTGGAGTCTAAGTGCTAGGAGGGTGGAGGGTGCGTTCGTTAATGTGAGGTTCGTCCTGCTTCTCCGAAAAAAACTCGCTTAGTCTCATTCTCCGAGAAAATTCAGTGAGATCTTTGTGTAACTCGTATTCATTCACACTGTTATTTGTGGGACAGAAAGTTAGGCCTCGTTCTAGGATACCTTTTTCGTCGGCCGTTAGTGTTTTGGAAATGTCAATAACGTTGCTGGGGCAGGTAGCGAGAGAGCTCGTTTTTTCTATAGGATTATTGGCTGGGGGAGGAGGTTCTATTAAAGCGATCTCTGTATCGAGGGGGAACATTACACGACCTAGTACTTCATAGTCCCGGCTATTGAGAGGCTGATCTCCTACAGTACATGCAGCATTTTGCGAGGAAAGTTGGTCACGCTGAAACTTAACCGCTTGCTTATTGCTAAGATAATTTTCCTTACGATTTATGAAAATATTGAGATCTAGTTTCTCCTACTCGGTTAGTGGAAGAGCTTCAATCTGGTCGTTGAAGAGGCTGAGTTGGCTAGTACAGTGCTCTCTAAGAATTTCTAGGAGGGAAAGAGAAGCATTATTAAGAATATCTTGCCACCTGGCAGCTAGTTCAGGAGGGAGCTCACCAAGGGCACATCTAACTTTTAGGCAGAGGCCTTTGGGGATCTTTTTGCTTTGGAGATACGAGGACTACGTTTTTAGATGAAATCTGTAGTTGGTTTGTTTGCCGGCTAGTTTTTGAGCTTTGAGGAAAGAGCGGGATTTAGGGGTTGGAGCATACGGCCTACTCGGTGGTAGTCATTTGTGTTTGTTCCGAGCAGACCTCCGGGGTGACACTTTTTTGCTTGGAGTCAGTAGTTTAGGGGGGCTGGTAGGGGTGAGGTCCACATCGATGCCTGTTTGGGTGCCTGTTTGCGTTATACTGCGTGCTGGGTCTGCGTGAACCATGAGCGTGTTGTCTTTGGTGGGTCGGGTTGTTGTTCGCTCACGTGCTGTACAGCTGGTGTTGCGGCCACGTCCACGGTTTGTGTGCTGGCGTCACATCTGCTGTTCTTAGGTGGACATGGCATTTCGCTACCGTTGGGGGTGTTGGGTTGGTTCTGTTGTTCTGTGCTGGCCGGAGACGGGAGGTTGATACGTGAAGTTGGGAGCGTCACCTTAAATGTGTTCCTTAGCCTGGGCTTGATGTTTTCGGAAATCAGTCGGACGCCTCAAAAGTTAGGGTGTAGTCCGTCCTTGGCCAGGTGTCCTAGGGGGTCGTGGTGAATTTTTGCGTGGTGGATGATGTCAACGTTTCCTGTGTTGTGTCCAAGGTACATGAGGAAGTCGTTAAGCTTAGCTGACCTTTGTGAGTGAGATAGAAGTCTGTGTGTCTGGAGTATGTCTGGCTTGTGTTTGTTTTCGATCCTGGGAAGTACTGTTGTCAGGGTTATATTTGCTTTGGGCTTGTTGGTATGAACATCGTGAACAAGAGTTTTCATGGCTTCGATGGTGCTTTCAGCGGTGTTGTTCTTTAAGTCGTTTGTGCCAAAGTGAAGAACGAAGTGAGTGATGTTGCGTGGGGCGGCGTCAATCAGTTTTCTGATGTCGTGGGTTGTGGCGCCGCTTTGAAAGCTGATGTATGGTGAATGTTGTCCGGAAGGGAAGTGGTCGTGAATGTACTTAAAGTGGCTATCACCGATGAGAGCTATGTGTGCCAGGGAGAGGAGAGGGAGCTTACGTTGCTCCGTCATCTTCGTACACGAAATCCAGGGAGTAGTAGAACTTTGAAGATGGTAGAGAACACAAGAGAAGAAAAACTTCGAACAAGGTAAAAGCACGATTGTGGCCTACGTTTCAGCAAAGAGGACTTGCTTTCCTCAGGGCAATCTCTCGCCTGGCACGAACGGTTTATATAGGGGTAGGACCCCAGGTGAAAGGAGAGGGAAAGATGGAAGGGAAATTGAGCAAGCTGATTGGTTTGGGTTCGCACCGACCTATGCCAACATTTTCATGGGGTAACTTGAAGCTACCCTATTAGGCTCTTTTCCGCATAAACCTCAGGTTTACCTGCGCTACATAGACGACATCTTTATGATTTGGGAACACGGTCGCGCGACTCTAGAAACGTTTATATCCCATCTCAATTCTTCGCATCCGACTAATAAATTCTCCTGTCAGTATTCTGAAAAAGAAGTGAACTTCCTAGATACTACCGTCATTCTAGACAGCGGTAAACTTAAAACCACGCTTTTTAGAAATCCAACAGACAGGCAGCAGTACCTAGTTTATAAAAGCCATCACCCCAGACACTGCAAACAAGGGATCTTTGTAGGACAAGCCACCAGGCTTAGAAGAGTATGCAGTGATGTCAGTGACTACGTAGAGCACCTAGGCGAACTCAAGGCCACCCTTATGAACAGGAACCATCCCAAAAGCTCGCTCGATCAGGCGTACCAACGTGTGTCTGATCTCAAAAGGGATGACGTTCTCAACAAACAGCGGCAAAACGAAAGCGCCAGGCCACCTGCCCCAATCACTAAATTTTCAAACGCCCTCCCAAACGTAAACAATATACTGCGGAAGTACTAACCCATTTTAGCCAGTTACCACCGACTTAAAAAGACTTACCCTGAGGCACCAAGGGGTACCTACCAGAGAAACAGGAATCTAAAAGATATTTTAGTGCATACTAAAACAGGGCCTTCAAAGCAACCAGTCATAGCCAGCTGCTCCCGCCCCAGATGCAAGACTTGTAGGCACCTGCAAACAGACTGCGTTGTAAAAAGCACAGCCAGTAATTATGTCCACAAGATTAATTCAAGTTTTACGTGCACTTCATCCAACATTGTGTATATGTTGGAATGCTCAAAGTGCCACAAACAGTATATAGGCGAAACGAGTCAACCTATGAGCCTACGGCTGAATGGTCACCGGGCAGATACTCTTAGCAAATCCTCCATAGCTGTAGCGCAGCATTTCAACCAACCAGGCCACAATTTTGATGACCTTAAGTTATATATACTTCAGCCAAATTTTAACTCTCCAGGGACAGGAAATACCGAGAATCCTACTTAATTCCCAAATTCAACTTCATGGAACCTGCTGGAATCAATGCGTCTAAGGGCAAATTGGAATCCTTGCGATATTCACCGGGAATACAGCATTAGGCATTTTCGTGCATATACCTCATCCAAAGACTATGACCGTTCACTCTGCTTTGTACCTGGTCACCTAATTTCTTTTTTTTTCATCCCTTAGCGTATAGCTTAATACTCGCCCTCATCCCTCCAACCTTTGCTTTTGGAATTCAATTTTATTTATTTTATTCCTCTTTTTTTTACTCCGCGTGGTCTTGTGCCCCGTACGTCACTCTAACTTTATCTTTTCGTCTTTCAGTTTCAGGACAGGCCTGTTTCAGGAATGTTGCCGCGGGTGACACGTGCTATTTCAGTGGCCGGGTCATTGCTTTTTCTTTTGTGTGTGGGTTTATGTGGTTTCCCTCCCTGTTTTTTTTTCTCCTTTTTTTCTTTTTTCCTTTACCTAGTTAGTTTCCCCCCGTCTCTATCTTTTCTTTTAACCTGAGGCTTGCAGATAGTTTCTGATAAGGACCCCACCCTCACCGCCTGATCTGCTTCCGGCGGTTCTGAGATCCTTTCCGTATACCCCGCTGCGGGTCAATAAACACCCTCTCATCCTTTCTCTCCCAAAATTCCACGAATATCAACCACCAGCTGACTTCCGTGTGACCTACTTCGCGGCTTAAACCAGACAACCTTCTTGGCCCCTCAATCTCTCCCCCGACACACTCCCAAACCAATCAGCTTGCTCAATTTCCTTTCCATCTTTCCCTCTCCTTTCACCTGGGGTCCTACCCCTATATAAACCGTGCCTGCCAGGCGAGAGATTGCCCTGAGGAAAGCAAGTTCTCTTTGCTGAAACGTAGGCCACAATCGTGCTTTTACCTTGTTCGAAGTTTTTCTTCTCTTGTATATATATATATATATATATATATATATATATATATATATATATATATATATATATATATATATAGTAAGGAAATGAGGGACTCGTTGAGGAAATACAGAAAGATGGGTCAGCAGTCTACAACGCCAAAGGAGGCATAGGGGTGTGGTTAGGCTCTTTTCTTTTTCACTACGGTTAATGAAGTAAACATTTTTTTTAAAATACAGAAGAAAGAAAGAAAGAAAAACACGCGCCCAGATTGGGGACCGAACCGAGACTTGCGGGCGTTTTGGCTGGCTTCTGTGTTCATACTGGAGAGACGGCGGCAGTAAGCGACACGGGAAGGTAATTGTTCAGGAACACTGGCCGTGCAGTCAACAGGTGCCGACAAGAAAGTTGAGTCCAGGACGGAGGGAGGCGGGCGGCCACAGACAAGAAGATAGGGCGAGAAACCCGTGGTGCGCTGACCTGCGGAATTATATGCGTATGTCAAGAACGGAAGAATTGTGTCCCAATTGCTGTGATCCGGTCGAATGTACAAAGAGAGCATGTCGGATAGTGTTCGATGAAAAGTTCAGTCAATCCATTCGTTTCAGGATGATAACAGGACGTAGTTTTGTGAACGTTGTCGGCGGCACAAAGAACTTCCGCAAAAGTAGCCGACAGAAATGTTTTTCCGCGGTCGCTCAGAAGAACTCGTGGAGATCCGTGGCGCAAAAAACACTCCGCGACTTCTACAGCGCAACCAGTCCGAAGAGGGGCGGTTTCGGCATAACGGGTTATATGATCAACGGCGGTTACAACCCAACGATGACCAGCTGTGGAAATGGGCAAAGGACCACACAGGTCTATTCCGACGACTTCAAACGGTGCTGACGGACAACGTAGCGGTTGTAGCATTCCAACAGGAGGTGACGTTGGCCGTTTACGGTGCTGGCAGGGCGCGCAGGAGGCAACGTATTTGGCGAAACTGGTGGAAAGGCCAGGCCAAAAGAAATGACTTTTCACGCGGTGGTAGGTCTTGTGGAAACCTTAATGTCCGGCAGTAGCGCCGTCATGAAAAACCCTCAGAATATGCTGCTGTAGAGATCACGGAACGACGGCAACCCACTTGTCACCGGTAGTGTCGTAATTATAATGGTATAAAACACCGTCGAAACGTCGAAATTTTTGCAGTTGGCACCGCAAGCGGTTGTTAAGTGGCTTTGTCGAACCAGTAAGTTGATCAATTAGATTTCTGCAGTGCCGGTCTGCACATTGAATGGACGGTAGATCTTCGATGCAGTCGAACTTCATATCGTCCAAAGAGTAAGAGGACTTGGGCCGCATTAGATGGCGAATCATCTTCTGGAGACACAGGGCAGCGGGAAAGGGCGTCCGCATCTATGTGCTTCTTGCCAGACTTTGTATGTCACGGTAAAGTCGTATTCTTGTAACTTCGAAATCCAGCGACCAAACCGTCCATTTAGGTTTTTGAGCGACGAAAGCCAACACAGTTCATGATGGTCAGTGACCACCGTGAAATGCCGTCCGGAAAAGTATGGACGAAATTTCTGTACGGCACAGACAACTGCAAGACATTCCTGCTCAGTGATTGACTTGTTTCGTTCGGCAGGTGGCAATGCGCGACTTGCGTACGCCACAACGTTCTCCACAGAGGAGGCGTTGCGCTGTAACAACACGGCACCAACGCCATGTCCACTGGCGTCTGTGTGTAGTACAGTGTCTGCCGTTTCGTCAAAATGATGCAGCACTGGCGCAGATGTTAGGGCATGCTTGAGCTTTTGAAAGGGGCTTCACAATCGTCAGACAACACAAATGGGGCAACGGATGCAAGAAGTTTGTGGAGGGGTGAAGCAAGGACAGCAAAGTTAGGAATAAAACGCCGTAAATAGGAAGCTAAACCAAAGAAACTGCGGAGGTCTTTTTGGCGGACTGGGCGGGGAAAATTTTGTCCGGGTCAGGGCAAATTCCGTCTTTGCTCACAACATGCACGAGCACCTTCATGGACTTGCTCGCGAATCGACATTTTTTGGTGTTTAGTTGAAGTTCGGCGTTAGTAAGACAGGTGAGGACTTCATCCAAGCGCTTCAGATGGACGTCAAAAGTCGAGGAAAAAACGACGATATCGTCGAGATAACAGAGGCAGGTTCTCCATTTAAGGCCACGAAGGACTGTATGAATCATTCTCTCGAATGTGGCTGGAGCATTACACAGCCCGAATGGCATCACGTTAAATTCGTAAAGACCATCGGGTGTGGCGAAAGCTGTTTTTTCTTTGTCTGCCTCGTGCATGGGAACATGCCAGTACCCAGAGCGGAGGTCCAGGCTCAAGAAGTATTCGGCACCTTGTAAAGTATCTAGGGCATCATCAATGCGAGGCATTGGATAGACGTCACTGCGTGTTATTTTGTTCAGTGCCCTATAGTCTACGCACAATTGTACAGAACCGTCCTTTTAGATGCGACTGCATCTCATTCACTCGCCTTGTCCATGCATGCATGCATCCCTCCATCCATCCGGCGTCGTCGTCGTTGTCGGCGCCGGCTGCACATGCGCTCTCCGCCGCTCTCACCGCAGCGTTATCGGCGGGTTAGCGCTCGCTCCTTGCAATGCCAGCTGTGCGTCGGCGCGCGCTAGCGCTAGGTTAACGCATGCGCATGCGCTGCTCTCTTTCATTCCCCTCACCGTTATGCGGCGGTATACAACGCGCTACCTGCGCCATTCCGCTCCGTCGTTCCAGCGCCGGTGCTCCGATGTCCAACGCTGCTTTGAATGGAGACTAACAAGCCTGCTATCGCGATGGTCAGCGCAACCGCAACAAGCACCGGCCAGCCCAATAAGAGAACTGCTAGCACCACCGACGATGAGGCTGCAAAGCGACGTGCGCGGGATGCGGGAACACCGTAGTAGACGGAAATGCATCGTACGCGTTCATGGCACGTTTCACGCGATGGCAGAATCAACCCAACGGAAAGGCCGAGGGAAAGCCACGATGCGTCGCATCTACACAGGGTTCCTGCGAGGGGAGGCGGGCGTAATTTTTTTTCTGCACCAAAACGACAGGAGAAGACCATGGACTTGATGAAGGGCGAACAATATTTCTCTTCAGCATGTCATCAACGTTCTCCTGTATTATTTTTCGCTCACACATAGACACACGGTATGGACGGCGACGGACGATACAAGATCCATCTGTGTCGATGCGGTGTACCGCTGCAGATGTCTTCCCTAGGACAGAAGAGTACGCGTCAAAAGAACCCTGGTGTTTGGTCAGCAGAAGCAGCAATGCTTGCCTCTCCTCTGGTGGAAGGCCGGAACTTATGGCGGTGTGAAAAGCCGAAGCTGGAGTGGACGATGGGGAAACGTGTTGATCTGTCGAAATGGTTGACAGCGGAAGAACACAGCCTTCTTCATCGCCCAACTCTGAAGCGATGTTGGCACCTTGCGGCACTAAAATTGCTTCGGCAGATGTATTCACCGCGGCAACAAAAGCCGACCCACATGAAAAACGGGTGAGAAAGGTAGGTACGACCACTCCTTCGCGAATGAAATTGCCAGCTGGTGTAATCAACACGTCGCCATTGGTGACTCTCTCGGACGACACAGAGAAAACTGTTTCTTCGCCAGGAGAGAGCACACAATCAGTTGTTGCGATCAGACGGTCCGTTCCACTTTCCGACAAACTGGCAAGGCAGGGGTCAGTGATGTGAATGGTGGGTTGATTACAGGTGATGACTGCCGATCCTGGTGACAGAAAATCCCAACACAAGATGACTTGCTGTGCACATGGGGACAACAACGCGAACTGTATGTGGTAACGAATGCCATCCATCAAAACACGCGCAGTGCATAGTCCAGATGGTCGAATCCTTCCACCATTGGCACCACGTAGAGCAGGACCATCATATTGCCGCGAACCATGTATGGGCTTGCTTATTTATTGCTTGTTTTTAATACCCGGCCGCGCCCGGCTCCGTTATGAGTGTCCCATGCGAAGCGCGTGTTCCATTCTTTATTTTTATGCCACACGGGCTCTAACATTCAGATAAGCAAACTGTTTCGCCCTAACGTCGCTAGCCCAGAATAATCGTCTGTGATCTACAATGTTCTGGATGTGAATCGACGGTTCCAGAAACACTCGCCCCGAAAGATAAAAAGCCTGCAGAGCAGACGCCTCGGATTCGGTTCGACGACACTCGCATGTGCAAGTCACTTTGTTGACCGCTGCTTCGCCGCCTCTGTATTCTTTTGAGTTGTTAGGGGAGCACAAGTTCGCTACAATAAACGTGTTTTTCATTCAAGACAACTGCGTCGTCCTTGGCTTCGCGACATCTGGTGGAGGTGCTGGGTACTCACCCTTTATGCTTTCTACGACATCTGGAAGCCGCCAAGCCCGCCCAACCAGAGAAAGCCGCCGACTCCAAGGATTTCTCCCCGAGTTCGGTCTCATGCCAGAAGGGCCCAAGAGAAGGAACGCTGCAACCAACACCATGGTGCAAGAAACAACGTCGCCAATCGTCCTGCAGCAGCCCCGGGAACCCCCCTCGTTCCGGGGAGCCCCCGCTGAAGACCCCGAAGAATGGTTGGAGAAGCTGGAGCGCGTCCGCATCTTCAACAGGTGGGACGACGAAGAAACTTTCCGGCATGTCTTCTTTTACTTAGAAGATGCTGCTCGAACTTGGTTCGAGAACCATGAGAGTTCTTTGACCGACTGGACTCAATTCAAAAGGGAGTTCCTTAAGACCTTCATTACCGTTGTGAGATAAGAGCGAGCTGCGCTTTTGCTTGAAACTCGAACGCAGCACCCCAACGAAGGTGTCGTGATCTTCGTTGAGGAGATGAAGCGACTTTTTCGCCGTGCGGACCCCGAAATGACCGAAGAAAAGAAGCTCAGGTTTCCAATTCGAGGAGTGAAGCAAGAGCTTTTTGCTTGTCTAGTACGTAATCCGCCGAAGACTGTGGCTGAATTCGCGTCTGAGGCGGCCGCGATGGAAAAGACGCTAGAAATTCGAACGAGGCAGTATGACCGCCCTGTCCCCGCGCTGTTCCCGGAGACCATTGGTGCCGCAACTGGAAGCTCCGATACATTGCGCGACACCATTCGAGCAGTGGTCAAGGAGGAGCTTCAGAAGCTTTTTCCAACAACGCCGCAACCTCAATTGGCTTCTCTGACTGACGTCATCCGTGAAGAGGTTCAACAGGCGCTGGGAACTTCTATGCCTTCAGAAGCACCCCGTCAGCCACAAGCGATGACCTACTCAGCGGCTCTTCGTCAACCCCGCCCTGCTCCAACCCGTCGTCAAGAGGCCCAGCCATACCGCCGTCTAATGCCGCCCGCCCGACGCCCTGTAGACCAATACCAGACGCCAAGGAAGACCGACGTGTGGCGAACGCCCGATAATCGCCCGCTGTGCTACCACTGCGGAGAGGCCGACCACATCTACCGTCGCTGCCCTTACAAGAGGCTCGGTCTGCGAGGATTCTCCGTCGACGCACCACGCCCCCGACCCGGCCAGCGCCCTACTGAGATCGACGAATACCTGTCCAACACGAACCGAGGACCTGCCCGCTTCAACCGTTCGCCGTCGCCCTACCGGTACCAGTCGCCACACCGCCATAACACAGCTGACTTCTCACGTGGAAGGTCCCCCAGCCCACGCGGGGGAAACTAAAGGCAGCAACTTCTGGCGGTGAAGTTGCAGAACGGCGAAAAAACGAAAACCCTCCAACGACGCATGGCCACACCGAACACCGTACCTGCAGACCAACGACTCGATTTAACCCGGACGTGACTCCCGAACCCGACGACGACACGACGCGACGCGTACCCGAAACAACAGAGCCTGCCACTGGGAAGATGACGAGAATGACGACGCATGGTGCCCGACCGTCAACACGCACAGGCCGAGATACAATGCCTCGACGCACCAGAAACTCGAGGAAAGCGGCGTCAGACGTCCAGTTGTCCATCGACGGCTTTGACGTAGTCGCCCTCATCGACACGGGAGCCGACTACTCGGTAATGAGCGGCTCATTCGCGTCGAAGCTGAAGAAAGTTACGACAACATGGGACGGTCCGCATATACGCACAGCAGGAGGCCATATCGTAACGCCAAGTGGAACGTGCACATCACGCGTCACCATAGGCGGCACCACGTACCCTGCTGAGTTCGTTATTTTGCCTAACTGCTCCCGCGACGTAATTCTCGGAATGGACTTTTTGACGGACAACGGCGCAATAATTGACCTGCAGACCAAGTCGATAACGTTTCCCTCCGATCACTCCACGACGCCGCAGCCGAACCCCAATCACCGTGCTGCTGTCAGGATCGCCGACGATCACATCACCCTGCCACCCCGCGCAAGCTTGATGACCGCCGTCTACTGTGAGGATGCTGCTTCTGACATCGAGGCTATCGTAGAGAGTGATCGAAGGTTGCTTATCAACCGCGGTGTCTCCGTCGCAAGAGGCATTGCGCACTTTAAGCAACGCCAATCTCATGTTTTGGTCACTAATTTCACCGAAAAGTACCAGCATTTAAACAAGGCAGCTGCAATTGCGTTCCTCGAAGAACCGCAAGAAGCAAGTGACGTGATCGCGGTCGCCGACTTTGAACGCCCACCCGATTACACCTTCAAGCTTCCGCAGCCCTTCGACGTGAATCCGGCGCTACCACAAGAACAACGGAACAAATTATTGGCTTTGCTGCATCGCTACAGCGAGTGCTTTTCGTCGAATTCAAAATTACGTCAGACACCCGTAGCGAAGCACCGTATTATAACTGAAAATGGAGCCCGACCTACCCGACAGTCACCTTACCCCGTCTATTCCCACGAACGGGAAGCCATCCGGACTCAAGTCGACGACATGCTCAGCGACGACATTATACAGCCATCGAAAAGCCACGGGGCTGCGCCGGTCTTACTCGTAAAGAAAAAAGACGGCACATTAAGGTTCTGCGCTGACTACCGGCGACTAAACAAAATAACCAAAAAGGACGTGTATCCCCTGCCACGAATCGACGACGCCCTTGACCATCTCTGCCATGCCAAGTACTTCTCATCGATGGATTTGAAGACCGGCTACTGGCAAATTGAAGAGGACGAGAGAGACCGAGAGAAGACTGCGTTTATAACCCCGGACGGCCTATACGAGTTCAAGGTGATGCCTTTTGGGCTGTGCACGGCGCCAGCAACGTTTCAAAGAGTCATGGACACTGTGCTAGCTGGCCTGAATTGGCACACTTGCCTCGTATACCTCGGCGACGTTGTGGTATTCGCCCGGACTTTCGACGAACACCTTGCAAGGTTGGAGTCTGTACTTGAGGCCATTCGCACGTCGGGGTTAACGCTGAAGCCCGAAAAGTGCCGTTTTGCGTACGAGGAGCTCAAGTTTCTGGGTCACGTCGTCAACGCCGCAGGAGTATTACCTGACCCGGCAAAAACTTCGGCCATTGCGAACTTCCCAATGCCGAAAGTCAAGAAGGGCGTGCGAAGATTTTTTGGACTGTGCGCATACTACCGGCGCTTCGTCGCAAACTTCGCCCCCATTGCAGAGCCACTCACACGGTTGACGAAAGATAGCACGCCTTTTAGCTGGGAAAACGACCAAGAAAAGGCATTCTGCGAGCTGCAAAAACGCCTGCAAAGCCCTCCCGTGCTCGCTCATTTCGACTAAAACGCCTAAACAGAAACGCACACCGACGCCAGCGATATAGGCTTGGGTTCCGTTCTCGTCCAAAAGCAAAGCGGCAGCGAAAAAGTAATCGCCTTTGCCAGCCGTGGTCTGTCGAAGGAAGAGAAAAATTACTCAGCCTCTGAAAAAGAGTGCCTCGCAATAATATGGGCGATTTCAAAATTTCGCCCATACGTATATGGTAGACCATTCAAGGTTGTCACAGACCACCATGCGCTGTGTTGGCTCGCCAATTTGAAGGACCCCTCTGGCCGTCTTGGGCGGTGGAGCTTGCGCCTGCAAGAGTTCGACGTTACAATCGTCTACAAATCCGGCAGGAAACACTCCGACGCCGACTGCCTGTCCCGCGCCCCCCCCCCCTTCCCCCCCCCGACCCGCCACCTCTAGACTCCGATGAAGGCAGCGCGTTCTTCGGAGTCGTTACGGAGAGCGACCTAGCCGCCCAGCAGCGAGCCGACCCCGACTTACGCGTCATGATCGACTACCTCGAAGGACGAAATGTCGCCGTGCCTAGGGCGTTCAAGCGGAACTTGCCAGCATTCAGCCTCAAAAACTCTGTCCTCGTGAAGAAGAATTTCAGCCCCTGAACGAGAACGCATTACCTATGTGTCATCCCTGCAGAGCTCCGTGACGAAATTTTGGAAGCGTGCCACGACGACCCGTCTTCCGGACATCTCGGCACAGCTCGCACTATTGCAAAAATCAATGCGAAGTACTTCTGGCCCTGCCTTACATCCGACGTCACCCACTACGTTCGGAGTTGCCGTGACTGCCAGCGACGAAAAACGCCGCCGACAAGACCCTCCGGCTTTCTTTAACCTTTCGCCGTCCCGTCGAGGCCCTTTCAACAGATTGGAATGGACCTTCTAGGCCCGTTCCCTACGTCACAATCACGGAACAAGTGGATTGTCGTGGCGACAGACTACTTGACGCGCTACGCAGAGACCGCCGCTCTTCCGAGGGGCACTGCACAGGAAGTCGCAAAATTCTTCATAAGCCAAGTTGTGCTGCGACATGGAGCCCCGGAAGTCCTAATCACGGACCGCGGAACGGCCTTTACTGCGGAGCTGATGCAAGGAATATTACGCTAGAGCAACACGGATCACAGAAGAACGACGGCGTACCACCCCCAAACGAACGGACTAACAGAACGTCTGAACAAGACAATCGCAGATATGCTGTCAATGTACGTTGATGTTGAACATAAGACTTGGGACGAAGTACTCCCGTATGTCACATTTGCGTATAACACGGCTATCCAGGAGACGACGCAGCTGACGCCGTTCGAGCTTGTCTACGGAAGAGGGCCAACTACGATGCTCGACGCCATGCTTCCGCACGTGGAAGACGACGACCTCAACACCGACGTCCAAGGATACCTTCAGCGTGCGGAGGAGGCCCGCCAGCTGGCTCGAGTTCGTACAACGCCCCAGCAGCTCGTGGATGCCGGGTGCTACAACCTCCGACGCCGAGACGCCGAGTACCACCCAGGGGACCGTGTTTGGGTTTGGACTCCCATCCGACGACGCGGACTCAGTGAGAAGCTTCTGCGGCGATATTTCGGACCCTACCAAATTCTACGACGTGTCGGCCAACTTACCTACGAGGTGATCCCCGATGGTGATTCCGGAACGTCACTACGACGCACGCGGACCGAAGTCGTCCATGTGGTTCGCTTGAAACCTTACTATTCAAGATGACGGCCTTTTTTTTGTAGTAGTTTTTTCGGACTGTCTTTTATTTTAGCATCGGGTCGATGCACTCTTAGAGGGGGGGTAATGCCGCGAACCATGTATGGGCTTGCTTATTTATTGCTTGTTTTTAATGCCCGGCCGCGCCCGGCTCCGTTATCTGTGTCCCATGCGAAGCGCGTGTTCCATTCTTTATTTTTATACCGCACAGGCTATCACATTCACATAAGCAAACTGTTTCGCCCTAACATCGCTAGACCAGAATAATCGTCTGTGATCTACAATGTTCTGGATGTGAATCGACGGTTCCAGAAACACTCGCCCCGAAAGATAAAAAGCCTGCAGAGCAGACGCCTCGGATTCGATTCGACGACACTCGCCTGTGCAAGTCACTTTGTTGACCGCTGCTTCGCCGCCTCTGTATTCTTTTGAGTTGTTAGGGGAGCACAAGTTCGCTCCAATAAACGTGTTTTTCATTCAAGACAACTGCGTCGTCCTTGGCTTCGCGACAATATGGCGTTGTCACCTTGCGTATCCGAGAGCACAAATCTGCGTGAATTACCGAAATGCTAGCCACAGTGTCAACTAAAGCTTCAAACCAAACGCCTTCAATGAAAACCGTTAATGTGTTCGAAGGTGACTCAGGAAGATTTTGAGATTTTTCCTGTGATGCAGTTTCCCCCCAGAAAACTGCTGCTACAGTTTTCCGGGTGTCGGTCCAAAATTTGTGCTGTGGGTGGGAAAGGGGACGAAGATTGGCGAAAAGGCGAAGGCGAACGGCGTTTGGGAGGACGTGGACTCCGGGGCCGGTCATCGGAAACAAATAGGGAGCGTAGAGCGAGGCGGAGGGGCGAGTACACACGCTGTCGAGGGGCGTAGTTGAAGCGGTTATCTCGGTCGTATGGGGCGTAGCCGCGGCGCTCGTCCAGCTGTCATCGACGGCAAAAGCAAGAATTGTGCCCTCGGATGCCACAGTAGTAGCAGACGGGTTGGTCGCTAATAGGGCGCGGTGCTCACCACGTTGAATGGAAAGGCGGTGCGGCCGGAGGTGCAGAAAGGGTGGTCAAGTGGCCATGCGAGGGCGGGGACACGATATGCTCCATGGGCACAGCTGATCTGGATACGGCCTCGGAGTAAGTTGGCATGTGAAGAGGAGCACTATGACATAGCTGAGGAAGAGTTGTCATGGACACAACCTCCTCTCTGACCATGTCACGAAGACCAGGTGCGTGACCGTGGTGTTCTGAGCGCAGGGTGTGTCACGCTGATACAAATCTTCACGGAGGATGTTGCGAATCTGAGTACGGAGCTCGGCATAGCCAGAGGGGCGTGAAGGCAAGGTGTCGTGCTGTATCCGGATGGACTGGAGATGGTCGAGCCGCTGGCGGATCGTTCGCACATCGGCAATGGCAGTGGGGTTCTGAATCGCCATAGCATTAAAGCAAAATGAGCGATCCCTTTCAGTATGTGGCGTACCTTCTCCGTTTTAGGCATGTCCTTGTCGAACCGGCGGCATAGCGCGAGGACATCTTCAATGTATGAAGCGTAAGTCTCCTCCGGGCGTTGCACACGGGCATCAAGTTTCTTTTTGGCTTCATTCGAGCGAGCAGAGGATGTTCCGAAGATCTTACGTATGTTCTTCTTGAAGTTCGCCCAATTAGAGAAGCCGCCCTGGTTAAGGAACCACGTCCTCGCGACTTCACTCAGGGACCAGCAAACATTCTTCAGTTTGAATATGTCGTCCCACCAGTTAAACGCGCTCACTCGCTTAAACTGGTCAAGCCATCACTCAACGTCTTCGCCCCGAAGGCCAGCGAAAAAGGGCGGTTCGTGGTGGGGGCAGGTGACAGTCAAGGTTGGCTGGACGGGAACTGCAGCGTTGTTGCCACCATTGCTGCTCTCGCGATCCATAGGGCTAGCTGGTAAGCGCCGACCTGATCGAAGCTCCAGCTGTGCGATCGGGAGAGGTAGACGGCAGGATCGAAGGCACCCTCCACCACTTGAGAGAGTCGAGGAATTGTGAAAGAAAGCTGTTTATTCCGAGAGCTGAGGACCCAGGAAGACCCCGTCAGGAAGCGCTGATGATGATGCAAGAAGCCGAGATGGTGAAGATGAAACGATGACGATAGGGTGTTCTATCGAAGCACAGCAATTGTCCCAGCACAGTAGATTGTCCCAAGACTGTAGATTCCGCTGCTGCTCACAATAAATAAATAAATAAATAAATATATATATATATATATATATATATATATATATATATATATATATATATATATATACGAGCAGTTCTTGAAAACGCGCGGAGAGACGTTGACAAAGAACAAAAATACAGAGGACGACAATTCTTGCGCGATTCTTATCAAATTTTAGTTCACCGCCAGTAATCCCACCAGGCCTTTAGGGAGGTGTTAAGTTCGGGGGTTGCATCGCCTAATCGCTAAGACTGGCTTGCACTGTTTCTTTTATGTCTGTAGAGGCTCAGACTGTTTGTCAACAAGCCGGCCTAGAGGGGCTAAGGGGCGCGACGCGCCGCAGATGGAAGCACGTTCTTCGAGTGCATTTTTTTTTGTGGTTGTCTTCTCGTGGTCGGGGGCCGCGGACCCCGATCAACGCGTCGGCAGCGAAAAGGAACCGTTTGCCGCTAATTCTCAGAAGCAGGAGAGCCGCGAGGCCGTGTGGTGCATTGCTCCCAACGGGCGCGTCAGGTGTCAAGTTCGGGAGCGGACCGGTAGCGGTCGGTTGTAAATCCTTGGGCAGCCTCGACGCAAAGACGCGAAGACGCAAAGACGCGGTGAACTAAAATTTGATAAGGGGATTCGCGGCTGTTGGCTGCCATGGCTAAGTCGACTTTTTGATGTTCTAGGAACCCTTGCCTCGTGCTCCCTATTCCTGCCTGGCCGCCCCCTGTCACCACAGATTGGCACCGTCCCCGTCATCGTCCAAGAAGGGCGTCATCCACCCCACCCCCTGACGTCACACCGATATCAGCGCCACCGGACCCTTCAAAAAGAAACTGCTGGCACCTGTTCCTTGGGATTCGCGGCTGTTGGCTTCCATGGCTAAGTCGACTTTTTGATGTTCTAGGAACCCTTGCCTCGTCCTGCCTATTCCTGCCTGGCCTCCCGCTGTCACCACAGATTGGCACCGTCCCCGTCATCGTCCAAGAAGGGCGTCATCCACCCCACCCCCTGACGTCACACCGATATCAGCGCCACCGGACCCTTCAAAAAGAAACTGCTGGCACCTGTTCCTTGGGATTCGCGGCTGTTGGCTTCCATGGCTAAGTCGACTTTTTGATGTTCTAGGAACCCTTGCCTCGTGCTCCCTATTCCTGCCTGGCCGCCCCCTGTCACCACAGATTGGCACCGTCCCCGTCATCATCCAAGAAGGGCGTCATCCACCCCACCCCGTGACGTAACACCTATATCAGCGCCACCGGACCCTTCAAAAAGAAGCTGCTGGCACCTGTTCCTTGGGATTCGCGGCTGTTGGCTGCCATGGCTAAGTCGACTTTTTGATGTTCTAGGTAGGCATGTCGCTTGCCCCCTTTCTTGACCTTTGTCACGAGCCTATTTTTGGCCGCTGATCCCCACTTTCAGAAGTTTTTCGTTTCTGTGTCCAAAGAAGTGTCATGGGTGTAGACTTGTCGACGTACCGTGCGCGGATTGGTAGATTTGTCTCTTGCCGAGGGCCCACAAGCCCCATCAGTGCTCGCTTTTCTGCTGCGGCAATCCTATTGCGCAGTGTATGCCTGAGACCGTCGTTCTTGCTTCTAAGCACGTGCTTTGCGCTACTGCTCCTTTGCGCAGGCGATGTGGAAGCAAACCCCGGTCCTAAGATTGATGACGTCTTAGCTCTAATGTGGGAATTTCACGGTGAAACAACGGCTACCCTGGAAGAATTAAAAAATGACATTCATAGTATTACCTCACGAATTCTTGTAATTGAGGGTGACCTCAAAAAAATAACGCAGATTGAGACTAAGTTCGAGGGCGTAGGTGTCTCCGTCCGTGAAGTCAAATCGAGCATAACCAAGGTAAACGAAGAACTGACTGACGTAGTGGACGACATGAATAACAGAATGAGAAGAAACAACCTAATAGTCAGAGGTCTTCTTGAGACCGAAAAGGAGGGTTATGAGGAATCAGAAAACATAGTGAAAGAGTTCTTTTCCACTTACCTTAAAGTACAAACTGGCGATATTGAACGCGCTCATCGGTTAGGTAAGCGGCGCCCCGACTTTGATAGACCCATTATTGTTAAGTTTCTTAACTTCAAGTACAAAACCCACATTTTGAACAATGCCCCCAAACTGAAGAACCTCGAGTACCCAAAGGTTTGGATAGATGAAGATTTTTCGCCTAAAGTGCAAATAGCGCGCGAAAAATTGAGGGACTTTGCTAAAGAAAACCGTAAAGGAAACGAACGCTTTTCGCTGCGCTTCAACTACATTTACATTTGGGATCGCATGTTTCGATATGACTCAGGCACCGACAGTATTGTCGAGGTAACCACTAACCGCGATATCTCAACGGATGTAACAGACCCACAACGCGCTATTGTACACGTGCCCACGTTACAACCTACTTCCGCAGATTGACAAACGGTTTCACTTAATCGAAAATCCACCGCTAGATCAGATGTATCAGTGCCGTTAGCCAATTTCCGAAGCATCTTCAGCAAGCTCGATAACCTAAAAGCACTTATCTACACGTGTTCGGCTGACATAATCATTGGTTCGGAAACGTGGCTCTGCGACGAAATTTCAAACAGTGAACTTAACTTTCCTACACAGTTTGCGGTTTTTCGCAAGGACAGAGCAGTATCTAGAGGAGGAGGAGTTATTATAGTAGTTAAAAAAGAATTCCAACCCTCGGCTATCGTTTATGAAACGCCCCTCGAAATTATTTGGGTTACTGCGCGGTCAGTCCATATCACTTTCGTTATTGGCGCGTGCTACCGTCCACCCGACAGCGGTCCTGAGTTTGATGATTGTAAGGTTTAACGCGCCGACGCAACGCAGGCGATGAGGTGCGCCGTAGTGGAGGGCTCCGGATTAATTTTGACCACCTGGGGATCTTTAACGTGCGCCGAAATCTCGTACACACGGGCGTTTTTGCTTTTCGCCTCCATCAGAAAAG
Source organism: Haemaphysalis longicornis (assembly GCF_048455015.1). Lineage (NCBI taxonomy): Eukaryota > Metazoa > Arthropoda > Arachnida > Ixodida > Ixodidae > Haemaphysalis > Haemaphysalis longicornis. Next base: position 10,710,905 of record NW_027526225.1, on the reverse strand, counting down.
CGACCGCCGCGGCCGGGAATCGAACCCGCGACCTTGTGCTCAGCAGCGCAACGCCTTAGCCACTGAGCCACCGCGGCGGGTAGCGGTCCTGAGTTTATAGACTTGTTAAATGATTCCCTCGAGTATATATCTAAACACTATCCAAATGCTGTACTGATTTTAGGTGGCGACTTTAACTATCCCGGCATTGAATGGTCGGCCTCATCCATTCCCAGTAACAGTTCCCATCGCCACGATTGCTTGCGTTTTCTTCATTTGGCACATGTACACCATTTGACCCAGTTAGTCGAAGAACCCACCCGGGGCGTTAATATTTTAGACCTGCACACTAAACTTTTTTACGCCCTTTTGGGCCAAAAAGGGTGTAAAAATCTTGTCCCATGGCTAACACCCTTAAAAGGTGTTTTGTCAAAAAAAGGGTGTATGGATGAAAAAAGGGTGTTGAGCTCAACACCTTTAAAAAAGGGTGTTGAGGATGCTCAACACCCTAAATAAAGGGTGTTGAGTCTCACACCCTTTTTCTGAGGTGATGGCATGCGCAGAGGCAATGTCAAACGGCAGAGCGCGCAGCATTCAACACAAACAGCCAATACGTACAAGTTACAGTTGGAACACGGGATGCAAGCGATACAGGGAGTGCATACTTACTTAGCAATACATGTGCTGTTCTTGCTTTTATACCCAGCAGAGGAAAGCCCCCAGATGGAGTCGGTGGGCTTGTCGCAAAAAACTGATATTTTAGCGCTAATTTTGGAAGTATGGATTTTACTACGAGAATATACTAATCTACACGTGGATTTGCAAAACTTTTTAATTACGCGGTAGTTTTCCTGATCCGTAACTTAAAGAATTTTATTAAATACCATACAAATCTTCCCTGCCACCTCAACACCCTTTTTCCCAGAAGGGTGTAAAGCTACAAATTAGGGTGTTCGAAACTAAGAAACAGGGCGTAAAGAAAAAAAGGGTGTAAGAACAGACCGCCAACGAAGAAAAAAGGTGGAGAGACCTCCAATTTTGGAGGCATTTTGTACCTGTTTACACGGGTGGACTGAACATTCTCTACAAGCGGGCGGGGGGGGGGGGGTTGTGCCTCAGGATGTTTACAGCAATATGAATTGGCATAATTTATTACTAGTGAAGCTCTTTAAGCTTCAGGAGGTAGTTTCGGCAGCATTAGCAAAAAACTACAAAGAAAAAATTCCCTCGCACTTCCCCGAGGGGGAGAGTGTGTAAGTGCGAATGCACGGTTGTTGATTGCGCTATTACGGTGGATATCGTGATCTTGGAGTGGAGAGGAGGCGCCCAACACCCGCAGTCACTGAGCGGAGAGAGGAGGAGGAGAGTAGCGCCCGCCGTTACGGCGAGGGCTACACGAGCGCCCTCACGCGTCGGAATGCGGAGCGCCCACTACGCGAGCGAGAGCTCTCCCGCCCGAAGTGGAGAGGAGGCGCCCAACACCCGCCATCACTGAGCGGAGAGAGGAGGAGGAGAGTAGCGCGCGCCCATCTTCCCCCGTTGCTAGGGAACACGAGGAGGAAGACGAGGAGCGCGCGCACCCGCAGCTGTTGCTATGCGGACGACGGCGGCGGACGATTCAGGCTCGCTTAAGAAGTGCATTCGCACTTAAAAACTGGGGCGCCTGTAAAGGGTGCACCACCGCAGATAGGGTATTATGACAGTGAAGTCGGCTTTCGAGCTTGTTAGAGTGTGAGCACAAGGGCGTATGCGTATCCTCACCTCTTACTGTACCATTTCAAAGGTACTAGTCTTTTTTGGACTCTAAAAGCTAGAAAAATTCGGGCAGCTTGCAATAGTGGTGCAAGGCTGGAGAAACAGCAACGCTGGGGGCCGACCTACCTTGTTTCCCTCTTGGATCTCCTGGAAATGGGGAGGGGGCGGAAGGGGGGCACACTGGAACAGCCTTGTAAAATCCGGTTAAATTTGGCCTCATCCCTGAGCGGTCATCCTGGCTTAGCAAGAAGATTGTAAATCTTAGCAAACATTACAAAACCTAGCAACACCGGAAGAAACTAGGTCGACCCCCAGCTCCGCTGTTCTTTTTTTGCAACTGAACACCTATTTCACACGGTTTCAACAACCTACAGAAAGCCAAGCGTGTTGCAGTTCGTAAACATCCTTTTCGCCACACGACTACAGTCTTCTTAATTTTGAAGGTTCAAATTGGTGTTTCACGTGCCAATGCTAAACTTGGGGCATGAGCTGCACCCAATAAGGAAACGAGCGATCATTGCATAAGAGCAATTATTTTGTTTTGCGTTTGGAAATTTCTTGCGAATAGAGCAGTATATGAGGGGAGGTCTTCTTCTTTACAGTGATATTATGCATCCGAACATGGCCTTATTCAATGAACAGCTGAACACGTTTTCCACACCCTTTCAACACCCTAAGAAAAACCAAGGGTGTTGAAGTTGATCAACACCCTTATTTTCAAACAAAAAGGGCGTACAGCTAGAAAAAGGGTGTTGAGGCTCAAGAAAAAGGGTGTAAAGGCCTCCCAACACCCTTTTTCCACCTATGCTACGCCCTTTTTGGCTAAAAGGGTGTAAAAAAGTTTAGTGTGTGCTTTTCACTACCCATCCTTAGAATCCCCTCACCCGCGTTATCGAAAAGATTAGCGATCACAGGGTCGTTCACTGTTCCCTTTCCATACCACGCGTCGAATATGCTAAGGTTGTCAAACACTTGTTGAACTATGCATGCGCTGACACCGAGAGGATGAATAGAATGTTTGAAGAATTTATACCCAGATTCGAATCTGATTTTGGAAATCGCACAACAAATTAAAACTGGCACCTATTTCGTGACACTCTGAAACAAATAGAAGAATGCTGCGTCCCAAAATTAACCATCAGCTCTAAAACTAATGATCCCTGGTTCACACGTAATGTAAAAAGATGTTTAAACAGGAAAAAAACGTGCATTAAAAAAGGCTACGCGAACAAATTCACCGGTGGACTGGCTTAGTTATAAAAATATATCAAAGGAATCCGAAACTTCCATAAAAGAGGCCAAAGACAAATATTTCAACTGCACTCTTCCCAACCTTCTCAAATCCGATCCCAAAAAATTCTGGCGTGTGGTCAATCCTAGAGAAAGTCCTACTGATTCAGCACTAGTGAACAATAAAGGCGACATCTTATCAATGGAGGAAAGCGCTGAACACTTCAATAATCATTTTTCATCAGTATTTGCGGACGAACTCCCACTAAATTTCCCGATGCCGGCCCAACCTGACATTCTCCACCCTTTTCTTGCAATTACCGTAACCGAAAATGGTGTTGCGCGTGCAATAGAACGTCTTCCTTGCAAAACAAGCCCGGGGCCTGATGGGATTAGCGCCAAACTTCTCAAATTAACCTGCCACAAATCAGCATACCTATTGACGCTCATCTTTCAGCAATCGCTTGATACGGGCTGTGTACCGGAGGATTGGAAGTATGCTCATGTCAAACCTCTATTCAAATCTGGCGAAAAGTCCTCTCCTAACAATTACCGGCCTATCTCGTTAACGTGTATTTCTTGCAAGCTACTAGAGCATATTCTTCACTCACACATTATAGCGCACGCAAACAGAAACAATTTACTCATCGAGTACCAACATGGTTTTCGCAACAAGCACTCCTGCAATACCCAACTATTTGAACTGTTAACTGACCTCCATAAATCCATGCACGACTCTGTTCCTACTGATGCAATCTTTATAGATCTTTCTAAGGCATTCGATCGCGTACAACACAAACGTTTATTAGCCAAAGTCCGTAACCTTCAACTTGACGAAAAAACGACACAATGGATTTCCGAGTTCCTATGCAACCGACACCAATCAGTAAAATTCAACAATATAATTTCCAGAAAAAGCCCGATCAAATCAGGTGTTCCTCAGGGATCTGTACTTGGCCCTTTATTATTCTTGGTTTATATTAACGACGTCGGATCTAACATTGCCTCTTCAATACGTCTATTCGCGGACGACTGTGTCGTATATAGGGAAATAACCGTACCAACCGACGTTTCTACCCTACAGTCAGACTTAATGAAACTCGCGGAGTGGTGCCGATTGTGGCAAATGGAAATTAACATTGGAAAAGCCAAACACATCAGATTTTCTTCCGGTACAGCCAACCCTCCTCCCACATATGCAATTAATGACAGCATAGTTGAGACGGCGTCATCAATAAAATACCTTGGCATTTTTCTAAGCTATGATTTAACATGGAACACTCATCTTGAGTACATTACTAATAAATCCTTTAAAAAACTCGGTCTCCTGAAGCGTCGTCTTAAGTGCGCAAACGCAGACACTAAACTTCAGGCGTATAAAGCTTTGATCAGGCCTTCCTTGGAGTACGCGTCAACTATCTGGCACCCTCATACGGCAATATTGACTGACATTCTGGAATCGGTACAAAATAAAGCAGCCAGGTTCATCTGTTCCTGTTACTCTAGTTATGAAAGCGTCTCATTACTAAAGCATAATTTGAACCTTCCTTCTCTTGCCATGCGCAGAAAGTTGTCTCGCCTTTCCTTTTTTCACTCGTTGTATAATAGTGACACAACGTTTTCCCGAAGTTTCATTCACCCTGCTCCTTACGTATCTGCTCGAATCGACCATGCGCATAAGATTAAACCAATATTTGCGCGCACTAACAAATACCAGTTGTCACCCCTTTCTTTGTGTATAAACGAATGGAATTCCCTACCTTCAGCCATAGTCTCCCTCACAGATCCATCGCGTTTCAAGTCTGCTTTATTGTCTTATTTAGAATCCGGTGAACATATGTAGCGATTCTTTTCGTGTATGACGCGTGGTGACAATGCGTGCTCGCTTCTTTTCAAGTTTGTTACATGCTGTTTTGACTCGCCACTTTGTCCCAGTTCCCTCACCAAATGTATAGTTGACAATGTTGTACCCGGTTTTTGTATCCCCCCTTATGTAATGCCCTCTGGGCTTTTAAGGTAAATAAATAAATAAATAAATAAATAAATAAATAAATAAATAAATAAATAAATAAATAAATAAATAAATAAATAAATAAATAAATAAATAAATAAATAAATAAATAAATAAATAAATAAATAAATAAATAAATAAATAAATAAATAAATAAATAAATAAATAAATAAATAAATAAATAAATAAATAAATAAATAAATAAATAAATAAATAAATAAATAAATAAATAAATAAATAAATAAATAAATAAATAAATAAATAAATGTCAAAGTGGCGGAGGCCGCTTTCTTTAAGCAAATCACGACACTGTGCCGGTCTGTTTTGAAATGGGGAATTCGGGGAATGACCGGAATCAGCTGCAGGTGGCCGCTGGGAAGCGGGGATGAAGCGATGCCAGCGATCCGCGTAAACAAACTGCGCCAGCAGGACACAGATGTGCATTGGAACGACGGTTCAGGATTTATTGCTTTCGGTCCCTGTGAGGCTACTCCTAAATCACTATAACTACGCGTCAGTCTTGGGTAGTTTGTTGGTTTTTAGTGTCGCGGCTTCCGGTGCGAATCCTTTCTGAGAATTGATGTCTAGTTTGCGTGGGAACGGGAAAGGAGTTTTGGACAAGGGGTTGGCCAATTGTCCAATTATGAGCTCCGCCTGTGGGTGGCTGTGCGGCCTATAAACGGCCAGAACTGTTAATTATGTGCCCTCCTCTCTTTCTTGGGTACCGTCTTCCTTGGAGGCGCGTTTTTTTTTAATAAAACCAAGGTGTTGGTGGTAGAAGGGGAGGAGAGAGCCCCGCGTAATGCGGGCTCGTCCCGAGATCGTCTCTAGCTCGGATCTGCGATGTCAGTGGTAACTTCTTTGTAAATATTGTATTAAAGTGTACAGTTTGGGGAGTAGACCGTCGTCAGCTATGTGTCTTCGATCAGCGAGCTATCTTCAAAATCAACATCAACATCGACCGATCTCATCCATATTGCGTAATTTCAACTGGAAGTTTTTAATGCTAAGAGCGTCTAAGATGACGTATTGTGCGAGTTGAAAGGAAGAAACAGTAGAAGAAAGGTAGGGACGTTACTTAAGGAAATAATGCGAACTGCCCTGTTGGCTGCGCTGCACATGGAAATGGGACCAAGGGGCTTGAACGGGAAAGAAAGGACTGGTATAAAATAAAAAATAGCAAAATGAGGAACAATACTAAACAGGGCGTGGAAATGGCAAGTACAACGACAACACCACGGAGAAAGAAAAAGAAACGGCATATATAAGCAGGAAAAACGATTAATAAAAAATAGCAAAATGAGTAAAGCACGAAACAGGGCGTGTAAATGGCAAGTACAACGACAAAACTACGGAGAAAAAAAAGAAATGGCATAAAGATAAGCAGGAAAAACGATACAATCGGCAAACGAAGAATCCCACACACTGGTAACGCCCTACAGAAACTCTGTGTGTTTTGCCTCTTATGCACTTAAATCTGCTACTTCAAGACGAGATTGGAAAGGCTTGCTTCCGCTGCACCGTATCTACAACTGAAATATGACTAATTTGGTGTGTACATGATGTAAATAGTGTACATAATTTTTTTGTTTTCCTGAAGTGGAGCTGCTCCTTTCGGGCAGGCTGTCGTGCAATACTGTCTCTTAGAATTGCAGTGGTTTCGTTCATGCTGCTTCTCATTTATGCCTCTCGTTTATGCTGCGTCTCATTTCATTTATGCTACCTCTATTTGTACTAGTCTATTTCCTTCGGCCGCTCTTATCCACCGAAAAATATTTTTGATATTCATATTGGTTTTCCTTCCGAAGGGTTTTGGCTTCTAGCCCCGTCTGTTTATTGCCTTTAATGCTTTAAACCTGTCATGGCTTTTCTGGAGCAAATCAGTTCCCCATATTATTTTCCTCTTTCCTCATTCTGAGAGAGGGGGTTATGACATTGTAAAGAGCAAAGAGTCCTGCGGTGATACTAATGAAGACTTGCGCTACTTCCATTTGTGTTTGTAAGTACTGAAAGCTATACTTACCACCAACCCATAATGGCACTGCATGTTTTGCATGATGCCCTTCTATTCTGGGACCCGCCGCGGTGGCTCAGTGGCTAAGGCGTTGCGCTGCTGAGCACGAGGTCGCGGGTTCTATTGCCGGCCGCGGCGGCCGCTTTTCTGATGGAGGCGAAAAGCAAAAACGCCCGTGTGTACGAGATTTCGGCGCACGTTAAGGATCCCCAGGTGGTCAAAATTAATCCGGAGCCCTCCACTACGGCGCGCTTCATCGCCTGCGTTGCGTCGGCGCGTTAAACCCTACAATCAATCAATCAACCTTCTAATCTGGTTTGCTTTTGTTGAGATTTTTTTTAAGCTCCTATCAAATAGATTAATTGCAGCCTAATGCAACATGGCAACATTAATAATATATGTCGTATGACGTCCCCAAGCACACAACCAATGCCCAAATCTTCTAAACTTCATTAGAGAAAGGAAAATTGTCTTGAGTGAGTTTCTTGATACACATAACCGTAACATTAGGCTTGGGTATTTCATGGTTATTGAATGTAACCTAATGCAATGGCCACTACCTAAAAGCATTTCAATTTGAGAAAAAAAGTTGCCACAGCTGCTGGAGGGGGCTTATAGGTTGGCGCTTGCACTATCAGAGAAAACGTGTTGGTTTAGCATAAAGTGCAGTGAGAAATACGATTTCCATTTACTCGCATTTCTTGGAAACATTGTCCCGTTCGAACTTCCATTCGCTAGAAAAGCAAGCAGTTGTAAAGAGAACCTCAACAGATCGCGACGACAATCAACTGACGCATTCAGGGGGGGGGGGGGGGGGGGCGGGGGTAGAGGAATGATTCATGTTAAAATAGCGCTCTGAGACGGGGCCAACAAAGAAAAGACTACAGAGGACTAGAGCTGGACATTCACTGAATTCTTTTACCACACACAAAAGAATAAATACAGAAACAGCGCATGCGCGAAAAGGGGCAAGCAACCAGGAAAAAATCAAAGGAAAAAAAAAACAATGAGGGGGAAGTGATTTCTTTTTAAAGGAAGAAGGAAAATAAATGGACTGGGGATATTATTAAGCTCTCATGGGAGCACACCTGCATTTAACACAGTCCGGAGACTGGAATAGTAGGGGCAATAGGATAGGAGAGAGAAAGTAAAGATGAGAAAGGTGGGGAAAGAGTAGAGAAGAGTAGTTCCACTGTCGTGAATTTTGTCGCACACAACACACCATGAACACGGTTGGCTGGTGTAATGCTGCGTCCGGGAGACAACAAGCTTCGAAGGGAATGGTTAAGCGTGGAGGCGAGCTTACTGTTACGAGGAGCGATGTCTGCGGCATTCCCGACCGCTTTGGAGTTCGCTGGATTGGAGTGCGGTCGACAAACGGGTACTGGGGGCGAGGGGGGGGAGGGGCGGCAAGAGAGAGAGAAGAAGGGGAGCTGGCAGTCGACCGCCCAAACCAGCAGAGCGAAAGCCGGGCGACATCCAAATACAGGGCGATGGCCCGCGCGTACAAGGGGTCTCCGAATTGAAGTACCCCCGAAGCAGACGAGCGTGAAAAAACACGTCCGCTGAACTCCGAAGCGACGACCGAACTCCTGTGACGCATCCACAAAGCCATTTCTCCGAGTGTGCGAAGTACCCGATAATCTACGCGCTACCCTTCTAAGGTGCGGAGAATTCAACACTGCATGTTATGCGTTAGCATGGCCCAAACGTTCGCTACCTGGCGGAGGAAAAATTTCACAAGACGTTTTTACAGAGCACAGCTGTGACGGCGCAATCACTCCAACGGAAGCTGCCACGATGGAATTAATTGGTTGCTAGGTGAATACCCACTACTGCCGCCAACTCTAGCAGGCAAGAAAGGCGGGCAACGCTGTGAGGGTGGCCTCATGACTGCGCTCGGGTTTAGCACGGTTTCAATAAAAAGGCTGACCGGGCAGCTATTCCCCTAGAGTCAGTAGTATTACACTATGCTATTTATAGTCCGGTCTTTACCGCGCTATTTAACCATGTTTCACGAGACACAAAGATTAGGCGTTCAAATATTATAAAGGGTATTTCTAGTACCATTCGTTAGCCATCGCGCTGCTATGTAAAGCGTCGTAGGCAATGTATGTACGTTGGGGATTCAAATCCCGACCATGTCATAGTATTTCTTTCTGGGCAGCTGCTTTAGGTTCCATGGCTTGCGTATCCTATTCGCAAACTCAAAACAAACGTTTTTGATTGAACTGTGAAATTATCATTTCTATTGTCATTCTTTCGGTCATTGGCAGGATTCTTCAGGTTTTAACTCGTGCTTTTTATCAGAAAATCCAATTGTTTTCGCCCATAAACAAATACTGATGTCTGCATTTCAGAAAATTTGAATGTCTGATATAAGGCAAACATAGTTTCCTTCCATCCAATTTATAAAGACAAAAAGTATACTAGGGAGATTAGAAAAAATATGTGCACTTAACCGGCGGCCTTCCGTTCATTTAGTTAGGAATGCTCGTTGGGTTGGTTTTTACAATAGCAAACGAAAAAAATTACGCCCACCTGTCCTCGCGGGAACCCTGGTGTGATGCGACGCTGAAGGGGGTTCCATTGTGCGTTTCCGTTGGGTCGATTACTCGAATTGCGTGCGCAATCGTCGGGTAATGCGAGAGAAAGAGAGAGAGAGAGAGCAAACGTAGCGCGGACGACCATCGACTGAGAGACCGGCCGGAGCGCGGCACTCCGCTTATATGCGCAGCACGCCCGAAGGGGAGGAGACCGCGGAGAGAGAGGGCGCTGCACATGCGCACAGCGCGCTCGCCGCGCGCAGCGCCGCCCACCGGCGGAGTGAGAGCGCGCGCCGCACTGCGCGCGCCACAGATGTTGGGGGAGAGGGCGCGCTATCACGGCGAGAGGAGAGGGGGTTAGCGGAGGCGAGTGGCAAGGTGTACGGACGCGGACAACGACGACGCAGGAAGGACAGGGCCACGGAGTGGCCGCGGAAGAAACAAATTCGAAACAAAAAACAAAAAAAGTGGCCGCGGAAGAAACAAATTCGACGCGTTCAAAATGGCGCCGAAAGGCAGCACGGGCGGGATGAACGGGATCACAAGAAGAAACGAACCACCGCTTGTGCTGTCTCAGCCAGAACAAGAAACAAAATATAAAGAAAATGGTGCCAGCTGTCCATGGAGAAGGCGCGCGAGCATTGCGAACGCGGGAAAATAGAATTACATTGAACAAACTTTCGTTCATTTCAAGAAGGAAGTGAGACAGAAGGAAAGAGTGTCAGGGGTGGCACCAAAAAGCGGGAATGGCGCCACAGTTCCGATGGCTAACCACCACTCTGCACATTTGTCAGCTTTCATGCTCAGTGTAACTGCTTTAATCTTTTGTTGCGGTTGTAAATGTTCTAAACCGATCGGAATAACGGCATGGAATACTGCTACTGCCTGAGTCCGCACTTAGGTGTCGTGACCACATCACTACCAAGCTCGACATTGGGACAAACGAGCGACCAGTGAAGCAATATATAAACCACTGCCGGTTTTGAATTAGTGTTCATTCATGGACAAGCCAAATGCGAGAGCTTGAACACAAAATTATGAACCAGCACAAGAAAATTCAAAAATACTGTTTGTGTAGGTCCAGCAACCGCACGCTATTGGTATACAGTATAGCCAACTTATAGCGAACCCGGTTTTAACGATATAGCGGCTATAGCGAACAAATATTCGTTTCCCGTTACCATTGGTATACATAGATTTTCTGTCCAGATATAGCGAAAAAGCGGATATAACGAAGTGATTTCGGTTTCCCGTTGTGTTCGTTAAAGCGGGCTCGCCTGTATATTTGGAAATCTCTATTTCCCAACTTCGTTTTGTAATTAGGCCAGTCGTCATTTTGACTTATATAAAATAAAATCATGCTATTTGTGTGGTCTGATTCATATTTTTGTTCCCGCGTTTCGTTTGTTCACGAGTGTACGTGGTCCCTCTGAATATTTTGAGGCAATCAATTCCTTAGTACTTCGTTCACATATTTTCCACTGACAATAGACGTACCAACACAGGTCGTCACTACGTTCACGCTGAGACTCTGACACTGTCATTAGAGAGTTTTAGCTAGCCGTTTTCAACGGTACGCTTAGCTATCGGCGGCAGGCTCAGCGCAACCGCAGCCAATGGCGTTCGCTGCCAAGCGCGCCACGCATGCGCGATGGCGCTCCCGCTTGCTATCAGAAAGGAGCGGACCATAACAAACGGTCAGGTAAAAGTCGCTATTCTCTTTTGCGCAATCTTTCGGCGTGGTGTAAAAGCGTCAAACTGCCGCCCCATTCCGTCCGTCAAATTTTCGAACCGTGGGATCAGTGCGGGATTCATAAGCAGAAGGTTACGTCAGGTATGACTTTATTGATGCCTGCAATACGGTGATTTTTACTGATAAATCAAACTCTCCGCAAACAAAACACACCAAGTGAGACCGCCACGCCCCAAAGCAATTATTGCGACGCGGTCTGCTGCACTATTCGGCGCAAGGAACCGGATTTTGTTGATGGATTGATTCATTGATTGGTTGATTGATTGATTGATTGTAGGGCTTAACGCACCGCCGCAACGCAAGCGATAAGGCGTGGTGTAGTGGAGGGCTCCGGATTACTTTTGACAACCTGGGGATCCTTAACGTGCGCCGAAATCTTGTACACGCGGGTGTTTTCCTTTTCGCCTCCATCAGCAAAGCGGAAGCCGCGGCCGGGAATCGAACCCGCGACTTCGTGCTCAGCAGCACAATTGCTTAGCCACTGAGCCACCGCGGCGGGTAATCGGATTTTGCTACAGACGTCACCGAGCAGTGAGGCATCATGACAATGTCTGAGCGGAGTGCTCTCGCGGGGCGAGGAGAAAGGCGAAACAAGGAGGAAACGCCACGCGAATGAGCATGCGCTGTTTTGATTTGCGATACCTCTGCTAATACTCATCGCATTAGCCATATTAAATGCAGAGCATTTCAGTAACTCACGATGTCACCCGCGTTGACGTCCGTAGTCGTAGTCCGCACCCGTCCCCCTACACTATATAAAAAAAAATACTATCCGGCGCCTGGTTTCGATCCCTCGACCCTGCGGGCGGAACGCAATGTACATGGTGATCTACCCACTGCGCCACAAAGCCGATACAGAGTGGGAGGCTATGAACGCGCCTTATATCATTGACTCATTCAAACTACGTCAAGAAGCTGCTGATACAACGCATTCACTACCACCAACTCCCCAAACACTAAACGTTAACGCAATACCCCCACCCCTATGCGACGCATTTACTCGAGTCCCCCTCGCGGGGAGATGGGCCCAATTTTTTAAAGAAGATAATAATAACAAAACTGGTTTATCTGAAAGTGTGAACACCCATGTATCGAAAAATCATCTTCCAAGACCCGTTCAAGAATTCTGAAAAAATTCCGCAAGCTCTCCCAGCACAATACCTTTTCCTGCTTTTTAAAGAACCCCGGTTATGTCGCCGTCACCTGCAGCTTTTCCTGCTTCCATTAATTTGAGAGCCCTTTCTACTTCCTCTTTAGTTACGAGAGGACATCGCAAGCTCTACTTGTACGCTAAGCAGTTTCCCTTACTGTAACGTCGCCACCGTAAAGCCTGGTGTAAAATTATTCTGCCACTTTTGTCATCTTCTCCATGTTGTGCGTAATGTTACCCTGCATTTCTATCAGTCCGTACATTCTGTATTTGCCGATGGCTAGATTAAACCAGTATTGTACGGAACGGCATTACAAGGAACGGCGTTCCTGGAACTAGTTCCTTTTTGGAGGAACGCCACCGTTCCATTTAGGCTCGGTGGAACTGCACCAGTAACTCGTTATGTTTTTGAAGGAACGGCAGGAACGGCGTTCCTTGTGCAAACGTTAGATCACTAGGATTTGGCTGTTTTTGAAATTTACAAGTCACTACTGTGTTGCTCTTCCCATAAGCTGACCAATTTGCCCGCCCTTCAGCGGTACGTGCTTCCTCGAAGGTCAAAGGCAGAAGAATAGAACATAGCCAGCCGCAGATTATGCTTGCTTTCATGCTGGTTGAGTTTACGCGGCATTCGACGAGTGAACACCAGCCTATTCAATTTTTTTTCTCCTTACAATGGAAGAGAGCGACGTATTACTGGAGTGTCCATGATATGCGCGACTTGAAGAGTTAATTCCCAATGGGGCGACTGAAGGTGAAGAAAGAGCGATCCCTGGAGTCGGGGCGCCTTCGGTAAGACCGCAAAGATGATAGTGGCCATTGTGTCCTCAGCTTCTTTTTGGGTGGATTATTGTTGATCATTATAGACGTTTTGTGAGGTCATGATGAATGTAAAGCTTTAACCGGTGTCACTGCGGTGACGCTTCGGAGACAGTGAACTCCGCTCGGCCTGTAAAATTTTTAAGGGAAACCGAAAATAATATGACTGAAAAGGTAATCTGGAGGAGATTCAAGCGTACAGGCCGGGGGGGGGGGGGGGTGGAGGCTGCTAGGACAAAGAATTAAAATGAGGTGAATGTAGGAATGTAAACATATAACGAAAGTTAGGCTTCCCGAACCGAATGGGTGGTATTTGTGTGCACAACCCGTACTGGTTAAATGAGCATTTCGGAGATATAGAAGCTGCGGCTGTTTTCAAAAAGGCCCGTTCTTCCTCCACGACAGTATCCTAGAGCAGTGTTCGTAAATTCAATTTAACAAGGCAGCCCAGCCTACGTAATACTCTTCATAAGGTTTCCTGCATTCTGGGGACTACCTAATGTTTGTTATGTTTTGAATGTTGAGAGTGTGCATGTAATTTATGCAATTCGAGTATATGTAATTTCAAAAAATACATAAAGAAGGCGTTAGACCATCAGAAACGCCGATTAATTGTCTTAGCTGATTTCCATGCCGCAAAAAGAGAGCGAAAAAGATTAACAACCTGTCGTAAATGAAAAAACAAAACGTGTGCTAAAGAATTCAATGGCCTGCATAACAGGTGTCCTAAGGACAAGGTATTAGGCAAAAAAATATAAATGTAGAATTTCTAAAAATACCTGGCAAGGGTCAAACATGGCATCAATCAAAAAATAAATTCACTGCTCCAGATTGTCGCCCATAACCCCCGTTAAGCGAAATAAAGATATAACGGCTGTCGCAAACAGGCAAGCACCCGATAATTTGGTCGCCGAAAAGTTTGCGCACCGAAATGTGCGTACATCGAAATGTCCGTGCACCGAAACGCCTGTACACCCATATATCCGTACACCGAAATTTGCGCACCGAAACATACTGCACCGAAATGTCTTAGGCCCGTCTGGAGTCTGTCTGATGCTCCCTGAAAAAATTCGCCTAGGAGAGTTTCATTGAATTATTTTTATCTCCAGATAATCTGCTGCAGGCGGTGTTAATATGCGTAGAATATACGTAGTTAGAAGTGAGTTTTAAATTTAACACTTACTTTCGCCCCAAGATTATCCCAGAAAAATATGTTTTCATTTAAAAACGTAAATGTAACGTTATTGTAACGACACGTTCCAATGTTCGAAGTGGAACTGAAACGCGTTCCTTTCGCAATAATGGAACTTGTAACGGGAACTCGTTTCGAAATTGGGAAGGAACGAGGAACGAGCTTTCGTTCCGATTTTAGAGGAACGTGTACAACACTGAATTACACTTACTTTTTAAGCTTCCTCTTATTTGCAGCCTTTCCTCGATCACTTCCAGATTATATCGACGCATGTCGTTTTTTTACTTCTGTGAATGAGAATTGGCAGATCGGCTGACTCTTCTTGACCTGCCGTATTTCACAATTTCCTGTCCTTACGTTTCGCAATTATGTCCTTCGTTTTCTTAGTCACTTTTCTGGTTTCTTCGGTACATGCTGCTTCTGCACAGCTTCTGCTCATTCTGTGATTGCAGTTCTTTATTCTCATTTAGCCTGTCTGTTTCGTGTTTGCGCGGCTGATAGTGAACCAAGCCTTGACGAGAAGAACCCTTCGGTTTATTCGGCGGACAGTTTTATAGCATACATTGGGAAAGGGCGGAGTGCACATGAAAGGCGAATGCACACAGCGAGCATGCGCCGCCGCGATGCGATGACAAGAACATGCCACACGCGCGGGTGGGCTGACGCGCTTGCCGCGGCTATCACACACGATGCATCTTCCCCTCAATAAACAAAGCAATAACGACCATGCACAACAACACACTTGATTACTTTCAAGAGCACCAATAGAAAATCTCATGTCAGACCTCCGAATAAACAAAGTAATAACGTACATGCACAAGAACACACTTGATCGCTTTCAAGAGCACTGATTGAAGTGTTCATCATAAGTCAGGCGTTGAGGGGGTCTTCGCGGGCGCGTTGATCTTCTCACCGGTGCGCTCACTGGTAGCGGCACCCCCACTGTTGAACCTGCTGTGTTGTAGTGCGGCTGTGTTGGTATCCGGTCGTCGCCCGCTTCGTCGTCGGAGTCGTCGTCATCGGACGTGTCAGGAACGAAAGGTTCTGTCGTCTTGAGCAGATGTTGCCGGTTTCGGCGAAGAACTTTTCCGTCCTCGGTGACGACACGGTACGACCGAGGCTGCACAGCACGGATCACTTTTGCTTTCCTTGCCCACGTGCCATCACGAATTCTAACTACTTCGCCCTCTCCCAAGGGTACCAGGGAACGTCTGGGCTGTTCTTGTTGTTGATGTTTTCGCACAGTAATGCGAGGCTGTTCACTGAAGTCGGGCAGAGGGGTCCGGAGCCGTCGGCCTTGGAGTAGCTCGCCGGGCGAATTGCCATCTTCCAAAGGACTGGATCTGTAACTGAGCAATCCCAGCCAGAAGTCATCGCTGCCTTCAGTAGTTTTCTTTAGGATCCTCTTAACTACCTGCACGCCCTTTTCTGCAAGGCCATTGGAACGAGGAAACCGGGGGCTAGAGGTGGTATGGGTGAAATCATATCTCTTTGAGAAGAGTGTAAATTCCCGACTGGCGAACTGTGGTCCGTTATCAGTGCATACCTCCACTGGTATCCCGTATCTGGCAAACATAGCGCTAAGCTTCTCAATGACTGTTGCTGTGCATGTGTCACGGAGCAATTCCACCTCTGGGAAATTGGAAAACGCGTCATACGCGCATAGGTACGCTTTGCCACCGTGGTCGAAAATATCCACCCCGACTCTATACCAGGCATGTTCGGGCACGGGACGAATCAAACGTGGCTCACTTTGTTGTTTATACACATGCGTCTGACACACTGCGCATTTCCTGACGAGGTTATCAATGTCTGTCCCGAGGCCTGGCCAAAAAACTAAACGGCGGGCCCGTGCCTTGCATTTATTTATTCCCAAATGGCCATCGTGAATTCTGCGCAAAACTTCGGCGCGCATACTGGCTGGGATAACAACCTTGCATCCCTTCAAAACCACGCCGTTAACTGTCGACAGCTCCGCTGCAAACGGTTTTAGCTGGCCTGTAACGGGTTTGTGGGTGTGAAGACATTCGGTGACATTTTTCAAGTAGCCGTCCTCGCTTGTTCCTTGAATCAGTTTGCGCCATGTTGCCTCGCTTACAAGTGCTGAAATGCTACTTACAGCATGAACTTCGACGTCCTGCTCAGCGTCGTCCTTTCGGGGCTGGCCAACGGGCGCCCGTGACAGCATATCAGCCAATAGCAAGGACTTTCCGGGCACAAACTGCAGGGTGAAATCGTATTTGAGTAGACGAAGAAAGAAGCGTTGCAACCTTGGCGGCATGTCCCCAATCGCTTTCTGAGATATTCCTATCAGTGGGCGGTGGTCCGTTTCAAGCAACACTTTGCGGCCGTACACGAAATGGTGGAATTTCTCGCATCCATATACCACTGCCATGGCTTCCTTTTCGATCTGGGAATATCGTTTCTGAACACTCGTCAGTACCTGTGACGCATAAGCAACTGGTTTCCACCCGTCCCCGTGCCGTTGCAGTAGGGCCGAGCCGATGCCGTCTTGCGACGCATCTGAGCTTGTCTTCGTGTCTCGATTGGGGTCGAAGATAGCTAGAACGGACTGCTCACTCAGCGCGCCACAGACGAGATGCTATTCTTTCGCGTGGTTGGCAGTCCACTCAAAGACGTTGTCCTTTTTTATTAGCTCCAGGAGAAGTTTTGTTTTTTCGGCCAACGCTGGTATAAACTTCGCAAAGTAGTTAACAACTCCTAGCATTCTTTGTACGGTGTGCTTATCGGTTGGGGGCGGTATTCGTAGTACCGAAGAAACAGATGCAGGGCTCGGGCGTATTCCTTGCGCCGATATTACGTCACCCAAAAAAGAAATTTCCGTTACCCCTATTGCGCACTTCTCCGGGTTGAAAAAATTGCAGGAGTGGAGGGGGCGCCCGCAAAGTGACGCCGCCGCGACGCCATCTTGCTAGGGCTGAAGATTCGTAGTTGTTGCAGGGCGCGTCCTGTGCGTCCGCGGAAAAGTGTTGTTGATTCGCGTGTGCGCCATGTAACGCGATCAAAACAACTATGGTTGGTTCATGCGTGTCTTACGATTGTGCAAACAGCGTGAATGCGGCTCCGGTAGTCAAATTTCCCACGTAAGTTGCACGCGTGCAAGCTTATTCCTAACTGGTACTGCTCGTACCATTGTGTCGCGCAGTATTTGCGTGACCAACGTTTAATGTCTTTGCTGGTAGGATTCCGAACGGTGCTACATCAGTGTCTTTTTGTCAGTGCCTTTTGTTTGCCATTTGATAGTATGTTTTATGAATTGCATGTCTTGAATCATAAGTATGTCTTCTTTAGAGCAATAAACACTTTGCTTTCCAAATTACAAACTAGTTTCTCCTTTTTCGGTAGTTCATGTCACTGGCAATGTAATCTCATGGTGTAATTTACCAGAAAGATTGTTGGTTCTTTTTTTGCAGTTTATTTGTGTGTTATGTTGCGCAGAAATGCTATGGACATACTGTCATACTCATGAACGTTTTCTGTGTCAGTTTTTTGTACCTCCATTATGTCTCATCACAATACTGGAATCTGGGTGTTTCCGTTTGTTTTTCTGAAAATGCTGCATTTTATGGTCACTTAGTTTGTTCAATAACTGCTGTTTATCACTCTACAGTGGCAACTCTCAATTGCTTTTTTTCTGACAACTTTCATGATCAGTTCCTGAATTTGAACAGTTTACAATAAAGGACATACGTGTTAATGACTTTGCGAGGTCTTATGTATTTGTTTTTACTTTGTGGCAGCTGCATATCCCAACCTATCAGGTGAAAATAAAACAATGTTCGTGTACTCCGAGATGTGAGTTTTAACGAAATTCTTTTGGTAAAAGTTAATACGGAGACGTCCGACACGGCTCGCCTCATGGTACGCAGTGTTGAATTATAGCTTGAGAATCCGTTACGTCATTTGGAACCGCTGGGAAAGTCCGCAAAGACCACTGCAAAGCACTTGGCATCTGGTTTCTTGCCCCGAGCAAGCAAGGTGGGCGTAATTTTTCTCTTTTGAAATTCAGCGTAACCCTGCATTTAACCGTCCTATGATCGCTGCCTTGAATCTTGCCTAGCACTTCTACGTCCTGCACAATACCCGGGTTGCCACCCAAAATGAAGTCCATTTTGTCTTTGTTTTACCATTGGGACTTTTCAATGTCCACTTCCTGCTCGGTTGTTTGCAGAAGAATGTGCTCATCAACCACAGGTGAATTTTATCTTCAAATCCCACTGGTTCACAGACTTTTCAATGTCCACTTCCTGCTCGGCTGTTTGCAGAAGAATGTGCTCATCAACCACAGGTTAATTTTCTCTGCAAATCCAACTCGTTCACGTCGTGGACTGTTGCGATTGTCGATTCCGAAGATTCCCTTGACGGTTCTCCCTCTTACTTATTGTCTGCCTTTGCGTTAGTCTCCCATCACAATAGGCAACTGTGTTGTTCTCTCCATGACTAATTTCTTGCCCTGGTATAAAATGTCTACACCTTCATTGTCGTAGCTAGTTGGCGTATAAACCTTTTCTATCTTTAACCTGTATCCTGTGTTTAGCCTGATCATAACGGCTGCAACTCTTTGTTCAATGCTGAAACATATCTCCCGGTTTCCTGTTATTTCTCTGGGGATTATGAATTCCACTATGTGTTCTGGCTTCTCCTAAAGTTTTCTATAGCACAGAATATACTTGCTAGTTATGTCTAGAGCCACTAAAGCAGCTACGTGTAAGAATAACGACACTGATGCACACCGGCGGCAATGTTGTTGCATATCGCAAGGGTGACCTGCTTTATGCACCCATTTGCGGCAGACCTTGACGGGCGGAATCGGTCCGGGCGCTGCCAGGCAACCATGACAGCTGTGTGTACTATTTGAGGATTTCGAGACAACGCGCTGGTGGGACAGGGTCAGGCTCGGTTACACCAGCATAGCTTATTTAGTGACTCTGTGTTATGCTAGAGCTAATAAATAAGCTACGCTTTTCTAGTTGCTGTACGTTACGCTTGGCCACGGTCGTTCTTTCTCAGCGGGAAGCAAAGCAGGCGCTTTCCACCTTCCGGCTGATTGAAACAGCTTAGTACAGAGCAGCATGGCATCGCTACTTTGTTTGTGGCCAAAAAAAAAATCACTCTCAACGTCTCATACAGCCGCCCTGTGCCCAGAAAATTACGATTTATCGAAGAACGCACGCGCGCGACAAGCCAGGGGCCCAAAAATGTCAGCGCCCATGGGTCTTCCGGGGTAACAAAATGCCACGTGACACGGATCCCTTTGGTCGCTTTCGGTGGCATCAAACATTAAGAGAAAAGAGTGCCTATACTCCTAAACCCCCTTTAGGAGTATAGGCACTCTTGAAATTAAAGGGGGCAAAGCACCTGGTGAGGATCAGATAACAGCAGACCTCTTCAAGGACGGCGGAGAAAGTGTACTTGAAAAACTGGCAGACCTGTACACGCAATGCCTAATGACCGCAATAGTACCGGAATCTTCGAAGAACGCGAACATCATCCTAATCCATAAGAAAGGCGACATGAAGCACTTGAAAAATTACAGGCCGATCAGCTTACTGTCAGTCGTCTACAAGGTACTTACCGAGATAATTGCTAACAGAATTTCTGCAACCTTAGATTTCAGTCAATCTAAAGAACAAGCAGGATTCCGTAAAGATTATTCAACAATGGACCATATTCACACGATCAATCAGGTGATAGAAAAGTGCACTGAATATACTGAACCCCTATATATAGCCTTCATAGATTATGAGAAAGCATTTGACTCGGTCGAAACCCTAGCAGTCATTCAGGCATTACGGAACCAGGGGGTAGATGAGCATTATGTAAGAATACTAGAGGATATCTACAATGGGCCCACAGCCACCATCATCCTCCATAAGGAGAGCAGTAAAATACCTATAAGGAAGGGTGTCAGACAAGGGGACACAATCTCTCCAATGTTATTCACAGCATGTTTACAGAAGTATTCAGAACGTTGGATTGGGAACAGGTGGTAGTAAGGGTTAATGGGGAATACCTCAGCAACCTCAGATTTGCTGATGACATGGCCTTGCTAAGTAACTGGGGGACGAATTGCAAAGCATGCTTCCCGCACTGGACGAACAGAGTAGAACCGTGGGCCTGAAAATTAATATGCAGAAAACTAAAGTAATGATCAATAACCTCGGGACAGCACAGCAGTTTGAGATAGGTGGCGAGGCAGTGGAAGTGGTAAGCGAATATATCTACTTAGGCCAAGTTGTGACCCCAGATCCCAACCATGAGGCAGAGATAATTAGAAGGATCAGAATGGGGTGGGGTGCATATGGCAGGCATTCTCAGATAATGAATAGCAGCCTACCATTGTCGCTGAAGAAGAAAGTGTATGACCGCTGCATCTTACCGGTACTCACCTACGGGGCAGAAACTTGGAGGCTCACAAAGAGGGTTCAACCTAAATTGAGAGCGACTCAGCGGGCAATGGAGCGTAAAATGATAGGTGTTACATTAAGGGTCAAGAAGAGAGCGGAGTGGGTCAGGGAACAAACACGTGTTAAGGACATATTAGTAGAGATTAAGAAGAAGAAATGGACGTGGGCAGGGCATGTAATGCGAAGCCAAGATAACCGCTGGTCATTAAGGGTAACAGAGTGGATCCCTAGAGAAGGCAAGCGTTGCAGGGGGCGGCAGAAAGTTAGATGGGCAGATGAGATTAAGAAGTTTGCCGGGATAAACTGGTCACAGTTGGCACAGGACCGAGGTAATTGGAGAATAATGGGAGAGGCCTTTGCCCTGCAGTGGGCGTAGATAGGCTGATGATGATTATGATGATGATACTCCTAAACCTGATCAAGTGGCTCTAGTTAGCTTCATATAGCGTTCTCCTGTCCTTCGCTTAACACAATGATATCCCACCTAATGTTCGAGAGCTCCTTCAATAGTACTGCTAAGCTTCCCCCGCTTGACAAGGATCGTGCCTTAAACGTTGGCACCCTCAAGTTCCAAAGTCGGCTTGTCCGGACCGAGATGCTTGCCTGACCACCACCGTGGTCGTGTACCCTACAGCCGCTGAAGACTGAGGCCCGAAAGATTTATTCGTCAGTCATGGGAGGTGGCTGCCAAGTAGTATACCAGGATGGCCGGATCCTTCTCTGGTGAGGGAGGGCTGCTTGTGTACCAAAGAGCTTCCGAGTGTGGTTGGACCTTTCTAGTGTAGCTTCTCAGGTATCTGAGATGATGGTGGTTCCAGATAAGGCAGCAATATTTACGTGCATGTTTTGGGCTCAGAGAGCCATACAAGAAAGAGAAGAAAGTAGAGAGAGTGGGAGAGAAAGAGATTGAAATGAATGTGCGCCCAGCAACTAAAGCTATTAGCGAAACAAGTCAGCAGCATTCCGCAGGTGACGCTGCCGCCACTAGGGCAGTGAGACTGAGCTCGTGAGCGCGTTTGTTTTGATACGCACTGTTGTAATAAAATAGCCTCTGAGATGACACAAGCTTACCTAAGAGAGATCCACTTACTTCACCTCACTTCACTTTATTTCCTAAAGAACCCACAGGGTGGTTTACATAAGTGGTGGGTTGTACGACATAGATACAAAAGCCACAGGTTAAGATTGCAGATGCACAGACACACTTTCAATACAACTTGATGGACAGGTGATTGAAACAACATCGTGGGGAAGGTCATTCCATTCTTTGGCGGCGCGGCAGAGAAATGATGCAGAAAATGTTGAGGTGCCAGATCGGGGTCGGAAGACTTGAAGTGGATTGCCTGTGCGGAGAGAAATGCGTGCGGCGGGAGCGATGTAAGGTGGTTGGTGGAGTGTAAAATGAATCCGGTCTGTCAAGTCTTTCCCTTCGCCGCAGAATTGCTACTTTGCCACTGTGCCACAATTTGTACCACAGCTTATTCCCCCTGGCGGATGGCATCTCACACTTGCGGCTGGCGGATGGCAAATGAGCAACTGTATGCACATAAAATGCACCAAAATATTTGACCACCTTAGCTAACGACAGACGACAAATCTTCTGGCTGTGATTGCCTTAATTTCATTTGGACTCCGGGCCAATCCGTGAATATGAGTACTGATCCCGGAATATCCGCGAAAACACTGAATTTATTCTGACATCCCCTCGGATCAAATTTCAAGCTTTATGTCTTGACCAATCTATTATACTCTTCGTTAAAGTTCTCGCACGAAACTTGTTTAGAAGGACACAGGTTCATCAGTTAACGTGTGACACCTTCAGTTTTAGACCTGCATTACATGCGATTGTTTCATTTGAAACAATATCAAAGGCCCATTTATATTATACATTGGGATACTCCTCACCCCGGCAATGTCGACAAAACTGCCCTTGAACAAATCTGCTTGATAGCGCCTATTTATACATTTTGGTATCTACAGTAAAACCTCGCTATAACGAAATTCCTTTACTCGAAATATCGCTTCATTCGAAATTTCGTGTGGTCCCAACCCAAACGCACGCATTTTAGGCCGCATTACTCGAAGTTCACGAAGAGCTTGACCCGCTTAGAGCGAAGTGGTGAGCGGAGGCTTCGCCGATAAGCGACAACCAAGCGGCGAGTCAGGCGGTCAATATGGCGGGTTAACAAGCTGATGTTTCCCCGGCGATTTCCTCGAGCAGTAGATGCTCGATTTACGCCATCTGACTTATGAAAAAGCGCCCAAATGCGTGATAGGGTGATTGAGTTTTGTTCCTCGACATTGGTCAATTGCGTGGGCGCGACCGTGCGCGAACACTGACACTCGAAGCGTAGAATTAAAAGTGTCGAGAGCGGGGCGCGCAAAAACTATTCTTTTGCGAACTTCATAGCTGCACAGTTCGGGAAAAAATTGCCGAGCAATGATGCATTCCTCCTAGTGCAAAACCGGTCATTTTCATTATTACGCTGCTTACCCACAATGAGCGGATAATTAATTTTTGAGCTCTACAAACACGACCTCAGATTGGAGCCGTGGAATCTCCGGCGCTTTACAGCGCGAAACTCTCGTAGCGTTCTGTGACGCCTCCGATCCCTCCCTCTGTAGAAGTGGCCACTGCCTTCGCCGCCTCATTCGCTCTGAAGCCTGCGAGTCGTTTGGACGTCAGTCCAGTCACTGCTTGGTAAAATTGAAGCGCGGGTTGCTCGCTCCCGGCAAGAACACGAAATCGCCAGAACGCACGCCTTTTTTGCGTCTGAATAAGGTTTTGCTTCTATGAATACATTGTGCTTTGATTCCTCGCAGTTGTGGCGCCAATAAAGCTCAAGTACTTTAGTTTTCTCGAGGGGTCGCGTATATCAAAATACTGCGTATAACAACATTTTTCGCCGTCCCGCAGACTTCGTTATAACGAGGGAGAGCTATCTTCATCAAAACCTATTCCTCCATGTTGCCAATGACTCCGATATTAGAACAAGAATTCTGTTATTGAAGTAGATGTAGTTGTTCTCACATCCTTCTTGAATGACCGAAAGATTTCTATAGTCAAACGTAACCGTAGGACACCTTTGACAGCCATTACTGTCAGTTCTTGTGTAAAATGTGACCACTCGAATATACGTTTTTTTTAGTATAACCAATTCTGCGAATGACAGTTCATATTTTGTGTCCACTCATGATGTCCCTGACTTTTTTATTGTTTACTGCTTTCTGGATGCGTGATTTGTTGCGCTGCGGGTTCTGTGAAGTTTCATACATGCCATCTACTACTTATTTCTTGTGAAGGCATAAGGGTGTAAGTTCGTTTATGTATTCTTACTTCGGATTGTCGGTTTGTTTTAGGCGTATTCCGTCGTTTGATGAGACTGCTACAATGTCTGCAGCAATTCTCTAGGTTGTCAACAGGAGCTACGTCTTTGTGGTTTATGTAGGTGTTTTATTATTTCACCTTCAATATCAGGAAAAATTTGCCGTTCCACCTTGTTCCCACATTTGGCTCGTAGAGACGTTTGTAATTTTTTTTTTATCTCAAACGTGTAGGTTGGTCGGGATCGAGAGATAATGATGTCTTCGTCGTTTTCTACAAATTTTTGTTGTGGCTCTATGGCACTCGAGTCTTTATTGCGGGTTTTGTAAGGTCGGTGTTCGTGATCTGTTAATTCGTGACTCTCCCGAACTGCCTATAGAGGCCCCAAGCAGAAAAGAAGCAAATATGCGGGTGCAGTAAAAGCTCGTTAATTGGATCTCGAAAGGGACAATGAAACTGTTCGAACTAAGCGGTGTTCGTATTGGCGGGCGGGTGCTGGAATGAATGGACATCGCACCACAATGCGCAGGCAGAACACAAAATGCCACCTCTAGACTTGGTATCGCGAATTAGGCGCTACAACACGTTTCTTGGGCCTAGACCAGCGACCGCGTCACAAAGAAAAAAATTCCCCGCATTTCCCCGAGGGGAAGAATGTGAAAGTGCGAATGCAGGAGTTGAATTTGCGCGGTTCGGTATTGTTCGCGAAAGAGAGATCACACACACACACACACACACACACACACACACACACACACACACACACACACACACACACACACCACTACAAAGAAAGAAAGACGCATTTATTCACAGACACCTATTTGTGTTGTCGTTGTACTTGATTGCTAGAGCGGATCTCAGCTTTGAAATTTCGTGTCAGTACTCCTTTAAGCGGGTGCATTAGCCCTTCTCACGCCCGATTCCTGGCCAATCCCCCACGTGGGTATGTGCCATGTCAGCGGCCAGGCAGCGCGCGCCCATCTCCCCCCGTTGCCAAGGAAGACGAGGAGATTCCTGGCCAATCCCCCACGTGGGTATGCTATGCGGACATCGCCGGTGGACGTAGGTTCAGGGTCGCTTAAGAAGTGCATTCGCACTTAACTGGCCAATCCCCCACGTGGGTATGTTATGCGGACATCGCCGGTCGACGCAGGTTCAGGGTCGCTTAAGAAGTGCATTGCACTTAAAATCAGAAACGGCATGCGCCCGAGCACTGGGCCGGCGGCGTGGCGCCCGCTGAGGAAGCGAAATAAGCTATCGCAGCAGCGTTGAGCGCGCGCTATGCTGTTGTTTTTTTTGTTTCGTAGCTTCATATGCCTAGTAAAGTTGGTTTGATTTTAATTTCCAACACATTGTAATCACTCTGGGAAGGCATCTTCTTCGGGGAGCGGTTGCAACCAGGGGATCCCCGTTCGAATTAACCAGTCGGTATAGCACCCCCTTCGAATGGTCGTAGTTTTACAAATTGAAATGTACAGGGCGGTGCCAAGACGAGGGCGTTAGTTCGAATTAAATGTAAGTTCGAATCAACAGTGCTCGAACTAACGTGCTTTCACTGTATATCTTTACACTATCTGAGCAACCGGGGTTGGACCAATTATAGTACTGCCGTGAATGACACCTGCCAGGAAGCAGTTCAAAAAACGCAAAAAGAACCACTTACACCAACCCTTGAAGCATCCATGCCGATCCTGTTAAACCGATAGCTCACGAGAAACATTGGCAGAACAATTATCCCTTCGTCAGCACCTATATCGCCTATGAGGTTGGTTATAGGGAGGGTGAACAATTCTACCGCCTTTACCAGTCCCCCTGGCACAATTGCGAAACAAAAGCGTCAAAGTAGGGCCTAAGACTGGTGTGTATCTTCAAAGCACGACAGCAGTTTGGGTATAATCGGCCAAAATTAACAAAAAGAAGACCACGAAAGCGATCTAGTCAAGTGCATCAATTTCAATCAGGATTACCGCGCTAATCGCCATAAGAGCAATACCGCAGATGACAAGAGGCGCTATAGAGACTCACTCAGATACGTTACGGTAGAAAGTTTAAAATCGAATAAAAGTGAGATGAACTGGAAAAAAAGTTGCCTCGAAACCCGAGAGGCGCCATTCGCACGGCTATACCAAGGTTTTCGTCATTTCTTTCGCGCGTAGTTGCATCATGCGTTACCGCTCCTCCCAACACGATTTGATTGATTGTAGGGTTTTAACGCGCCGACGCAGCGCAGGCGATGAGGCGCGCTCTAGTGGAGGGCTATGGATTAATTTTGACCACCTGGGGATCTTTAACGTGCGCCGAAATCTCGTACACAGGGGCATTTTTGCTTTTCGCCTCCATCAGAAAAGCGGCCGCCGCGGCGGAGAATCGAACCCGTGATCTCGTGCTCAGCAGCAAAACACCTTAGCCACTGAGCCACCGCGGCGTGTCCAACACGGCACCTACCAGGAACCCCATAATGCCCAAAATCTTTTCAACGCATTGAAGCAGACAAGGAATTTTGATTGTTTACGACGTTTAAATCCCTATTTTATCCCCTGGCCCAAGAATGAACTCATTCGTGAGCTCCCTGTTTTCCCCTCCACAAATGTTGCCAACTGCCACTATCATCATGCCATGTG
The DNA here is from genome assembly GCF_048455015.1 of Haemaphysalis longicornis. NCBI lineage: Eukaryota > Metazoa > Arthropoda > Arachnida > Ixodida > Ixodidae > Haemaphysalis > Haemaphysalis longicornis. The sequence continues at coordinate 10,684,079 of NW_027526225.1, read as the reverse complement.
TATAACCGACAAGCAATAGCTCAAATGGACTCTCCAAGACATCATGGCTTCTTCGTAGTTGGTATATGACCCTGTAATTGTTTTATTAGCTCATGGGATTGATGAATTTGTTGCCCGCATTATGCCGTCCACTAAATTTACGGCTTGCATATTCTTCAAGATAGTTCACTGTATTTAATTTCAACCTCTCTCAAACTGTATAAAATAACCCTTCCCCTCCCATTGTAGCGAAGTGAAGTATAAATATCCGTACTGTCGATCTTCTGTTTTATTACGCTGATCGAATACCTAATTTGAGTGATCGAGCTCACACATTTTAAATGTATTTCAGGAGTCAACGTTTTACCAAATTTTGGTATCGCGGATTCAAGCTCCGGATCCACTCCATATTGCTTAACTTTCCTGCGTGCATTCATAATTTAAATCAATTTGGTATGGACAAACACCACTACACAACAAAATTGCTTCCAGATTTTCGCGACGCACCTATTTATTAAAAATGAACACTAGAAAGCATAATTGTAAATCACTCTGAGAGCTTTCAAATATGCATATTGTTCATTTACTTACGGCTTGATTGAGGTATTTCCAAAACAGTAGCAAGATCACCTGTACCTCCTATAATGGTACCATGGTAGTTCACAGTTCTCCTGCAAATATACAATTACGGCCTAAGATTTTACTCCAATAAAAAGAACTATTAGGGTTTTAGGAACCCGCTGAACAAAAAACATGTGAAGCACTTTCCCGCAACTGCTAAGACTGTGTAGTTTTCATAGACTTTCTGGATAAGCGAGATAACTGCTCCCAAATAAGGGCTAAACATAAGCGCTTGCACCACGGCTTACACCTTCATGGAGTACAACCAGTACAACGTGGCCAGGATGCCCTGTCGGCCCCGTTTACGTAGAAACCACATTCACAAATAAAAATTGAAAACATCTCAACACCGCAAAGGTATTTTCACAAGCGGGCCTTGGTTTCCTGATTTGTGAAAGAAAATGACTACATTATATGTGCTTGATGTCATCAACATCCTCAAACATCGCGTGCATTAAAAATGTAGCTGGTTTCACGTAGATAAGAGCAGCAAGGATAAGTAATCACTATTTATCAAGAAGTGGATAAAAGTACACGTATGTTTTTTAATGTTCTCCGCATTCGTCGGCCACGAAAGTCTGAAACGCTCAGGTTGGCAACAAACCTGAGACATTCGGTGCCCGTTTTTGTGTTTCCACTTATTCGTTTAACTAGTGAAGTGTTGTTCCTGGCGATACATTCACTAGTGACTTAAGGGGATTATAACATAAGCTAGGTGAGTTGGTTTGCATTCAATCGTCTTCTTCCCTTCTTTCATTGATTGATTGATTGATTGATTGATTGATTGATTGATTGATTGATTGATTGATTGATTGATTGATTGATTGATTGATTGATTGATTGATTTAACGCTCCGAAGCTATACATGCACAATGAAGCGCCGTAGTGGAGGACGACTCCGGAATAATTTTTGGCCGCCTGGGTCTTCAACATGAATCGACCAGTTGACAAACAGGCGGTTTCCCATTTCGCCTCTATCTAGGATGCAGCCACTACGGCAGCCACCAAACCTGCATCCTTGGGCTCTACCGCAAGGTCATATGCTTCTGTTCTTGCATCTAGCGTGGCATGTAACATGCAGCCAGTAACCTGGGATGACGTGTCACTTCATTACGCGCCGATATCTTCTATAGATCCGAGCGGCAGATTCAAATCGCCACTTGGACTCTCCAAGCGGGTAGAATCTATTCTGCATCGCATGCGGTGGAATGTCGCATACACGCACAACTTCCTCTTTAAAATGAAACGAACTACGTCGCCACTCTGCCCCCACTTAAATGTGCGAGGATCTCCAGCCCCTGATATGTGAATGTGCTCGATTTAATGCACAAAGTGTGTACTTTTCAGTGTCGTTTGGACTGCCGCTTTCCGTTGACATACAACTAAAAGAGGTTTTAGATCCGCGGAAATTTCCCAAACGTGCCTTACGGACTACAAAAGTTCTGATCGCATACCGGCAGCACACAGGTCTAGACAGAGGTCTAGACCTGTGTCTAGACCTGTGTTTAGAGGTCTAGACCTGTCTAGGTCTAGACAGGTCTAGACACAGGTCTAGACACAGGATTTTGGTCTGTTTGTCTGTCTCCTTCCTTATCTCTCTGATCCTCGATTGAGACACTCGGCCAAAGTGAAAAAGAAGCTGCACAATAGGTTTATATACCAGCAGCCAAATCTAAATGTCTAAGCACTCGGCGGCATCCTAGCCTTCAACCCAGCGTCCCGGCTAATTGTGGGAACAGCGCCAAATCCTCCCCTGGCCAGCCGGGTCGGGCAAAAGCGCGGTGTAATTTCCATAGCAACGTCGCCGCCATCTTGGGCTTGGAGGCGTAATAATTGTCATGGCAACACGGCGAGGAGACGCACTGGGAGGGGAGGAAGGGGTGCTTTAATTCCCTCGCTTCTCCTCGCCGCTCTGATGCTGGCCGAGCGCCCTTCTCGTCGCCCGCTACGCCTCGCCGAGACCGGTGCGCAGCCATGCAGACGTACGCTGCCCGGACAGTAATACGGCAGCCAAAATCGCACTTTAACACTTTATTTATGTTACAAAAATGCGACCGAACACAAACGAAAACTGCGGCGATAAGCACGGTTGTACGACACGACATAGCAAAAGTTGATATCAAACACGGTACACGTAGTTGTACAGCTGATTGCACGACACCAGCGTTGTTGTTCAGATTTACTCAGAACCATTTTACAAGCGAAGAAACAGGCAGGGACCTAAAGAGAAGCAGACGGTGCAATTGCTAGACTTCAAGTTGAACTCTAGCGATTGTCCCGTCTGCTTTTTTCTAGAATAGACAGGGACCTAGAAAGAAGTAGCGCAATCGCTAGACTTCAAATTGAAGTCTAGCGATTGTCCCGTGTACGTCTTTCTAGGTGCCTGTCTGTTTTTTCGCTGGTAAAGTGGTTCTAAGTCAACACCAACTAGGCCAGCTTTCAGCCTTTACTCTTCAGATTTACTTTTTCGTTTACCAACGAATGTATCACCTTTTACTAACACGAAGCAAAATCACTGCTTGCTGCGATTCACCCCTGCACACAGAACAAAAATAAGCCGTAATGGGAGTAAATGGCTTGTTGCATAACTCAGTAAGGGTTCGCAGTTTCCAAAACTCCTTCCAATTGGAGTTTCCCCTTACTCCCATTTTTTACGCAGTTTTTTCAGTAGCATATGGGAGTTTCAGTTTACTGCCACTACAATGGTATTTCCAGGGGTATCATTGAGAGTGTATTGTTTCCTCCAACTGGGAGGTTTCAGGGGGCGCGTTGGGAGCAGTGTTGACCTGCATTCGAGGGGTTTTTTTTTCGTTTTTGTGTGCTTCATATAAGCGCTGCAAAGGAATTCATTACTGTATTTGGGAGTTCTTAATGAGCGCACAGGCCGCATTTTCATTTTGCGTTTTCGTTTCAAGTCTTTTTCCGCTTCAAACGTAGAATGGCGAAACATGAAAAGTTTGTTTTCTGGACAGTCAATTTATTGTGTAAAAATTACATAAATACGATATACGTGTGAACACGTTATTAGGAAAATAAAAACACTGAATCAACACAACACATACATCGAGACCACAAGGCATCTTGGTAAGAACTTTATCTACTACAACACTCCTCAGCGAAAAAAAATTAAGTCATTTGCAAACAATGAGGTCAGCATGTCGTCGGTGCGCTGTTTGCGTGCACCTGCCTCCCAAACGCTGACGTTGCCGCACCTCCTCACACGTTCCCCAGGAAGCCAAAGCAGCACATGCATTAGAGGGACAGCAAAACGCTTTAAATCTGCGGCAACAAATACCGAACCATATTGGGCATCTGACCTGAAAAAAAAAAGAAAGAAACGGCACTGTAAAGACGCTGAACTTGTCGTTCTTGTGTCCAACTTTCTGTAATGTCTGAATCTTGATTTAAAGCGATGCAAAACTGCACTTCCGTCCGAGACACCTGCGCTCACTAGTTCGTCAAAACGAAGTGCTCTGCTGTTCAAAAGGGTGCGCGAACCTTGGGGCGACCAACTGTTTCCTTTCCCTCTTTTCCTTGTGTGTAGTGTTCTGGGAGCGAGCTTCAGTTTTACCACCCGCACTGCTCCTCTCTCCCCTTACCCAAAGTTAAGGAAAAATGGTGTGACACCTGCGCCTGCCCCCCTTCAAAAAAAAATAAGCAGGCATCCGTCGACCCTACAGAATGCTCCCTCGAATGGCGTTTGCTGGTTACAGTTCCACGCAACTAGCGTATACGGAGAGCTCCCAACTAGCGTATACGGAGAGCTCCCAATTAGCGTATACGGAGAGCTCCCACGGGGCCCCGTCATTCTCCCTTTCCAGTGAAAGCAATTGATCGCCGGCGGCACGGGGCAGTCACGCTCTTCGTAGCAGGCGCGGCAGGCCCCACACGTACTTCTCAAGAAAAGCGGCCGCCCTGCGACGTTTGACCGGCCAACTTCACCTTCGCCTGCCAGTAAGCCACCGACACAGCCTAACAAAAACACCTAACAGCCGTTCAGAGTTCGGACAGTTTTCTTTCTGCTCGCGAGTGTGAATGAGTGAGTGTTCTGCTCGAGACCCGCGCAAATACGCATTGCTTTCACACCGTTCGGCCTCCCCTATGACGTTCCGGGCATGGCGTCGTGTTTCCCTCACAACGCTCACCTGCAGTCGCTGCGAATTGCCCGTGCAGTGACTCGAAAAAACGCTGAGTTTATTTGATGCTAGAAGGGGAACAAGTCTCCCAAAATGTTGGGTGCAATAAAAAACCTGAAAATCTTACCTTCAACCGCCTCGCAGAGGCACAACCGCGTTGTTTTTAACGAGCCACTCTCAGCGATCACTGCATTTGGGCCGCGCGTCGGTTCGCTGGCGTATCCCATCGGCTCGAAGGTCGGTGACACGGAGGCGACGTTGCAGTGCGCCGCACGTCAGTGTAGGCTGGTTCAACAATGTTCGCAATGAGCTTCGATTGTCGGGAAGCACTTCACATCCGTTCGTGCGGCCGCAAGTTCACAAAGACAATAAATGTTCCGGGAGGCTGGAGCGCACAAGACACACGACACCAACTGGCAGCCATTTTGTAACACAGGCGTAGAGGAGGAAGGGGTGAATGCGGAGGAGAAGGAGATGGAGGTAGCGTGGGAGTTTTTAATACTCCCATTAGGATAAATGCAGTATTCGCAGCTAGATACTGCGTTTTGTGAACAAGTACAATCGTGGTAAATGCGCCTATTTACAACGGCTTGTGGCCCCCGGTGTAAACTGGCAGTTTTTTCACCATCATACTACCACACCTGGGAGCAGGACACCTGCCGTGAGGAGTTTAAAAGACGTATTCGAGCCAAAAAACTCCCATTCAGGCTAACTTGTTTGTTGTGTGTGGATAGGGCATCTCCTCTTCTGTGGTCTTCAGAATGCTTACACAATATTTCTACTTTGCTACATCGCGCGCGCGAGCCGCGCAGCTTCTCTTCTCTAGCGCACCGCTCTTGCTCTGGCAGCTACGGTGACCGTTATACCGTTGGCGCGAATGCACGCCTGAAGTCGCACCGTGGAGAGGCAGAGAAGAAAAAGACGTGATAGGATGAGGAGTGTTTTGCTTGCCCCGCGCCGCTGCGACTTGGAGCGGCTAAATCAAAGGGGAACTAGCAAAAAGTCACCTCGGACTGGTCTAAGTGCCATGTGAATGTTTTTACTTGTACACGTTGTTGAACGTAAACAAAGCATTACGCAAATATGAGGTAGAAAATGAATACATTAGTGATATTTGCAGTGTTTTTTATTTAAAAATTATTGGTAGCTTCATTTATGCGATAGCAAACAAAATACTACATCGACTACAGAAAAAAATCACTCCGTTGCCTGCTGTCGTCCGCGCCACAATAGCTTTTGGTAGAATTGTAAGAAACCAAATTGCAACAATAACGAAAGGTTCCACTAGATAGGTTCCACGTTTCGCTTGGAAACCACGTGGAATCAACGTGGTTTTATAAACGTTGGAGAAGGGTGCCTGGGCTCAAGCTTGTCTCTGCCGTAGGGCAGCGCTGGTATCGAGGCACCCGGCCTGGGGCAGTGAAACGCGGTAAGTTTAAAATTTCTTTAGCAAACCTCTAGCATGCTTACCTTCGGAGGAGGGAAACGGGAGAGGAACATAATAGAGGTGAGAGGGAAAAGGAAGGGAGGCATTTACTTGAATGGCAGGGGCACCAGTCGACTATCGACTTTCGTCGACATTTGCAGCGAAAGGAGCAGATCCGCGGTCATTTTTTTCTAAAGCCAGCTCCGCTTTACCAAATAATGAGAACTTACACTACAAATAAGGAATAGTCCTCCCAATTATTTGGTGTATTAAGAAAATGTTGCCCTGACTACATGGTGGCTTTTCATTCTAGAAAGAGTCTCCGAAGCTCTCTGGTGGCCATCGTTCTTTATTATTGTATCGTCAGCCTTGGTTACTTGGTTCACCGCGCTCAAGAGTTCAATTTTCCCAGGTTTCGCATATCTGAGAAGAAGAACGTAGATTCCGACGCACTTTGCTGTTGCTGTCGACAGAAGAGCATTTCAAACTTTGCGTTCAACTTGTTTACTTATTTAAAGGAGCCATGAAGACAAAATAGAAGTTGGGTTTATTAGAAAGACTCCTTAGTCCCGATAACAATGATACCAATATCATCGCAGTCTTCGAACACATAACGGAGATATTAAAGAAAACGTGTGAAGCAGTCGCGACCCCCTAGCCAATTTCCCGCAACTTTTCCATGACGTCACAGAACCTTGTTTGTGTGATTGGCGGCCGCCTAACTGACCTGTCGTGACGACACATGACTGGACGTCTGTTGTGGGGCCTCTGGTTCAATTTGACCTCATCACTTGAATGCTAACGTGCAGTTAACGCACTGAAAATTATCTTTTATTGCTGGCCCATATGACGTCATTCTTGCTCATAACACGTCACTGTGGCGCGAAATTTGGAAGTTATTAAATACTTTTTGCTTTTTTTTTGTTAAAAAACATATTGTGTGGCCGTAATGGAGCTGAGTGAGGTAGTGAATCCTAGTTCTTTCAAATTAAACGAAGTTGTATTTTCTCTTCATGGCTCCTTTAAGGGCCGCAGTGTATTCCATCAGCGTTGTACCTGCTTGGTTGAACATGGTAGCAGCCACAGAAAAGAGGTGTAGAGAATAGGGCACAGTAGACTCCAAAGCAACATGGTCGGAGCCCGTTAGAATAACGCCATGTTATTCTGACGGGCTCTCACAGTGTTTACTATGAGATCTCGCCGCTATTACGCTGCTCTTGTTTGTGGTAACCACTTATGCTGTGAGGAATTTCAAGTACTTGCTGAGCTTCTCCCTCGTCTGTTAAATACCAACATCATTATCTGATTCGCCACTATATCGTCCTGGTTTTACGGATACTCACTATCATATCCAGCATCCGCTGGTTCTTCGCTCGAAGGACTCAGGAAGAGGTAGCTTCGAAAGTTGGCCTCACTGGTGAACCTTTCCCTCTCAAGTAGTGGATGGCGCGTCTCGGCCGCACCTCCTAACTCTTCGGTCGCAATCTTGGAGCAGCGTACGGGTAGCCTTGGAGTGGGCAACACTGCTGCTATAACAAGAATGGGGAACACTATAGCCCCAGACCGGCTGCATATGAATCGTTACGAGCCGTCACCGTCATCGACTGATCGTCGCTAGCCTTCACCGTGACGACATTGAGTAGAGGCTAAATAGCAATGCAAGAGTCAGGGCTTTTCACAAGGGGAGCACTTTTGGGGGGAACGTTGTGATTTACCTTTACAATACAGCAAACACATCTACACCACGAATACATCTAACAGACTGGGCTTTTTTCGTGACGCACCAACGCCAGATATTCGGCTTTTTGGGCTGCTCCTTTTAACGGCGCAAATAAACAACTCGACGGGCACGTGCAACATCAACATGAGACTTATATACCTTGTTAGCTCGTGCACTGAAGAACTCCTTGGGTAGTGCCAGCGCTTCGGCAAGAATGTGCAGAATGTGGACCAGCTGCAGCAATTTATGAGAAGATAGCCCAGTTTTCCTTCTCAGCCTCTCCTCTACAGACCCACGGAACAATTTTATTGCGGCTGTGACGCGTCAACGACTGTACCAGCTGCAGTCCATCAGCGTCCGGCATGCATGCCGCCATCTCTTTATCTCTGCAATGAAGAGCTCCGCACGGTTATAAATAGGTGTCACAACTCCAGAATAGCTCTGAAATCCTTCGTCGCCATGCGCTACAAGTGTTGGTCGCAAGCCACTGCATCTGTGCTTAGGCAGACGGTACATCAAGACCTGGCGTCAATGTCAGATAGCACGGTAGCTGTAACCACCCTGTCATATTCCAAAGTCGCAGGCCACCCAAACATCTTGTTTGCGTCACTGACAGTTCAGCCTTATGCCGGATTTTTGGCAGCTGCTGCTTCAGCTTCCAAATCACAGTATTACCCTGCGACATGAAAAATGCCTGACCTTTTGACTACTAAGGTGGTCATTGAAGTGAAAAAATCCCTCGGAGAGCAAGGACGAAGAACGAAAAAGTAAACATGGTGCTTCGGCCCTGCTGCTTGTCGCCTTTTTGCACGAAAATTTCCAGTACCATAAATTCATAACATGCAGACCGACTTTCCGTTTTGCTACTACTCTGGGATTCATGAGCGAAAGAGAGAAGGCTTTTTACTATAAAAAAGCAGAGAGCATGGAGCAAGAATGGTTGAAGAGGCAAAACAGGGCTTGCTTCTGCGGCGCGATAAATTCACTGCGCCGGGCACGGTAGTGACGCACCCTCTGTCGCGAGAAAACGCGCGCGGCGCTTTCCGAAAAGTCTCGCCGGTTCAAGGTCAGTGAGTGCATGGCCGGCTGCCGTTATGGGCAGACGACGCCGATGAATCCCTCACGCGACTACACTTTCATTGGAGTCGGTTTGCGGCGGAACAAATCTTGGCCTTTCAAGCATCGTTGCCGTTAGAAGAAGGAGCTTTGAGTTCTTGTTAAAACCTGATTGAGAAGCTAGGTATGACGAGTTCCAGTCAATGATGGTTCTTATGCTCTATGTCATTGGTTCATATTTAGACTGTCCTAACTTCCCCGCCCTGCCTGTGCAACATGAAAAGAGTGTGCAAATCTGAGAACCCCGCGAGAGGCGAGAGCAGTAAGAGTGAACCACTTGTGGCGAGAAGGGGCGCCGGCAGACAACGTCTGCTCCGGGATTCTTTCTAGTGGTTAGTTTCAAGAGCGGTACGGCTTGTAACTAGGGCAGTATTCATTAATAACTGCTCCTGGAATGTCCAGCACTGCTGTTTATTTATAACACAGCAACAAATCTGGCAATTTTAAAATGTATGCGATAATATTACCATTATTGTGCGTCGCGTCCGTAGAAGCACAGGTAAACTATGGCAGCGCGCTTGGCGCGCCATCTGTTCTGCTGCTCCGCAAGCTGCATTTCTTCGTCCCCAGACAGTGCACTTAACACGCCGGCCGCCCGCGCTGTCCCAGCCTAGCGGATTCCCCTCCTCAAATACTTCTTTCTCCGTGGCAGAGAGTTTTGCGGGCGTTTGCAATCGCCTACATGCTTTTCTGATAGGGGTCGGGGATGTAGGGAAAACAGGCCCTAGAGAGAGCTGGGCAGGAAAAAAAACAAAAAAAAGAAAACACTGGCGTGGCTTGATGGGCTTGACGGACAATTTGGTAGACTGTGTAACACAATTCAGAATTTTGAAATGTGACCAGTTTCCTCTAAATAAGAAAACAAACTTTTTAGATCCCGAGCTGCTTTGACAGGCAAGTCCATGATTCTAGGATAGTCTTCAATGTTACCGGCCCCTGATCTAGGCGTTAAATATCTTCAAAAAACGGGATCTTGGTGCCAAGTAGGCCACACATTCTAATAAAATATGTTCAACGGTTCTATAGGAAGAACAGTTATCGCAGTGCGGGTTGGTCGTCAGTACGAGGCGAAAAAGGTAACTGTTGGTGTAAGCCGAGTTCAGTCGTAGGCGATGATATAATGTTTCCAGCCTACCAAGGAGCTGTCTTGGAAGTCTTGATTTCAATTCACGGTCAATCGCGTGCAAAAAATACTTCGTTATTCGGCTTGTTGCACCATAGCCGGTTTCTTTCAGTTACTGCAAAGCGATGGGGCATGGTAGAAGCCTCTGTTTTTGTAAAGAACACTAAACGGTATTTTCTGTGGTTCAGGCCCATACGGGCCGCTTCATCGGCGTTTTCATATCCAATAATACCACAGTGGTCAGGTATCCATTGCCATTTTATAGTGTGTCCAGCAAAGCGAGCGATGTGATTAAGGTATGAGGCATCGCAGGCTGCGATATGGTGGGGGGGGGGGCAGACCTGCTCCTCCTTGACAAAACTTTGAGTCTGTAAAGATGCTCCACTGATGCGGCTGGTGGCGTAGGACGTAAAGAATTGCTTCCTTAAGGGCATAGAGCTCAGTCGCTGTAGATGATCTCGGTCGGTCCAGACGAAATGATAAAACTTCACCCGTAAGTGGCACGTACATTCCAGCGGCGATGACGATCCATCCGTCAATATGTGCGTTCTAGCCGAATGTATTTTCATGTATTCTAGCACGATATGTAGTATTTCGGTATGGGGTATTGTCTTCTTGTGGCCAATTCCAGGGATGCGACATTAAATTCGTAAGGCAGTGATGTTTCAGGAAGGGAAATTCGGAGGCATTATTTGTTTGGGTTGGTTTGGAATTAACAGGGCTATACTGCCAATTGCTTGGGCGAATCCAGAGCCCGAGCTCCTTGAGGTTACCCGACTTAAAAAGTGACTTCTTGAGTGAAGCCGATATCTCAGGTGCACACGGAGAATCTTCTGTTTTCTAATCACGTAAAAATGAAAACAACATGCCTCTTCAATAGTTCCGACGCTCGAAGATCCCTTCGCAAGCCCAAGGAAGATGCGTAAATTGTTGTCCCTTGCTGCCTCAAGACTCTTCTTGCTTGTGCCTGATATTCGTTGTAGGATAAGGAGGCTGTACCTCAGCACATTATCCACATAGCTGGTGTGCAGCATAACCATTCAATGGCAATCATTGCCCCATCGTAAACCCGCGAGACATTTCAACCCCTGAGGGGCCGATGAAATGAGGACCCATAACCGTTTAACCTCGGGTGACCAGGTCAAGTTGCGATCTATAAAAATTCCAAGAAATCCCTGAACTCGTGCATATGAGTGCGCGGCCGCCACGAATCAGTGGATAACAATCCATCTTTTTTCGTGTGAAGGCCATGGCTAAACTCTTACCGGGGGACAGTTGAAGGCCACGGCCTGCGAGATTGCTAGAGATGTTATGGAGGGCCTTCTGTAGGTGCTGCTGTGTAGATCGACGAGAACATGAGGAACAACAGATACAGATGTCATCTGCATATAGCAAAATCTTTGCTCCACGGGCAGGAATCACTTGACTGAAATGAGGGCCAGATTGAATAGCAGTGGACTTAGTACAGCACCTTGTGGTACACCCTTTTTTACAGCGTAGTAAGATGTGGGGCCCTTGGAGTAGACATAAAAAGCTGACTCCCATCCAGGTAGTCCGCAATCCATGCGTATATTTTGCCCCCAAGACGATGGTCTTCAAGAGCGGCAAGGATTGCTGCGTGAAGGACCGAGTCTGAGGCAGCTTTGATGTCCAGGAAAATGGCGGTTGGTGTCCAGGAAAGGCATTGATGACGTTAAGAGAAGTCTGCAATATTCCTCGGAGACTTCTTTTAAGGGTGCACGGTCGTGCAATGAGAGGGCAGGGAACAGATGTAGCTATTAGCTGTGTTTCCGCATTTCATTAACAACACGCCATATGCGTGTCAGAGGTTGTCTGGCATTCAACGTAGCACAGAAGCGCCTCCAACGTTGCGGACGTATGCCTTTCGCTCCGCTCGTATTCGTATCGCGCGCAGCCTTTGACACTCGGGATCCTTTTTTGGTATGTCCCGGTGCTTGCTTAGGCTGCGGGTCATTTCCCGTAAACAACATGCAATCGCGTCGATGAGTTCGTCGTCACCAGTGTTGTACATGTTCCTCAAAAATAGGAACGAAAGCCCGTTCCCCATTCCTTCCAAATTTTGAAACCAGTTCCTGTTACAAGTTCCCTTATTGCAAAAGGAACGTGTTCCAGTTCTACTTCGAAAATTGGAACGTGTCGTTACATTAACGTTACTTTCCCACTTCCCACTTCGCTCTTACCAATACGCAGTAAAGTTACTGCGCTTTAGATATGCGAATACAAAGTTACTCACATGCAGGAACGTCATTAAATGTCTCGCAAAAAAATACGCGTCGAAAGGAACAATGCATAGGCCTTTATTAAATGCTGATTTAATATTACAGTTTATTTAAAATACTTTCCCCGCACGGGGCACCTTGAGTATTCATGGTGACGGTGAGCAGCGACACCGCGGACCCCGAGCTGACATACATAAGCCGTGTCCAATTGTGGCGAGGGGTTTGAAGGTGAAGGGTAGAAGTCGTAAACGGTGGCCGTCGGAGCCTTGCTCAAGCTCCGGCCGATGGGCTCCCTGCCTGTCTACCAGACAGGGAGCTCCGGCACCTCTGACTACCAGGGTAAGGTCAAAGGAGAAAGTACCCCCATCTCCCTGCTCTTATACTATGCCGTATGGAATTTTCAAACCCACCCCCCAACCGTGATCGGTCCCCTAAAAAGGGCCGCACCGAAGTATCGTTTCCCCCATCGCCACCTTTGACATTTCCTGAACCAGTTCATTACTCGCGATTTCTTGTCATGGAGTGCCTTAATCCACCACCCTCTTGCATCTCAGTCAGTATGAAAATAATAGGAAAATCTTATAAGTGCAAAAAACAAATGTCTGGGGAACTCCTAATCGAAATAAATGACAAGCAGCAGTCTGCAAAGCTTCTAGCTCAGACTAGGATCTCGACATCAGAGTCACACCCCATCGGAGCCTCAACAGCTCGCAGGACGTGATATCCTAGACAGATCTCCTGAACGAAACGGATGCGAATCTCCTTGCCGGCTTGAAGGATCAGGGCGTCACTGCCGTGAGACGACAATGAGATTCCCGCCAATCACACTATCTTGACTTTTGACCGCGCAGTTCTTCCACAACACATAAATTCAGGTTTTATACGTTGCTCCATACGTCCGTACATCCCGAACCCGCGGCGCTGTTTTAGGTGCCAGCGGTTCGGGCATGGTACAAACTCTTGCCGAGGCCGAACGACGTGTGCGAAATGCTTGGCGCATGATCATCCGAGCGACAATTGTCCATCCAATACCCTGTCTTGTGTGAACTGCGGCGGGCCGCATGCACCGTACACCCGCAAGCTTGAAAAGTTCCAACTGGAAAAAAAGATAATGAACATCAAGGTAACTGAGAACATCACCTTCCCAGAGGCGCGAAAGAGGTTCCCCTCTTTCCCCCTGGGGAGGTACGCGCACGCTACCGCAGCTCGCCGGGGGGCGGAGTGGTGTCTGGTGTCCACAGGGACCCTGTTCCGTGAGTCTGACCAGGTCCCGCCCCCGCCGGGACCTGGTCCCGCCTCACGCAGCCCAACCCGGCACCACGCCGCTTGCTGAGGCAGCAGTGGTTGTGGTGCAAACCACTTCTGTTGGGACCGGTGCCGCTCCCGCCTCTACCTGCCCGTCCTCCAGTGCGTTGGAGGGTGCCGACGGGATGGACTCCGCGGGCCCCGCATCGGCTCTCACCGCCACAGCACCGCCCGTGCCACCTCTGGCGCCACCACGGTGGCGGCTCAAACGAAGGGCTCCCGAAAGGGGGCCAAGCCCGGGCACCCCCAGGACATCTGAGGACGAAATTGACGTCACGCCGTTCTTGCCTGAAACGCACCGCAAGGAGCGGCCTCCGACGCCCAAGCCAGCAGAAAGGCATAAAAAGCTCAATCCAAGAGTAACAGCACCGAAAGACGACACATGAACACACACGAACACACACACTCCAGTCATTCTTAAATTTAAATAATGAGAACAGGAAACATCATCCAATGGAACTGCACAGGCCGCCTTAACAATTTTGACGATGTGTATGAGATTCTGCATGCCAGTCAGCCAAGTATCATGTGTCTTCAGGAAACCCACCTCAATTCTAAACAAACAAATTTCTTAAATAGGTACATGGTATTAAGAAAGGACAGGGTTGGCTGCCCCCAATCTTCAGGAGGTGTGGCCATTATCGCCCGTAAATCAATACCATGCCACAGTCTCTCTTTAAACACTGTCCTCGAGGTTGTAGCGATCCGCACAATAAGATTTAATAGGTTGATAACGGTATTGTCCATTTACATCTCTCTTGATTTTGCACTTCTGAGCTCTGATTTCGAGGCACTGGTTGACCAGCTGCCCGAACCATACATACTAACAGGCGACCTTAATGCGCACAACTCACTTTGGGGCTCCTCCAGAACGGATGCCCGAGGTCGCCTGATAGAGAAGTTTCTTGCATCCTCCGGAGCATGCCTCTTCAACAAAAAACAGCCTAAATACCATAACTTAAGACAAAATACATACTCGCATCTTGACTTGGCTATTGGTTCCGCAGTTCTCTTTCCATGTCTTGAGTGGGGTGTTGGCACAGACCCATATGGTAGTGACCATTTCCCCACTTCATTAGCGTATATAGCTACAGGCCCGAGCAGTCCATCTTCCCATAAAAGGTTTAATGAATCAAAAGCAAACTGGACCACATTCACACAAACATCTCAACTACACCACACATCCATAAAACACCCACACGTGTAAGATGCCGCCCAACTCATCATGGCGCACATCCTCGACGCCACCGAAAAGTCCATTCCCTAGGCCTCCAGTGCGTCCCGCACCCCAAAGAGGCCCTAGTGGAACAAGGACTGCAGGCGGGCGCGAGAGGCACAGAACAAGGCGTGGGATGTCCTTCGCCGGTACCCCACGTCAGATAACCTCATTTCTTTTAAACGGGCAAAGGCTTTTGGAAAGCGAGTGCGTCGTGAGGCGAAAAGGGAGAGTTGGCGCACCTTCCTCACTTCCATCAACTCATACACTGACACACACAAAGTCTGGACACGAATACGCAAACTAAAAGGACAATAGACACACAGCCTGCCCCTGGTTAGTACAACAGGGGACACACTCGCACAACACTTCCAACACGTGTCCAGTTCAGTGCACTACGCAAACACTTTCATGAAACACAAAATATCTGTAGGAAAGAAGTCCCTGCGTGATAACAACAAGTCGCACACTTCTTACAATTTCCTTTTTTCAATTCATGAGCTAAAGGCAGAGCTGAACGCATGCAAGCCTTCAGCTCCAGGTGCAGACAAAATCACATACACCATGCTTCAACCCCAACACTCAGACACCCTCGAAACACTTCTACATCTATACAATAACATATGGCTTTCGGGGCAGATTCCTCGCTCTTGGAGGGAGGCCATAGTGGTGGCTTTCCTGAAAAAAGGGAAGCACCCTTCCTCTCCTGTCAGAATATCGGCCAATCGCCCTTACAAGCTGCCTGGGCAAACTCCTCGAGAAGATGATAAACAGGAGACTTGTGTACTTTCTTGAGTACAACGGTCTTCTCACGGGCTGCCAGGCAGGCTTCAAGGCGGGGCGATCTACAAATAACCAACTTGTCGCCCATGAATCATACATAAAGGACGCTTTCATTCACAAACAGGTTTGCACAGCGGTGTTTTTTGACCTTGAGAAGGCCTATGACACTGCCTGGCGCTACGGGATCCCCAGTGACCTGAAGACTTTCGGTGTTTCGGGCCATATGCTCAACACCCTTGCTAGTTATTTGTCCGAAAGAACGTTTGACGTGAGAGTAGGTAGCGCACTCTCAAGAGTTCATCTGCAAGAAAACGGCATTCCGTAAGGTGGAGTTCTAAGATGCACTCTGTTTATGGTTCAGATGAACGCACTTGGGGAGGCATTGCCACCTACAATTTCTTATTCAATGTAGGTAGACCACGTCCAGGTATCTTTTAAATCATGCAATATGTCCATCTGTGAGCGTCAAGCCCAGCTCTCTGTCAAAAAACTCACCAGCTGGGCAGACAAGAACGGTTTTAAACTTAACCCAGAAAAAAGCACTTGTGTTGTCTTCTCCAGGAAGCGTGGGATCCATCTGGACCCAGACATTACCCTTAATGGCGTATCGATTCCTGTGAGGAAGGAACACAAGTTTTTAGGTGTGGTGTTGGGTGAAAAACTTACGTTCATCCCTCACATTACACAATTGAAACATAAATGTCTAAAGGCTCGCAACATTCTTAAAGTCTTGTCCCACCAGTCCTAAGGAACGGACAAACAACTAATGTTACGTATTTTCACAAGCCTAGTGGGGTCTAGATTGGACTATGGGAGTGTTGTGTATGGGTCACCCACAAAAACAGCACTTAAAATGCTCGACCCAGTGCTTCACTTGGGGCTTCGCCTCCCTTGTGGTGCATTCCGTACGAGCCCTGTACAGAGTTTTTACGCAGAGTATGACAAATGGTGCTTATCACTCCAGCGAAAGTATGTTGACTTGTTATATGCTTTTAAAATTTCATCAATTAACAACCATCCTTTTAAACCGGTTTTTAATGATACATCCACATCACAGCTCTTTTTAAATCGCCCATCTATTCCTGTTCCCTTCTCGCAGAGAGTGAGGGACGAGGTCACTATTCATGAGGTCTCCTTTTTAGACACAAATAAATCATCTCACACTGATCTTGTAGCACCATGGCATCTTCGTCCTGTTGCATGTGACTTGTCTTTCTTAAAATACAATAAGAACAGGACACCAAGAAGTGGGATTTTGCAGCATTTCATGTATGTGCAGGATAAATACAGGGCTGCAGAGTTTTTCAGTGATGCATCTAAAACGTTCACTGCAGTGCCTTGTGCTGCGCATAGTCTAAATTTTGAAGCATATAGAACAATAAATGTAAAGACATGTATTTTTACGGCAGAAGCGTATGGCATTTTTCTAGTTGTAAGTCACACAGTTGAACATCATATTCGTAAATCCATAATTTATACAGATTCGCTGAGTGTCGTCTGTACATTGTCATCCGGAAAGTCGTCGAAGAACCATGTAGTTAACCTTGTCTTGAAATCAATTTTGCTGGCGTATTCTTCATACCTTGAGGTGACTGTGTGTTGGATGCCAGGCCACTCTGGCATCGGCGGAAATGAACTGGCGGATGAAATGGCCGCCAATGCTCCACTCCAAAACACAGTAACCATAACGACACTACCTTACACAGACCTCAAGCCACACGTAAGACAGCAACTACGTAAAACTTGGCAAGCAGACTGGCGCGAACAGACAGACAACAAACTGCAAGTAATAAAACCACACTTGGGACGTTACACAACTGACTCGCACAACAGACACATTGAAGTTACTTAGCTAGGTTGCGGATAGGCCACACACATGTAACACACTCACACCTGCTCACTGGCTCTCCAAGACCCATGTGTAGCAGGTGTGGGGAGGGCCTATCCGTAGTCCACATCCTAATCGCATGCAAGGCACTCGACACAAGACACAGACACTTCAAGGAACACATTCCGCTACACCCTTCCTTGTTTTTGGGTGACAACCATGGCCTTTGTGCAACGCGTTTTTAAATATTTGTCTGATGTTAACTTTGTAAACCTCATTTCCTATTATACGTAATCAAAACTGGCCCTATACACCTGCCATCACCATTGCCGTTAAGTGATTTTATTGTTATTCCGGCTTTTGTAGCCACTATTTTCTTCTAGATACTTTTCTTTGGCACTCTTTGCCCCAGATGGCCTTGCGCCAAAAAACTCCAACCATCATCATCATCATATTTAAAATACCTTACAGGCTCCTTTGCAAGGAATTTAGTAAGCGGGTTGGTTCATACAGCACAAATTTGCGAGTAACAAAACACAGCAGAGCAAGCATTGGCTACGATTTTCACAATCCAAGTTTATGTCGGAAGACGATAACAAGATGAAAAAAAAAAGTAGCGTAGTCACACGCGAAGTCTACGAACAAGAATTAAAAAGTATGCCTAGTACAATCAAGGCAGTAGATAAAGGAAACAACCAAAGATAGCCAAGTACGTGTACGCGACGCACGAACCTGTTGCAATGGTTAGAAATACGCATAAAGGAAAAGCACAGGAAATAAAACCAAGCCTAACCACGTGCGTAAAACACATACAGTCGGACACAAATTGCGACAATATAAAGTAACAGAAACAAGATCGAATAAATAAAAAGTAATAAGAAAACAATAAAACACGTGCCGTTGTACAGAAACGACCGATTCTTTCGTTCTACAAACAGAAAAAAGTTAAGTACATAACAAAGTTAAAAATATGGCAGAAGAGGAAAGAAATATAGCATGAATGAAAAAATTCGAAAACAATTAGTTGGAAAAAATTCTCGATTGCATAGTCGCAACTAAGTAGAGTCGCTTGTTTGAACTCAGAAAAGCTGCATGTCGATGTTGGAGTCAGACAGACGAACCAGTTTTTTCTTATCAATACTGTGTTGTCAATGTTGAAGAGCCATTCCACGGAAGCGCTTGAGCGTACTGGTGTGTTGTACTTGAAGAAAAGTTGGTTCAGTGCTTTGAAGTTCATCTGCAACAACGGGTAGTCAACTGGTACCAGTACATGCCGCGCGAGCTCATCCTGTGCCTCGGCCGGAAGGGTTTGCTGCCCAAAGGTAAAGAAATCATCAGGCGCGGAGGAAGTGGCAAAATCTGCGTTGGATGGCTCGGTAACCGCAGCCAGCACTGCCTTTATGTCGTTGGTCGCCTTGTCTCGCATAGAACCGTCTGGTATTCATGATAACTTAAACCTTGGGATTAAGCAACTGGCGACAACGAGCTCGGGCTTTCCTTTAAGGGGTTCAAACCTAGAATCCCAAACAATTCCCGATGACCCGGTGACCCTTCCGATGACCTAACAGCTAGAGCAACTGCCTCGACAACAAGGCACCCACGGCTCGCGCGTGCTAATGCGGTTTTTACCCCTGATAATATACGGTGTTTTAACAGGGTACCTGAAGCGCTGCTCGGACTTAGAAACCTTTCCCCGCAGGGAACAATTTTATCGGCCAGACGCGCATCCTGGCCTGCTCACACAAACAATGAAAAGTGAAGAGCATTCGCCATTCGCCCGTCGAACGCCGCGTAAACTCCACCGGCATCAAAGCAACCATGAGCTCCGGCCTGCTGCGTGGTTATTCTTCTGCCTTTGACATTCGAGGAAGGACGTTCCGCTGAAGGGCGGATAAATTTGCCAGCTTATAAGAATCGAAACACTGTAGCGACTTGTTGATTTTTGTACTGAAGCCTGGGCATCAAAAACCGCCAGTTCCTACAGATGTGACGTTTCCACAAGGAACGCCGTTCCTGCCATTCCTTCAAAAACCTAACGAGTTACCGTTACAGTTCCACTGACCCTTAATAGAACGGTGGCGTTCCTGTGTTCCTACAAAAAGGAACAAGTTCCAGAACGCCTTTCCTTGGAACGCCGTTCCGTACACCAATGGTCGTCACCAGTCTGAGCTGTCACACATCTACTCGTAGCGCTGGTAAATGCGTCCCAGTTCCTGCAGTTGACTTTCTCAAGGCACAATGATTGCGAAGCATGGAGGGCGGTTATCAAAATTGGGTAATGATCTCTTCCTTTTGTTTCTATGTCAGTGATCCATGTAAATCGCCCAACAAACAGATGAAACGCGTGACAGATCAATGCAGCTGGTGACGTTCGGGGACTTGAGGTCAGTTATACTCCCATCATTCAATGGCTCCACACCATGGCTAATTAACAGATCAGCCAGTTTTCTCCCTCTTGCGTTTGTGCACGTGCTCCCCCAGAGTACATTTTTGGAATTGAAATCACCACAAATTATGTGGGGTGCTGAAGTACTCCTAATAAGATTGTCTAGCCGCGAAGCGTCGAAAGCAGCGCCTGGCTCGAGGTAGTCGGATATAAAAGTGAAGCTTTGACGGCCGATAATATTAGTGCCACAAACATATTCTTTTGCATCGATTGGTGTGATGGCAGTTTAAACGAATGGCATGCCGTCGCGAAAAGCTACAAATAGTCTACTTGGTTCTTTAAATCTCCGCGAATGGAGTATTTGGTAGCCACTCATCCGTAACTCCTCACCCACACGTGATTCCGAAATGGTAATGAAAAGAAGTGGTAAGTGTTCACAAGATAGCGAAGGTGCGCAGGCTTTGAACACAAGCCACGCCGAATCCACTGAAAAATCGTAGAGTTCTTATAATTATTGTGAAGTGTCAGTCCGGGTCCTGTAGCTTGAGTTGTCATGACGTTACTCCCGATGAACTTTGCAGTGTTGGGAACAACGCGTTCACCAATGGCTCCAAAGTCGAGACAGCTTCGGCCTCGGGGCCTTTAGGGTATCTGAATAAAGATTTGTTACGATAGCCGCGAAGAGCATAGGTATCAGAATCTGTCTTAGGTCAGCAGTGGTAGAGCCGCCTGTCCTCTCGTTTAGATGGGTGTTCCGTGGTCGTGGGGTCTGGGAGGTGCTGCCATGCTCAGGGTGAGCTGGGGGCTTGCATTGCATGCATTTTGGTAGCAGTGACTGGTGATTTTCCCGCACGGACATTGCGTAGGAATTGTTAGGGGTCGTCTTGCTTTGCGACGACGTGTCTCTTCAGAGAGAGTTGGTTGACTTGTTAAGTGCCGCCGTCTTGGTTTGCTCATACGCATCTGTTTGGAGGGCATTGGTTGGCGTAAATACCATTTGCTGGTTAGGAGGTGAATCCTGTCACGTTGAATTTGTGCGTTGCACTTTCTGTAAGGCCCGAGCGAGGTTGGCGGCTTTTTTCTTTGGATATGATGCGTACGATGCCGGGTGCGAGCTATCACAATTGGCGGATCGTGGATGGGACCGTGATGTGCAGTCCTTGTGGGAATGTGGCCCAGCACAAACGTTCTACCGCACAGGGCCATTACTGTGCTTAGTAATATGTACCGTGTCGTTGGCATTTAAAGCACTGCGTAGCTACACCCATCAATTCCTGTATGGGGTAGCTACAAAACCCAAGGTATGCCCGCTTAGGCAAGGGGGAGTCATTCGCAAACTCCAGAATCACTGATCCACGTCGCGACTCGGTGACTGTCCCATTTTCATCGGGAACGTAAGAGACCTGTCGTCTCACAGATATTACACTTTGGTCTTTACTGTCTGTGTGCTCTAGAGGCATGCCGAGAATCTTGCCAAAATTTGCTTAGTAGGCGCGCGGAAGAGAAGCTCGGATGGCCCTACCAGCGATTTTCATTACTTCTAGGAGGCGATTTGCTGCAGTAAGTGTTGACACCTTAACGATGAGGGTTCCATCCTTGTTCATGCGATGTGTCAGCACTTTTTCTTGAGTGAACATCATGACTGCTGCGGCTAGGAGATTCCTATTCATTCTCCACAGGGAACATCCTGGTTGCGTAGGCTGAAACTTCACTGGAATTCCTGCCAGTCGCTTTTTCTTGTATTTGACTACTGTAAACATAGCCTCGTCCATTGCTCCGAGTTCATCGGGCACCGCTGCGGCGTCCTCTTGCTCCTCGGCGGCAGCGCGCATCTTCGGGGGTCGTTCTTGCAAAATTTCGGAATCCCCCTCACCTAGCAGGGCTGGCGGGACGTGTTGTTGACCATTTTCGAACGTCATATTCAAGGCGAGGGCGTCCTTAAAGGCACCATGAAGCAAATCCGACGACAGGCACCCACCGGGCAGTGGGGCCCGTTCCCGGTGCTGAAGGAGCCGTTTGACGTAAGTCACCTGCCTTTCTGGCGTCTGCAGGCAATTAAAGGGCGACAGCATGTCTCAGTATATTATACTGTGAGGTTAAAATATAGTAAAAGGGTCAGAACTCACAGAGAAGATTCAACAGACAGCCTACTGCGTTTGTCTCTCTCTTCTCAAATAATCGTGGGATTCATGTCCATATCTCGTTCCTGCAGGAGATGTCGAAAGACGGAGAGTAGCTATATGTAGGAACGAAACGACGTGGGAACTCGCTATGGCGATTCTCTCCGGTTCTTAAAATTTGCTTTTCGTCATTCGCCACCTCCTCTTAGCCAAACAGACTTTCCCCACGAATCCCCGTAAACGCGGATCCGACATCCGTCACCATATTGCCCAACCTCTTCTCTTTCTTCTTCTTCTCAAGGTCTTCGCAAAACGGCAAGACCTAGCTTCTCACCTTGTTAGAAGCTAGGTCTTGCCGTTTTGGAGAAACATTTGCCTCGTATGCAAATGTTGAAATTCCTCTAGTTCACCTACACCTAAATGCACCTGCATTATACGTCACAGCTATATTTTGAGAGAATTAGCGTACAAGCCTTCATTGATATACGAGCAAGCATTTTGATTATACATTTTGGCTCGTGTTTGAATGGAGACAATGCGGCTGCCATCAAACCTTCTCAATACTGAACTGTTCCAAGTGTAATCTCAGGAGTTACGAACAATATATGCTGTGCTTTCTCGATAAGCCCGAAGCTCATGTTGGGCTGTAACTGTTCCTCCACGTGTGGAATAACATCTGGTCGTCAACCTGCCTGCGACATCTCAGGTACAGGAGACGTCATCCTAACGACTTCACTAGTTTGGAAGCTCATTTCGACATACCTCGATGTCAAGAGCACAACCTGTCCGCTAATACTCGAGCTACATTCGAGCTCGAGCTACTCGAGCTAATACTCGAGCTACATGTTACATTCCTTCATTCTGCCAGCGCTTGGCTGCCTTCGCGCGGCATCAAAATAACTGAGGCCATTTTATGATCCACTAAGAGGAAAACGCTCATTCCCACACAAAATATAACGCTGGAGCAAAGTATACTCTCGCAGTGCTGAAGGACTGGTTCTTTCACGGGCGGGACTATCCCCATTTTCGCGACTGACATCAGTTCATAGCGGCCATTCGGTTAGTCTTAGGAAACTCGTAAGCTCTTCTGGATAACACGATCAGCCCAAAAGCTTTCTTCACCTCGCGTCGCTCTTGCCTTTCCCACTATTCCCTAACTCATCGTTAAATCATTAAACCCTGAACATTGTGCATTTTACGCCGTCGTCCTTACACTTTGCTCCATAAAAAGGAAGGTAATTTAATGTGTGGCTGACGCTCCCAGGTATAACGTCATCAATTTTTGTTTATTTATTTTTATTTATTTCAACATACTGCACGCCCTTCAGGGCCCACGCAGGAGTGGTTACAAGAAGTCAAGTTTTCATTTTAAGGATAACATAGGTATTCAAAAGGCAAGAAACAAGAAATATACAGAATACACACGGACAGAAGCATGCCATACAGTGTAAACATCTAATCCACAAAAAGAAATTATATCTACACTAAATCTGCAATTTTTCCTTTTATCACGCATTGAAATTATATATCATTAATGGCACTTATGAAACATTCTACAGATGTGCTGTTGACGCAATCCGCGGGTAATTTGTTCCACAGTCCGATGGCTGATAGATATAAAGAGTATTTATGGTAGTTTATGTTGCTATTAGGTTGCCTGATAGTATTATTATGATTTGTGCACGAAGAATGCCTGAAGGGAGCTTGTGGGTAGTCAGTTCGGGGTACTTTATAATTGTCGTGGAACAAAAGATAAAGGATATCATTCTGCAGTTTGAGAAAGTTCGGAGGTCTGCCTGTTTTCGTAGATCGGAAACACTAGTAAACCGGGAGTAGTTGGTGAAGATAAAAGGCAAAGCCAAGTTCCGTACGGGTTCAACTTTGTTTACTTAATATTTTTGGTGAGGGCTCCATATTACGTCGGCATACTCTACAGTTGGCTTAATCAGAGATTTATAGGCATTAAGTTTAACCATTATGGGTACCTGCCGTAGGCGCCTACTTAAGAAGTTTAGATTACCTAGTGCTTTGCTACATACGTTGTCAATATGGCTTTCCCAGGATAAATTACTAGAAAAAGTGACACCTAAGCATCTTTCCTGGCCAACGTTGACCACTTCAGTATCCTGAATTTTATACTGGAAATTTAAAGGTGTTTTCTTATTGGTGAAACTGATGCTGAACGTTTTGGTTTTGTCCAGTTTCATGCCCCAGTTTTTGCACCGCGCCTGGATAGAAGTTAACGATTTGTTAACTTTTCGCTGATCTTCTGTGTTGCTAACTGCTGTATACATCACACAGTCATCTGCGAACAGTCTAGTTGTAATAGATGAGTGAACAGACAATTGGATATCGTTGATATAAATTAAAAATAAAATTGTGGCAAGGACTGAGCTTTGCGGCAAACCAGAAAATACATCCAGAGTCTTCGAGTTGTGTTTGTTTATAGCAACAAATTTTTAAGTTTTTTTTAAATAGCTCTCAATCCATGAGACAACTTTAGTTTCAACTCTTATTGCGTTTAGCTTTGTTATAAGATCCTGACGGGGAACAACGTCATATGCTTTAGAGAAATCTGAAAAGATTGCATCTAATTGTCTTCTTCGTTTTGTGTGTCGGCAATATTGTTAGTAAATTCAGCAAGTTGGGTAACCGTTGACAGACCAGCTCTAAAACCATGTTGACGCTCGTAAAGCAGAGAATTAGATTCTAAATGGGTTATAATTGCTTTGAAGATAATATGTTCAAGCATTTTACAGCATGTGCTTGTCAATGAAATTGGCCTATAATTATTAAAATCTTGATTTGACCCTGGTTTATGAATCGGTTTTATTTTTGCACAGCGGCAATCGTCTGGAATTGTGGAGGTGTTAATCGAGGCTGTGCAAATATTGTACAAGTATTTTGTACTCAACTCAGCGTATTTAAATAGAAAGTTATTTGTTATGCCGTCAGGGCAAGGTGATTTTTTTAAGTCGAGCTTCCGTACAAAGCTGAGGGCACCTTCCTCGTTGATATTTATTTTAGGCTTAGGGTTATAATAAAATAAGGTTTTAAGACTACTTGTGAGCAAGAACGGGCAAATACTGTTTGGAAAAAGCTATTAAACTTTTTGGCTATGGGCACAGGATCAGCCACCGTAGCATTAGGCGATTTTATTTCAGGAACTGAGGTATTTTCAGCAGATAGGTAACGCCAAAACTTATGCGGCTCGTGGGGCATAAACGAAGGCAACGTGTTCAGTAAGAAATGCTTTTTTGCGGCGCGCACTTTATCTCGCATCTTAGTGATAAGGATTCCAAGCTGGCTTGTGTCGCCACGCTTGCGTCTGCTTTTATTCTTTCTTTTTAGGTGACTTATTTCTCTTGTCACCCAAGGACATTCACGGTTAACACGTTGCTTTCTTAGCGGTATATAATGTGTTTTGTAAAACAAGACAATCGCCTTAAAGCGGGACCACATCGTGCATACATCAGTAATAGCATCGAATTGGGCGAAACAGGATTCTAAATATTTCAAGATAGCCGCGTCGTTTGCACGAGTGTAGTCCCAAAAGGTGGTTTTGGGCTTTTTACTTTTTCGCGAAGTTGAAAAAATGCAGGTTAGGTTTAGCATCAATTGATCGAAGATACCAGCCTCTACTGTGGCCGTACAGTCTTCTAACGAACTACTAACAAGCATAAGATCAAGTGTAGAGGAACACCTAGTGTTATCGGTAACAAGTTGGTTTAATGAAAAACTGAAGGCAGTGAACAGTAAAGAATCGACACTTGAGGTTTCCATGCCATCGTGCGTCAGGTTAAGCCAATTGATACCTGGTAGATTAAAATCTCCCGTAATAATTATTTTTGATAGAGACTGTGTCGACCTAAGTAATTATGAATTACTTCCATAAATACTGGACCAGATTTAGGTGGCCGGTATACGCCCCCTAAAGTAATTGCTTTGTCACAATATGGAAGTTTGCCCCACACACTTTCATGGTTGGTGATGTCAGGCATGCTAGAATATTTAACGTTGTTTTTTATGGCAATAGCTACCCCACCGCCCCGTGAGCCTCGATCGTTGCGGAGTAGCTTATACAACGACGGAACAACCTCCGATTCCTGCCCATCCGCGTGCAACCAAGTCTCCGTTATGACTATAACGTGGGCATTGTGCTTTAAAATTATACTTTCATGAAGTGCGAATTTATTTACTACGCTGCAAGCATTAAGGCTGATAATTCGGAGGGTTTTTATATTTTCCTGTCATTTGCCTTCAGGAGTTCCTAGGCGTTTCTGTGAAGTCGCGCGAATTTCGGTCTGTTCAATGCGACAGTTCTTTTCAGCATCCAAAACATATAGCTTGCCATCAATTTTTGTTTTTTCATAAAAAAGCGATAACTCTTCTCCTTTTACTTCATCACCCGCGGCAGATTTCAAAGTTTTGCGCGTGTTTCCCTAAGGGTCTTTGAAAAATCTTCAGAAATTCAGATGTCGGAACCTTTGCGCTTATTGCAGCAGGAGATCATTTTGTTTTTTTCGGCGAAGTTATAAAGCCTGAGCACGACAGGTCGCTGACACCCGCTTCGAGGGTAACTAACTCTATGAATTCGTTATATGGAGGCCACATCGATATCTAATATGTTCTTAAAACTGTTTTTCATCACTTTTTGTTCCAATGACTGGCTTTCCTCCTACGGAGCCTCAGTAACTCTGTAAATGACAAGATTATTCCTCCTGCTCCGGTTTTTTAAGTAGTGTATTTTTGCCACCATATTCTGAACCTGCTTATTAGTTGACTGACAAGGTCCTTCGCATTCCGCAAGTAGTTCTTCAAACTTTGTCAAACGACAATATCTGTCTCAATCGCATTAATTACTTCCTGGATGTTAGCAACAGTTGTTTCAACATGCTTTAAGTTTTTTGTTAGTTAGTTCAATGTCTGGTTAGTCTTGGTTTGTTCCTTCAATATTTTTCCTGGCATTTGCTTCGTAGTCATTGCTTCAGAATCACACTCGGAGGCCGAGAACGGCCCCGGGTTCAGTTCAACATCAGCCGACGTTAGCAACAATAATTTCACAACACTCATACAGTAAACATCATGGTAACAAGAAAGTGTGGGCTTGGCAGCACCGTCAACGCAACGGAATTGCCTCAAATAGAACATGTTTGGTATTTTACACCAACCTGTATCACGAAGAAATAGTTGATCACCGTCCGTCCGGTTTCGGTGGAGCCAAGCCGACTGAAAGGCGCGTCCGGATGGCTGCGGTACTTATAGTCGAGCTGGGGTATTTCTGGGGATGTCACGGTGTCGACGCGTCGGTATTCGCTCGCCAGGCTGTGGAAAGGATCCGACGATAACCGCAGTGAATAGCCGTTGACCACGCTGGCTGCAGGCGTCGACGCATATGCCAGCTCCCTTCCCCAGTCGTCCCATCATTTTACGAAGCCGCTACGTCAAAGCGCGATCTGTATCACGAAAAAAGAGCTGATCAGCCTCCGTACGGTTTCCGTGAAACCAAGCCGACTACCCTACAGTCTTCAGAGCTTATCGCCTTGGCCTCTTCCCTTCCGCCGTTTTCTAACTTCACAGCCATTTCCTCCCTATATAAGCTTTTGCATTGTGACACGCGGTACGACTTGCGGAGCTAACGTGAAGGAGCCTTTGAAATCGTTAAGAGCTCCTTTTGTTCCAGTGCTATTATTTGTGCTCTCCTACAGGTGACTCACATCCACGGGAATGAGACGTTGCATATGGAAGTCATTCCTTCACAGCAACTGTATACGAGTGCACAACCACTGCGCATGAGGTTTCCGAACTGTTTAGAAAATTTGCTCGTATCAGTACGTCTGTCACTTCTCTACTGTGAGCGACCGTCATGCTCTCTCGTGGTTTTCTTCTGAGAAATGTTTTCCGAGTGCCAGGGCGACTTCATTTTTCACCTTAAATTGTATTATTTCAAGGTTACCGAATAATTCGGCAGACAATATCTCCACCCAGACGCCCTGTATGGACGCCCACTGTCTTTGGCCTAATTGCCTGCTCCACTGGACATCAGCGTCGCCAGATTTGAAAAGGTCTGCGACACGAGCCTCTGTTCACAATTTCCCAGATTTTACCAGCACTATAAATATCTGCAGAAATTCAAGAAATTGTCATGTAATGAGTAGCATTCTTATTCCGCCTGTCTAGCGTGTGAGTTCTTTGCAGCAAATATGGCTATTGGTAGCGAAAAGCGCTGGATTATTTTATTCCGTTGAGGTTTTATTTTGTTTGGTTTCGTCAATGATGTAAATTTGTACCGTTGCAGCGATGAAGTGTCATTGGTAATTATTCTTTTTAGAAAGATGCAAATCGTACGCAGAGTTAGTCAGTTTAGCTATTTTTATACCAATTTCCGACGTTCTTTTAAGAACTCTTATTGCCCATGCTTAGGTTTGGGAGATCTATGAATGCATACTTTTGATTTTGCCTGATCATTTTTTTAGCACATTTTTGCTATTTTTTCTATTATTCCGTTTTCAAGAATCTGTCCCACCAATTATGTGAAAAACGAGTAAAGGCTCTACCTCGGCCAAATCTGCAATTTTTGGGGAAATGCAGGGCGTTCCCCGATGCGCCATTTTCGCTATTATTTATTCGCATTTGAACGTTCCTTATTGACTTCTCTCGTTTATTCTTCGTTTGTTCAAGAAATATAAGATGCATAATTTTTATTTGTTCAAATCAGTTTTGTAAAAGTTTTATTGTTTATTTTTCTGAATTTCTGGTTTTTGAAAATTCTGTACGACCAATTATCGGCATTCAAGCTATTATAGTAAATAAAGGCCTTACTTCTGCCAAACCTGCAATTTTGTGGAATTGCAGGGCGCCATACGCTCCTGGCTGTCCGCGTATTCGGCAAAGAATGCAACGCATGAATACGGCCGTTATAACGTCTTTCTGGCTCCCGCATATCTTTTCTGCTTGCAGTTCACGAAAGCGTAGTCTTTAAGGTAGTGTTGCCGCCACGGTGGATCAGTGGCTAAGGTGTTGTGCTGCTGAGAACGAGGACGAGGGTTCGATTACCGGCCGCAGGGCCCTCTTTTCTCATTGAGGGATAAAGCAAAACCGCCCGTGTGTACGAGACTTTGGCGCATGTTAAAGATCCCCAGGTTGTCAAAATTTCGTGCCTCATTGCCTGCGTTTCTTCTGCTCGTTAAACCCTGCAATCAGTCAATCAAGGTGGCATTTTTGTTGCTTTTGCACATCCCGTGGCGGTGGGGGTGACTCTGACTACAACATAATAGGTTTGAGCATTGTCAAAAAACTTTATTCATATCTGTCGCAGTGCTAGTTAAAATAGCTCTTACTCACTTTTCTATTGGCATGCTGGCAAATAAAGTTACCCTGCATCGACTACAATGCTCACTCGACTTCTTGCGTTTTTCTTCTCAAACGTGAGACCTGATTGAAGTTATATTTCTCTCAAATTATGATGTGAGCATTCAGCCTTTACCTGTTACTGTACAATCAACACATCATACAAAACATTTTTGTGAGAAGTATGTTAGTGAGGAAATTATATCTGGACGTCCTCCACGAAGAATTTCGAAGAATGTTATTCAGTGTGATTTGTTTGCTCCTATGTCCTATTTGCTTTTTATTACTGTCGGGTAGCGGTGAAAACCAAAAATACTTTGCGAGCACACTGAAACACTCATGCAGTCTGCTCATGTAAAACACTCTTTAAGTTGAGGAGCTCGAAAAACTTCCATTCAGCAAAAAAACTATGGTTATAAGAAGTTGCACACTTCTTGTACCACTTTTCCCCCGATATTGTCCGGTGCAGCCTAAACTGGTTGTAGTATGATCAATATTGACACATTTACGACGGATGGGTTCGGACCGGCGACTGGACATGATTCATAGGACCCAAGCAATGGACCGGGTGGCAATGGTTCTGCGTGACGTCATCGTTGGCTGAAACATCCCCCTACTTCCTAAACAAACCGGATCAGTATCAGTTCCATTGCTTTTAAAAGAACTCGTTATTCGGCTATCTGTACGTAATGTTTTAACGACTGTACATGTAGGACTCAACCTTCGTTTCAAAAGCACGTAATGTATAAACGCTGACTAGAAGCAATTGTCAATATGATTCGAAATGTGTTGCTTTTCTCATTATTTTTCTTTTCCTAGTGATTTCTTCGGTCTTTCAGTTGTATTGTTACGAAGCCAAAGACGACGCATTTGTCTTATAGAAAAGACAGTTTATCGGAATGAACTTGTGCTCCCCTTGCAAGTCAAAGAATACACAGGAGAAGAAGCAGCAGTCAACGTAGTGACGTGCCCAGGCGAGTGTCGCCGAATCGTATGCGGCGGCGTCTACTGTGCAGGCAGTTATTTTTCGGTGCGGGTACGTATGGCGCCGTCGAATTGCACCGAGAACACTGTTATCAAAGATGACAATTCTGAGCTAGTGACATTAGGGAGAAACATTATCCCTATCAAATGAGACAACCCGTACTGTATGAGAAAGAATGAATGCAACATGCTCTTCCCTTGGGGCACAGAATATAGACCCAGCACGAGGGGTGGTAAAAACAAAACATAAACATACCCAATGCGTGATTCGTGGCATCACCCCACTTCCGTGAAGATTAAACCGATCCGATGCTAAAATAAAACGACAGTCGTATCAAACAAACCAGAAGTATGTCATCTTGCGTAGTAATGTTTTCTGCGAACCACGTGGATGATTTCGGGCCGCGTGCTTCATCGTGATGTTCCGTAATCACCATCAGGGATCACCTCGTAGTTAAGTTAAGTAACTTGGCTAACACTTTTTAGAGTCTGGTAGGGTCCGAAATACAGTCGCAGAAGCTTCTCACTGAGTCTTCATCGCCGAATAGGAGTCGAAACCAACACACGATCCCCCAGGTGGTACTCGGCGTCTCCGCATTGTATGTAGTATCGTCCAGCATCCACCAAGTGCTGGTCGGCTATATGCACTCGAGCTGGCTGACGGGCCTCCTCCGCAAGCTGAAGGTACACGTTGACGTCGGCGTTAAGGTCGCCATCTTCTACGTGCGGAAGCATGGCGTCAAGCATAGTAGTCGGCCGTTTTCTGTAGACAAGCTCTAAGGGTGCCAGCTGCGTAGTTTCCTGGATAGCCGTGTTGTACGCTACCGTGACAGACGAAATGACTTGGTCCGAAGTGTTATGTTTAACGTCAACGTATGTAAACGGCATATCCGCGATCGTCGTGTTCAGACGTTTAGATAGTCCCTTCATTTGGGGGTGGTACGCCGTCGTTCTTCGGTGATTCGTGTTGCTGTAGCGTAAGATTCCTTGCATAAGCTCCGCAGTAAAGGCCGTTCCGCGGTCCGTAATTTAGGGGCTCTATCTCGCAGCATAAAATGGTTCATGAAAAACTTCGCGGATTCTTGTGCAGCCCCCCTCCGAAGAATGGCGGTCTCTGCGTAGCGCGTCATGTAGTCTGTCGCTACGACATTCCACTTGTTCTCGGATCGCAACGAAGGGAACGGGCCAAGAAGGTACATTCCAATCTGCTGGAAGGGCCTCGATGGAACGGCGACTGGCTGAAGAAGTCCGGCGGGTCTCGTCAGCGCTGCTTTTTCTCGCGGGCAGTCACGGCAGCTCCGGACGTAGTGGGTGACGCAGGATGCAAGGCCGGTAGCCAACGCAGAGCCTTAATGTGCCTGTGGTGAGGTGTTGCTTCAACAAATCGAGAGGCCAGTCCACCGAATTCCACGGGTGTAGCCGACAAAAAGACGCAAGGTACGATGAAGAAGAAGCATTGAAGCTGTTCGTTCTCGGAGGCAGCAAGTCTACCACCCTCACGGTGTAGGCCCGAGGAGGGTCACGGACTCTCCCGTCCGAGCCACTACCCGGGCTGTCAACGAGACAATGGCTGACGAGACGACAAGAAGATGTTGCGCCTGTTGGAGTGATCGGGGTTCCGATGGGGTTGAGTGCGGTCAGCTAGGCCTCGCTGCGGACCAGGCCCCAGCTCTTCACGCCCGCCGCTAGCTATCGGCCATCGTTCCTGGCCAGCGAGGTACCGGTTCAATGCCTGCAGCGACCTGCTCCGTCAGGAGACACTACTTCCTCGTAGACTGCAAATTAGTGCGTCGCTTTTAAATGCAGAGCATTTCAGTAACTCACGATGTCACCCGCGTTGACGTCCGTAGTCCGCACCGTCGTTGTCCCTACTATGTAAAAAAAATACCATCCGGCGCCCGGTTTCGATCCCTCGACCCTGCGGGCGGAACGCAATGTACATGGTGCTCTACCCACTGCGCCACAAAGCCGGCACAGAATGGGACGCTACGAACGCGCCTTATATCGTTGACTCATTCAAATTACTGCTGACGAGCGTTCTCTCGTCAGCAGTTGCCACAAGTGCAACAACATTAACGTAACGCAAACTACTTAACGCCGTGCGCCCCCGGAAATGCTCTGCATTTGATCGTGCCCCTCGCGAGGGGGATGTTTCATTGCGTCTTCTCTCGGTCGCGGGACCCGTGGCGCCATCTGGCGGAGGCGCGGCACAACTCGTAGCACTTTGAAAAGATGCGGCGCCAGCCAGCTGTGTGTGTGCGTGCCGCACTTGTACAAATGGCGAGTGCATTGGCTGTCCACAGAGCAAAGCATTCGTGCAAATTAGCCTTTGCAGTCAGTCAGTCAGTCAGTCAGTCAGTCAGTCAGTTAGTGAATTAGTTGGTTAGTTAGTTAACAACTCCGCAAGCATTTGCGTTTCTTGCTTTGTAAACAAAGCGAAACACGCAAGAATGACGAAATTTCCTTGACTCATTCAAACTACGTCAAGAAGCTGTTGATACAACGCATTCACTACCACCAACTCCCCAAACACTAAACGTTAACGCAATACACCCACCCCCTATGCAACGAATTTACTCGAGTCCCCCTCGTGGGAAGATGGGCCCAATTCGTCGTTCGCGCACGCTCCGCTCGCTAACATCTGTGGCGTGATCGTGACGTCAACATCACGCGTTCGTGTGGTGGCGCAATTTCGGCGCTATAACACTCTCCCGCGAGGGGCATTGGATTGGATTCGATTGGATTGGCTTGGATTGGCTTGGCTTGGCTTAGATTGGATTGGATTGGTTTGGATTTGGATTGGATTGGATTAAAGTGGATTGTGTTGGATTGTGTTACGTCATAGTCGCGCCACGTTGCGTCATAGCCGCTCCACGTTGCGTCATAGCCGCAGCAGGGGGTTCACGGCAAGTTTCACGTTTCACCATCGGCTTCATCGACAATGTCTACGCTGGAAGAGGAGGTGGCGCGGCGGCGTGCTGCGGATGCTGAGCGCAAGCGCCGCAAGTTTGTCGTTTGTTTCACCTCTTTTTAGTAATGATGATAGTGTGCATGCCCCCTTTTTCCTCCTGTACATCCACGACATCCTCCCCCGAGCTCTTGGCGATTTCCAGGGAATACCGCTTTTTGCACCTTCGCGTCTCCGAGATCATCGGCAGTAAGCGTGAATCTTTCTTTACAAATTTGCCCACTACGATCCAAATCTGAGTATTTTCCATGTCCAGTCCTTCAGTGTACTTATGTGCCATTTCCGCCTTGTACTTTGTCTAGTTAATATATATGTTGTGAGTGCGTGTGCGAGAACGTAGTTGGGTTCGTGACTCTCTACGCGGTCTGGCCCAACATTCCTTACAGTGCCGTCTTTTGTAGCGTAAGGTACACTGGCCGATATTGAGCAGTTTCGCGTGAGCCGTGAAGGGCCGTTCTGCGCAAGCGCGAGGAGCATTGGATTGGTTTGTATCGGATCGGATCGGATTGGCTTGGCTTGGCTGGAATTGGATTGGACTAGGATTGGATTGGATTGGATTAAATTCGATTGTGTTGGATTGAAATCCAATTCAACTGGAGTACGGGTGTTTAGAGAATTGAGGAGTGACGCCATAGCCGCGGCATACGCACTGGGGCCGGCGCGTGCCTAGCTGTGCGCCTCTGTTGCGCAGTAGCGATGTCTGACACTGCGCCGGAGCCCCTTGATAGCCTTTCGCGTGGCTCCTGGAGAGCCGTGCTGCCAGAGGAACCATGCACGAGGAGCAGTGACTGGACTGGACTGGACCGGACTGGACTGGACTGGACTGAACTGGAATGGATTGGATGGGATTAGCATAGAGTGAATTGGATTAGTTTGGAAATCGTTTTAACAACAGTAAGCATGATAATCAGGATATCCTAGACAACCAAGAAACCTAAGAATATTCAGCTGAACCTTAGCTTATGCTACGTATATCCTGGCATAGCCGAGCTAAGCCACTGCTAATTTTTGCTTCACTAGTACGATGGGCGTAGCCAAGGGGCTTTTCGATGACTGTATAACGTAGTCACTGAGCATGTCTTCGATTTGTGTCCGATTGGCTTCCCGCTCGTATAAAAACACGCGGTACGGTGACTGTCGGGTAGGTCAGGCGCCATTTTTCATCACTTCGAATGAAAGATGTCCTCATATGAATTTTGAATAAAAGAAAACCAAAAAGAATGTTTGTGTAACGCTCCAATTAATATCGCCACAAAGACAACAATTCGACACCAGAAAACGCACTATTACCTACATGTTTTCTTAATTCAATTATTAAGAGCGTTACTGCACACACATACCAAACGACGGGCGGCGGCCATTCGTAGGCATCGCCGCCGCTCGTCCAACTTTCGCGCCTGGTGCAATTGCCGAGCGGCCCATGAGAAGCTGCCGGCGCGAAAGTTGGGCGAGCGTCGGTTACTGCGGCCGGCGGCCCGGCCCGCCTGCCGCGGAAAAAATGACGTCAGAAGCGTCCGGGACGTCATCAACCTCCTTTCCACTCTCTACTCGTTGCCATGACGATAAATGCAACGTTTTTCAGACGCCACGTACCACCAGGTGAGGATTTGGCGCTTTCGGAGCGAATTACGCGGGACCACTGTCGATGCTAAAGAGGCCGTCCCTTGGCGGGGGTGTTTGTTGAACCATCGGTTTACGCCTAGACCACTGTAGATAAAATAAGACTATTATAGGCTAGTCGCGTTAAGGCGAAACATTCTCCCTATCAAATGAGATAGCCCATGCGGCGAGAGAAAGAATGAATAGAACATGCGCTTTAATTGGGACACAAATAACACAGCCCACCGGCGCCGAGCGGTAACAGCAAAAACATAAAAAAATCCAATGCATGGTCTGCGGCATTATCTTCTATTGGAGTTTGATCCCCAATCCAGGCTGCTCGTTTTCTGTACCTAAGCTTTACCCCTATCATTACTCCCTCCATAGCACGTAGGGTGGAACTAAGTTTGCTTGCTGTTTGTTAGAAAGATGCCAAGTTTATGATCTGTATGCCATTACCGACTGGATGCATTGGTTGAATACCTTTCTTTTTAGGAATAGAGGTAGCTTACTTTTCATTAGTTTCGAGGGCTTGGGAAATGCACTGCAACCCATAGCGATTCTGCGCCGAATTTCTTTCTCGTGGTCAGGGTGAGCACTGATTATCAGGCCATGGCAGTTACATTCTTGTTGCTTTTCCAGTGTTTCATTTCCTCTGCTGCAAAGGCGCATTAGGCAAGTTTATTTATGATTACTTTATTTTTACTCATATTTATCTTTACCCCCACAGAGAAGCTCCGTGATTGTTGTTCCTAAATCATTTTTGGAGTTGTTCCCCGGATTCACCGAGCAAGAATATGTCGTTTCCAAACCTGAAATGGCTCGAGTTTTCCCTGTTTATTTGTTTTTATTTGTTTACCTAAGTTTTACCAGACAAGCCTCCTGAATACACTCTTCAGATATGCTGTGAACAATTTTGGTGAGATGTTATCTCCTTGTCGCACTCCCTTTTGGAACGGGAATATGTAAGTTTGCTTGTAAATTGTAATCCCGTCCGTGCAATGCACATATATGTCGTTATAAGGAGTCTAAGGTAGGTCTCCTCTATTGCTTTGTTTTTTTAAGGTGTCCATCACTGTGGTGGTGCTAACGGAATCGAATTCTTTTTCATATTCTATAAATAGCATGTAAAGTGGTTGATTACACTCTGCGTATTTTTCTACTACTCAGTTGATGACATGTATATGATCCATTCTAGGGTATCCTTTTCTAAACCTAGCCTGTTCGATGGGGCTTTGGGAGTCTAGGCTGGAGGTTATGCGGCTAACTACTGTCTTGGTAAACAGCTTGCATACAACCGACAGAAGGCTGATGGGTATGTACTTCCTAAGGTCTCTGTTATCTTCCTTCTTGTGAATTAAAATTATGTATGCTTTTTTGCAGGCTGTGAGCGCATTTTGAAACCCATAAACAATGTGAGAGTAGTTTAGGTTGCTTTTTTGGTACTCTATCGCCACCTTAATTCAAAAGATCCGTCGTTATGCCGTCGTCCCCTGCAGCTTCCCCTCTTTTATGCCCAAAAGCCTTTTCTTCCTCTTCTGTCGTTATTGGCAGAACATCGCCAGCTAAACTTCTAGGCTCAGTAGTTTCTCTTGTCCACTGTCGGTGCCGTATAGCCTGGTGTAGAATCGTTCGGGTATTTCTATTATCTCGTTCATATTGTGCGCGATGTTACCCTGTTCGTATCTGAGTGCGTACATTCTGTATCGTGCAATAGGCAACTTCCTCCTTGTTGCCTTCAAGGTTCCTCCTTTTTCCAACGTTTCATCGATGACTGCCATGTTTTACGCACGAATGTGTTTTGGTTTAACATCTGTTTGTTAATTTTGAAAGGTCCACTTCTTCAATTTGACCCACCGTGCTCGACCGTTTCATGTACTGACGTTTCGTAATAACCTCCTTCGTTTGCTGAGTTAGTTTTGCACTTTGTTTTGTATACTCTGCTTCCCCAATAGCCGCTGTTGATTCTGTGATTACTGTTGTTAGGTTGTCGTTTAGTGTGTCAACACCATCGTCGTTCTTACCCGCTTAGAGCGCGAATTTCTTCTGAAGGGTTATTTTGACCTCCTGCGTCCTGTCTCTGACTGGGGATTCTGGGATTCTTACTTTTTACGAGTGCTCTTTTTCTCTTTTGGAAATTTACCCTTACTTTGCAGGCAACCATCCCATCATCACTTCACCTAATATAAGAGGTCAATTGTGTTTTTTTGTCGTTCCGTCATGACTTTACATGTCCATTTCATACTTGTGTGTTTGTGGAAGAATCTTTTCATTGGTTTCAGGTACCTCTTGGACTATTGCGAGTGCCCATCCCTAAATTTGCCAGTGATAATTGTCCTATTCTGACCGCCGCGGATTTCTGGGTTTCTACAGCTAGCTGCTCGGTAGTGAGGGCCGAAATTTGGGTTAATCAATCATGGCGCGGGGTTTTCACCAACTACAGCATCAGGGTGGCCAGATCGTTCTCTGGTGAGGGAGTGCCATCTCGTGACCCTAAGAGCCTTCCTAGCATGGTTGCAACTATATACTTTAGCCTCTAAATTATCCGGGATGGTGTTTACTTCCGGACCAGGCAGCACTTTATACGTGGGATAAATTTACAAGAAAAAAAGGAAAAGAAGAAACTGGGGAAAAACAGCAAGAGACCAAAAAAGGTAAAAGAAAAAAAATTAATCGTTGCGCGTGTGTTTTCACAATAAAACAACTCCTAGTCGGTACGTTAAAATGTCAGACGGTACTTGGCTCTTTTTATAAACGGGAAAAATTGTGCTCATCTAAGAAGAGAAAGTTGCAATTGCTTGGTCGCTGTCGTTTTTAGGGTCTTATATGGTCTCTCGGAGAAGAAAAGTGAGAGGGAGTTAGCAAATAAAGAGCAGGCTGGGCTGTTGTGCACGGAAAAAGAGGCAGGAGTGTAGGGCTTCGACGACATAATCAGTAGGTACCCTTTATGTTTATTGTATGTGAGAGGTGGCCTAAAAAACCTGATGCATTGGTGGCAACGTTTAACATTACAGACAGATTTTAAAAATGTGCACAGCTGCCCTGAAATAAGACTAAACATACGGCTAGGAAGCCGCCTTGGGTTAGAGCCGCGTTCACTACCAGTTTCAAAGTTCGCCGTCAGTTCCCTCAACATTAGGTGCTTCAATGCCGCTACTGAGAAGACAGCGAGTTCAACAATTGCACTCTGAACGCGACGTAGCTCACTATAGGCAGCACAAACGCAAGAGAAGGAAAAAAGCAGGCCCAAAAAGCAGGCATCATGTACTCAAGGGTACTGAACTCGCAAAAAAGCAAAGAAAGCACCTTTCCTGAATAAGTATTATCCCTCACAATAGTCCGACACTTTACTGAGATGTGGGGCCTTGAACTCTAATAAGAAATCAGTGAACACAGCAATTGTAATCTGGACGGGACGACATTGCCAACAAGCAGAGCAAACGCGGCAAACTAAAGAAGGGTCCCAAAGCAAGCATACCATACTCACGGCAATTCAGTGCGCAAATCTTTGTTAATGTCGCTACATAATTCCAAAACAAAGCTTGTTTTTTACCAAACGCGCATCCCTCTGAAGCCTCTAAAGTATCCCTCTAACTGGGGATTCTGGGATTCTTACTTTTTACGAGTGCTCTTTTTCTTTTTGGAAATTTACCCTTACTTTGCAGGCAACCATCCCATCATCACTTCACCTAATATAAGAGGTCAATTGTGTTTGTGTCAATTGTGTCAAGAGGTCAATTGTGAGGTCAAATGACACAACTGATGAGCATTCATACTCTTTCTTGTACCTGGACTTTCACCTGCACTCTGATCTTACCTGTAATCATCATACCAATATCATCTTGAATCCGCCAGCCGCTCGTTGGATTTTTAAACAACAGGATGAAACATACTCCCCCACAGCTTCGAAAACTTGCAGACACAATTGTTAGCAGACCTCAAATTGCATACGCATTTGGGAGCCTGACGAAAGCTTACCCAGCTGACAGTATTGAATCTCATCAAAATGGTGCCGTTCATTTCATCCTTTCAG
The DNA here is from genome assembly GCF_048455015.1 of Haemaphysalis longicornis. Lineage (NCBI taxonomy): Eukaryota > Metazoa > Arthropoda > Arachnida > Ixodida > Ixodidae > Haemaphysalis > Haemaphysalis longicornis. The sequence continues at coordinate 10,645,146 of NW_027526225.1, read as the reverse complement.
AATATTAACTTTGTGCCAGGATCAGGGCATTCAAACTATGCTAGTCTTTATCAATCCTATCACATCGGTGTACACTATCACGCTTATTATTATTTCATAAACTGTACCAGCAGTCATCACATCATGCTGAGCTTTTCTTCATCACCAGCGATTTTCCCCCGTTGTGACCATGCCTTAGTGGTTGCAGGGGTTGAGTGCCACACTTAGGCTTTTGATGGCGTTAATCCGCCATACTAGAGGAATGGCGGACGCCTACTCAAGCACCCGGGCAAAAATCTGGATCCGCAATTTTCTGAACGCTCGGCCAATACGACTTCAACGTTCTCACCCAGGCTGGACTCCTCGCACTTACTACCGTGACCACGGGGTACCTCAGGTGAGGGTAGCTAAAAATCTTGAACGTGACTCTGCTGCACGATTCACAATATAGGCAGGCGCTATAACAATATGGACTGAATCAGCCGACTTTTCAAGCCCCAAAGACATGCAAACCGAAATCCAAGCTGCCGCAAATACCCTGAAATTCTCCCCTCACTTGGTCTCTAATTAGCCCCCCAAAACCAAATTCTTACCCGTATTTGGTCACAAACCCCCTCCGCACTATAATCTTCCAACTCTTCTTCTCGCCGGTACTCCTATAACCGCCAGTTTTTAACCCATACGATTACTCGAAATCCCAATCGGACACAAAGAGCCCGTCAATATGGTTACAGCAACTGAAAGCTAAATGGAAAACACTTCAACATCCCATACATCGCCACTCGAACAAATTTGGTGGAGCAAGCCAGAAGGCAAACCAAACTTTTGCACACGCTATCGCTAGCCCAATCCTACGACCTCAACAAAACCGCCATGAGAACACTTCAACATCTGCACCGAGGCACCCTTCGCACCATGAGCGGACCACCGAAACATACTCGACTGGAAAACTTGCAAGCTGCAGTTTCTCTTCACCCGTTGGAAACTATTGCCGCGAACCATACATTGGGTTTGTTTATTTGTTTTTTGCTTTTACCGCCCGGCTGCACCGGTCTGTGTTATCTCTGCGCCAAGGGAACCGCGTGTTTCATTCTTTCTTTCTGTGCCGCATGTGTTATCTGTTGTGATAGGGAGAGCTTTCCGATCTAACGTGAACAGCCCAGAATAATCTTCTTGGATCTAATATGTTCTCGATGTGAATCGACGTTTCGAGAACCACGCGCGCCGAAAGATGAAAATTCACCCGCGTTTCCCCGAAGGGGAGCATGGGGAAGTGCGAATGCACGGGTGATGCTATGAGGGGGAGTTATGGTGAACTGTGTTGGCATTCGCCCGTTAGTTGCATTTAACACCCCGCGTGATCAAGTGGGGATTCACACGCCCCGTTAGTCCCTCTCTGGAAATCTTGGTGAATTAGTGTATGTTCGAGAGGGAATGAAATCACACACACACACAAACACGCAAGTAAAGTGCCACAGTATTTATCACACCCGTGATACAAAGAAAGAAAGATGCATTTATTCACAGACACCTATTTGTGTTGTCGTTGTATATGATTGCTAGAGCGGATCTCAGCTTTGAAATTTCGTGTCAGTACTCCTTTAAGCGGGTGCATTAGCCCTTCTCACGCCCGATTCCTGGCCAATCCCCCACGTAAGTATGTGCCATGCACAGACACCTATTTGTGTTGTCGTTGTACTTGATTGCTAGAGCGGATCTCAGCTTTGAAATTTCGTGTCAGTACTCCTTTAAGCGGGTGCATTAGCCCTTCTCACGCCCGATTCCTGGCCAATTCCCCACGTGGGTATGTGACATGTCAGCGGCCAGGCAGCGCGCGCCCATCTCCCCCCGTTGCCAAGGAAGACGAGGAGATTCCTGGCCAATCCCCCACGTGGGTATGTGCCATGTCAGCGGCCAGGCAGCGTGCGCCCATCTCCCCCCGTTGCCAAGGAAGACGAGGAGCGCGCGCACCCGCAGCTGTTGCTATGTGGACGGACGGCGGTCAACGGAATTCAGGGTCGCTTATAAAGTGCATTCGCACTTAAAAGCCTGCAGTGCGGACGCCGGAGCATTCGATTCGACGACACTCGCCTGTGCAAGTCACTTTGTTGACCGCTGCTTCGCCGCCTCTGTATTCTTTTGAGTTGTTAGGGGAGCACAAGTTCGCTCCAATAAACGTGTTTCTCATTCAAGACAACTGCATCGTCCTTGTCTTCTTGACATCTGGTGGAGGTGCTGGGTACGCACCCTTCATGCCCACTACAAGCTCTGGAAGCCGCCAAGCCAGTCCAACAAGAGCCAGCCCCCGCCTGCAAGATTTACCACCCGAGTTCGGTCTAATACCGGAAAAGACGAAGAAAGACGTCGCAACCAGCACCATGATCAACCAAGCCAATCCTCCTGTCGTTCTGCAGCAGCCACGGGAACCGCCATCATTCCGAGGAGCTCCCACTGAAGACCCAGAACAATGGTTGGAGAAACTGGAGCGCGTCCGGAAATTAAACAGGTGGGACGACGCAGAAAGGTTGCGGCACGTTTCCTTTTACTTGGAAGATTCGGCTCGCACTTGGTTCGAGAACCACGAGAGCTCCTTGACAAAGTGGGCTCAGTTCAAAAGCGAGTTCACCAAGACCTTCACCACCATGGTCAGAAAAGAACGCGCAGCGCTTTTACTTGAAACTCGAACGCAGCACCCCAACGAAGGGGTAGTGATCTTTGTTGAGAAGATGAAGACGTTGTTTCGACGTGCGCATCCGGAGATGACAGAAGAAAAGAAACTAAGGTTTCTCATGCGAGGGGTAAAGCAGGAGCTTTTTGCTTGCCTTGTCCGCAATCCTCCCAAGACGGTGGCCGAATTCGCGTCTGAGGCGGCCGCGATGGAGAAGACTCTGGAAGTTCGAACGAGGCAGTACGATCGCCCGGTCAACGTGCTGGTTGCCGAGGCGATCGGTGCTGGGGCTACAAGCTCCGACACACTGCGTGATACCATCCGAGCAGTGGTCAGGGAGGAGCTTCGGAAGCTGTTTCCGACGACGCCGCAACCTCAAGTGGCTTCCCTGACTGACGTCATCCGTGAAGAGGTTGAACACGCTTTGGGCACTTCTATGCAATCAGAGGCACCCCGCGAGCCACAGGCGGCGACCTACTCCGCGGCTGTTCGTCGACCCCGCCCTGCTCCAACCCGTCTACAATAAGCTCCACCGTACCGCCGTCCACTCTCGCCGCCGTCCCCACTGTCGCCGCCGTCGACAGTACCACCGTACACAGCCCAAACCCAGACGCCGAGGAAGACTGACGTTTGGCGAACGCCAGATCATCGTCCGCTGTGCTACCATTGCGGAGAGGCTGATCACATCTATAGTCGCTGCCAGTACAGGAGACTCGGACTGCGTGGTTTCTCCGTCGACGCCCCACGCCCCCGACCCGCCCAGCGCCCTACTGAGATCGACGAATACCTGTCCAACACCTACCGAGGACCAGCCCGCACACACCGATCGCCGTCGCCCTACCCATACCAGTCACCGAACCGCCGTAGCAATGCTGATTTCGCACATGGAAGGTCCCCCAGCCCACGCGGGGGAAACTAAAAGCAGCAACTTCTGGAGGTGAAGTTGCTCTACGGCGAAAACCTGGAAACCCTCCAACGACGCAACAACGCGCCGAAGACAGTGATTCACGACATGCCCTCATCCCGACGACCCGACCGAGCCCTGACGAGACTCCCGAACACGACGACAGCTGCACGGCGCGACGCGTACCCGACCTGACCGAGACGTCCCTTTGAGAAGACGACGACAACGACGATGCACAGTGCCCGACCGTCAACACGTACAAGAAGAGATACGACGACCCGACGAACCCGGAACTCTAGGAAGACTGCTTCTGACGTCAAGGTGTCCATCGACGGTTTTGACGTAGTCGCCCTCGTAGACACGGGAGCTGACTATTCGTTAGTGAGCGGACCATTTGCGTCTAAACTGGAGAAAGTTATGACCAGATGGGACGGTCCGCACATACGCACAGCAGGAGGCCATCACGTGACGCCAAGTGGAACGTGCACATCGCGCGTCCCTATAGACGGCACAACGTACCCTGCGGCGTTCGTCATTCTGCCTAACTGCTCCCGCGACGTGATTGTTGGAATGGACTTTTTGATGGACAACGGTGCAATAATCGATTTGCAGACCAAGTCAATAACTTTTTCGCCCAAAATCACTCCATGACCCCGGACCAAACCCCGAACGACGTGCTGCTGTAAGGATTGCTGATGATCATGTCACCCTGCCACACCACGCAAGCTTGATGGTCGCAGTCTACTGTGAAGATGCTGCTCCTGACGTCGACGCTATCGTGGACACTGATCAAAGGGTACTTCTCGACCGTGGTGTGTCGGTCGCTAGAGGCATTGCGCGCTTCAAGGAACACCAATCTCACATTTTGGTTACTAATTTCACTGAGGAGCATCAGCATTTTAACAAAGGCGCGGCAATTGCATTCCTCGAAGAAATGCAAGAAGCAAGTGACGTGATCGCGGTCGCCGAATTTGAACGCACACCCGTAGAAACCTGCAAGCTCCCTCAGCCCTTCGACGTGAATCCAGCGCTGCCGCAAGAACAACGGATCAAATTATTCGCTTTGCTGCGTCGCTATAGCGAATGTTTTTCGTCGAGCGCAAAACTACGTCAGACCCCTCTAGCGAAGCACCGAATAATAACCCAAGATGGAGCCCGACCTACCCGACAATCACCGTACCGCGTCTCTTCACACGAACGGGAAGCCATCCGGACTCAAGTCGACGACATGCTCAGGACGACTTTATACAGCCATCGAAAAGCCCCTGGGCTGCGCCCGTCGTACTCGTAAAGAAAAAAGACGGCACATTAAGGTTTTGTGTTGACTACCGGCGAATGAACAAAATCACGAAAAAGGACGTGTACCCCCTCCCCCGAATCGACGACGCCCTCGACCACCTCTGTCACGCGAAGTACTTCTCATCGATGGACCTGAAGACCGGCTACTGCCAAATTGAAGTGGACGAGAGAGACCGAGAGAAGACTGCATTTATAACCCCAGACGGCCTATACGAGTTCAAGGTGATGCCGTTTGGGCTGTGCACAGCACCAGCGACGTTTCAAAGAGTCATGGACACTGTGCCAGCTGGCCTTAAGTGGCACACCTGCCTCGTATACCTCGACGACGTAGTGGTAGTCGCCCGGACTTTCGATGATCACCTTGCAAGGTTGGAGTCTGTACTCGAGGCCATTCGTACGTCGGGGTTGACGCTGAAGCCTGAAAAGTGCCGTTTCGCATACGAACAACTCAAGTTCTTGGGCCACATCGTCAACGCCGCGGGAGTCCTACCTCACCCGGCAAAAGCTTCAGCCATTCCGAACTTCCCAAGGCCAAAAGACAAGAAGGGCGTGCGACGATTTCTCGGGCTGTGCACATACTACCGGCGCTTTGTCGCAAACTTCGCACGCATTGCAGAGCAACTCACGCACTTGACGAAAGATAGCACCCCTTTCAGATGGGAAAACGACCAAGAAAAAGCATTCGGCGAGCTGCAAAAACGCCTGCAAAGCCCTCCCATGCTCGCTCATTTCGACGAAAATGCCGAAACGGAAATGCACACGGACGCCAGTGATATAGGCTTGGGTGCCGTCCTTGTCCAAAATCAAAGCGGCTGCGAAAGGGTAATCGCCTATGCCAGCCGTGGTCTGTCGAAGGAGGAGAAAAACTATTCTGCCTCTGAGAAAAAGTGCCTGGCTATTATATGGGCGAATTCAAAATTTCGCCAATTCGTGTATGGAAGGCCATTCAAGGTTGTAACAGACCACCATGCCCTGTGTGATGATTGACGTCCCCGGGCAGGAGATTGCGCCAGGAGACGGCGGAGAAAGAGAGGAAGACGACGAGCGGGGAGCACGAGAGGTGTGTGTGCCGGCAGTGACCGCGGACGGGATAGCGCAAGGATTCCTCTCGGGAGGCGGTTCAAGGGCAGGCCAGGAGCGTTCGCGCGCCGTGCTCCGAGAATCGTCCCGGGAGCTGTTCCGGGACTCCTCTGCTGCAACGAGGGGTGCCTGTTCCCGCTGGCGAGATCCCGAGGCGTGATCCGGGCCGAGGTTCGGGGCGAGACCTAGAGGGGCCAGGCACGAGCGCGGGCATCGGCGTTCCGACCTGGGGCCTCTGAGTCTTAAAAGGCGGCACCGAGAAAGTGTGCCGGCACGTCTCCGGACCACCGGCACCCTACACGGGGAGCGCTGAACACGTTCTACCGACGTCATTCCGCCCAGCGTCGAATAGACTAGACGTGAGCGTATCGCCTCCTTTGTTTTCCCCTCCGTTCGAACTTTACTTCGGACTTGTGTTAGTTTCTTTTCGCGTCCGCGTTGCGAGTGTGCTGCATTGTGTTACCGTAATCGTTCCTAGTGCGTTTCTCTAGCGTTTGTGTGTCCGCCAAAGAATATGTTTTTTTAACATGTGCTGAACCCATGGCATCACTTGTCGTTGATCATCCTCCGCGAGCCACACGTCCGCCTGCTTAACACGCGGCCTCACAATTTCTGGCGTCCGCGACAGGACCGCGTGCTCCAATTCCATCTTGAGACTAAGCAGGCAAGTGCGTGGGGCAAGCGAGGATGGATCTAGAAAAGTTGATGTCCATTGGGAAGGAGCTAGGACTGTCCGGATCAGCTCTAAAAGAATCGATTGACGAGGAACGCATAAAAGAAAGGGACCGGCGCGCAACTGAACGCGAGGCGGCTAAAGAAGCGGCAATACTAGCCCTGAAGACAGAGTACGATACCAGAGCGCGCATTGAGGCTGAACGTGCAATGCTAGAACTGAGGCTGCGGCTTCAGGAAGGGTCGCAGAGTTCTAATGATGTGGGAGGCCACACTGCGACTAATGCAGCACAAGGCGTCCACAAACCTCACAAGTTCATTCCTGCCTTCAACGAGGATCGAGATGAGCTTGACGCCTACATCCAGCGTTTTGAGAGGGTGGCAACCAGTCAAGGGTGGCCCTCAGACAAGTGGGCGCTGTCCCTACACTTGTGCTTGACTGGTGAAGCTCTTAGTGCCGTTGGTCGCATGTCTTCTGAGGATGCCATGAATTACCCTAAACTAAAGCAGACCCTACTACAGAGGTTCAGATACACCGAGGAGGGCTACAGGTGCAAGTTTAGGGAATCCCAGCCGCAGGACTCGGAGACAGGCCGTCAATTTGCGGGCCGCCTACTCGGCTACTTTGACAATTGGCAGGAGCTGGCCAAAACGAGCAGGCGTATGCCGCGCTACGAGACAAAATGGTGGCCGAGCAATTTCTCGACAGGTGTCACGAGAAGCTAGCCATTTTCCTCAAAGAGAGGGGCTACAAAAACCTGGACCAGCTAGTCGAAGCAGCTGACCAGTACCTCGAAGCTCAAGGTCTCAACAACTTGGCAAGAAGTCGAGGAGACGAGAGTGGCAGGCCACCTGAAGTTGACAGGCCTCCTGACCAGCAGGACCGTAGGGTGAGGCCTTACTGCTTGTTATGTAATAAGCAGGGCCATTGGCCAGCTGACTGTTGAACGAAGTCGACGTCTCCGGGTTCCAGCCATGCCATCAAGAAGAATGCCTTCTGCTTCAGGGGCCGTAATCTCGGACACCAGGCTGAAGCTGGCGCAAACCTGCCCGAGAACCAGGGCCAAGCAGCAGGTTCATTGCCTGGAGCCAATTCCTTTGCGATGGAAGTGCCGACCAAGTCTCAACGACGCCACGCTCCGTCAGAGTTTCACTGCGGAAAGAGACGCGAGGTGTCTCAGGAAAAGAACCCGGTATTAGCAAGCACGGTTCTTGGAGAAGGCAGCACACGGGTCCCAGCAAAACTGCGTGGTCGGAACCTGCCATTGTCTTCGCCAAATGTACCAGGGTTGAACACCCACATGCGCAAATCCGCAAGAACAATGCTCCAGGTACCTGCCGTTGCTGACAGCCCCTGCACTATCACCTCTGCTGACTTATGTGCGCTACAGGAGCAAGACCCTTCTCTCCGAAAGTTTTTGGGCGAGGTCGGCAGAAAGGTAACATTCAACGCAGCGGTGATCGAGTTCGGGAAGACTGCTGGTATTCTTTACCGACGGCATCAGTTGCCCTCCGGAAAAGAAAGAAAGCAAATCGTCGTCCCCCAGGATCTACGAGGCATCGTCTTGGACAAGGCCCATCAAGGAACCTTTGGTAGTCACAGGGGTATCAAGCGAACCATGGAGCGCGTCTGCAAGGACTTCTACTGGCCTGGGATGAAAGCTGACGCTGCAGGCTTCGTAAAGTCGTGTCACATTTGTCAGAGCGCTGCGCCTAAATACCGAGTAGCCACGAGAGATCGTGCCAGGGATCGAAGCATTTCGGCGTGTTGCCATCGACGCGATCGTCCACCTCTAACCCACAGCCAAGAAGAGAGACCCCTCCACAGGGTTCAAGGTGACACACGCGTCCATTGATAAAGCTGAAGGCGGGATCGTTCCTCGGACGTTGGGACTATGAGCGACTGTATGCCGAAAGTTCCCAAATATTCTACTTAAGCAGGAGGACAGCATTAGAAAACTATTCCTAATACAGGTATTAGTTTATCTTTGGAGCGGCTATGAACTTTAGCTCTCTACGCTTAGCGAGAGGCTACAGCACTTTAGCGAGAACGTAGGTGCAGATTACTTGAGCCGTATCTCCGCGTCGTGATCATGCTACTTTCTTGCTGGTGTACCGAACGTTGAAATAGCGACTGTTTTAGGCTTTTATTTCGAAGACTGTTTCGGACAGTACTCTTGTGCTGGTGCTAGTGGTGCTAGCACGTCTGACGCGACAGAACGTTCTTCCGTGTGATACGTCTCGTCGCTGCCGTGGTGACATTCTGTGCCGAGTTTTGTTTGTCCTAAACAAACCTCTCGGGAAGGGGGGTGAATGTGATGATTGACGTTCCTGGGCCGGAGATTGCGCCAGGAGACGGCGGTGAAAGAGAGGAAGACGACGAGCGGGGAGCACGAGAGGTGTGTGTGCCGGCAGTGACCGCGGACGGGACAGCGCAAGGATTCTTCTCGGGAGGCGGTTCAAGGGCATGCCAGGAGCGTTCGCGCGCCGTGCTCCGAGAATCGTCCCGGGAGCTGTTCCGGGACTCCTCTGCTGCAACGAGGGGTGCCTGTTCCCGCTGGCGAGATCCCGAGGCGTGATCCGGGCCGAGGTTCGGGGCGAGACCTAGAGTGGCCAGGCACGAGCGCGGGCATCGGCGTTCCGACCTGGGGCCTCTGAGTTTTAAAAGGCGGCACCGAGAAAGTGTACCGCCACGTCTCCGGACCACCGGCACCCTACACGGGGAGCGCTGAACACGTTCTACCGACGTCATTCCGCCCAGCGTCGAATAGACTAGACGTGAGCGTATCGCCTCCTTTGTTTTCCCCTCCGTTCGAACTTTACTTCGGACTTGTGTTAGTTTCTTTTCGCGTCCGCGTTGCGAGTGTGCTGCATTGTGTTACCGTAATCGTTCCTAGTGCGTTTCTCTAGCGTTTGTGTGTCCGCCAAAGAATATGTTTTTTTAACATGTGCTGAACCCATGGCATCACTTGTCGTTGATCATCCTCCGCGAGCCACACGCCCGCCTGCTTAACACGCGGCCTCACACCCTGTGTTGGCTCGCGAATTTGAAGGACCCCTCTGGCCGTCTTGGGCGGTGGAGCTTGCGCCTGCAGGAGTTTGACGTTACAGTCGTCTATAAATCCGGCAGGAAACACTCCGACGCCGACTGCCTGTCCCGCGGCCCCGTCGACCCACCACCACAAGGCTCTGATGAAGACAGCGCGTTCTTCGGGATCGTGACGGAGAGCGACCTAGCCGCCCAGCAGCGTGCCGACCCCCACTTACGCGTCATAATCGAGTACCTCGAGGGGTGCAACGTTGCCGTTCCTAGGGCCTTCAAACGCAGCTTACCAGCATTCAGCCTCAAAAACTCCGTCCTCGTGACGAATTTCAGCCCCGGAACAAGAGCGAATTACCTTCTCGTCATCCCCGCGGACCTTCGTGACGAAATTTTGGAAGCGTGCCACGACGACCCGTCTTCCGGACATCTCGGCACAGCCCGCACTTTTGGAAAAATCAAGGCGAGGTACTACTGGCCCGGCCTTACCTCTGACGTCACCAACTACGTCCGGAGCTGCCGTGACTGCCAGCGACGAAAAACGCCGCCGACAAGACCCGCCGGACTTCTGCAATCGATCCCCGTCCCATCGAGACCATTTGAACAGATTGGAATGGACCTTTTAGGCCTGTTCCCTACGTCACGATCACAGAACAAGTGGATTGTCGTAGCGACAGACTACAGGACGCACTACGCAGAAACCGCCACTCTTCCGAGGGGGACTGCACAAGAAGCGGCAAAGTTCTTTATAAGGCAAGTTGTGCTGCGACATGGAGCCCCGGAAGTCCTAATCACAGACCGCGGAACGGCATTTACTGCGGAGCTGATGCAAGGAGTATTACGCTACAGCAACACGGATCACAAAAGAACGACGGCGTACCACCCCCAAACGAACTGATTTACAGAACGTCTGAACAATACAATCGCAGATATGCTGTCAATGTACGTTGAAGTTGAACATAAGACTTGGGACGAAGTGCTCCCGTATGTCACGTTTGCGTACAACACGGCTATCCAGGAGATGACGCAGCTGACGTCGTTCGAGCTTGTCTACGGTAGAAGGCCGACTACGATGCTCGACGCCATGCTTCCGCACGTAGAAGACGACGACCTCAACGCCGACGTCCACGGATATCTTCAACGTGCGGAGGAGGCCCGCCAGCTCGCTCGAGTTCGTATAACGGACCAGCAGTTGGTGGATGCGGGGCGCTACAACCTCCGACGCCGAGACGCCGAGTACCAACCAGGGGATCGTGTGTGGGTTTGGACGCCCATCCGACGACGCGGACTCAGTGAGAAGCTCCTGCGATGGTATTTCGGACCCTACCAGATTCTACGACGTGTTGGCCAACTTACCTACGAAGTGATCCCCGATGGTGACTCCGGCACATGACGACAACGCACGCGGCCTGAAGTCGTCCACGTGGTTCGCTTAAAACCTTTCTACAGACGATAACGAATTGTATTTTTATATTTTTATTTTCGGACTGTCACTTATGTTAGCATCGGGTCTATGCACTCTTAGAGAGGGGGGGTAATGCCGCGAACCATACATTGGGTTTGTTTATTTGTTTTTTTGCTTTTAACGCCCGGCTGCGCCGGTCTGTGTTATCTCTGCGCCAAGGGAAGCGCGTGTTCCATTCTTTCTTTCTGTGCCGCATGTGTTATCTGTTGTTATAGGGACAGCATTCCGATCTAACGTGAACAGCCCAGAATAATCTTCTTGGATCTACTATGTTCTCGATGTGAATCGACGTTTCGAGAACCACGCGCGCCGAAAGATAAAAGCCTGCAGTGCGGACGCCGGAGCATTCGATTCGACGACACTCGCCTGTGCAAGTCTCTTTGTTGACCGCTGCTTCGCCGCCTCTGTATTCTTTTGAGTTGTTAGGGGAGCACAAGTTCGCTCCAGTAAACGTGTTTCTCATTCAAGACAACTGCATCGTCCTTGTCTTCGTGACAATATAATTAAAGAGCAATTGAATCAATCCCTTAATTAGCGCACATTAACTCATAAAGGTCTCTCTATCATCACCTGAACAATCTCAAGCCACCAGAACCCCCCGTCATCTGACCACCTCTGGCTCTCTGGAGCCGCCCTTCTGTCACGTACTCTACGGCCACCCATCCCGCCCCGCGTAACGCCCGGCCCATACGCGCTGCCCGCATCAGCGCTCTCCGAAACAGTAAACTTGCCACGAGATGGACATATACACCGACGCGAGCATTGCTCCCACGCTAGTTGGCATCACATGGGCTTCACCGGACCTCCCCTCCATCCAAGGCAAACGATCCCTTAATATTCCATGTGCTACCATCCTCGAAGCGGAACCCCATGCTATAATACAAGCCATTTACCACCTGATGTTTCACTTTCACTCCTCGGTGCGTTCCCAGATACGCATCCTCACGGACTCATTCCAAGCCCTACAGATTCTAAAAAGTCCCATGTCGACCAATACCACCACCAACAAAATTCTTCATCAGAACTCCATCCTGAAATCTAGCCGCATTCATGTTCGCATCTACTGGTCACCTGGACACGAGGAGTCATCACCGGGGGACCAGGCAGCCCACTCGGCTGCACGGGCCTGTATAAGCTCTAATCCTCCGCTGCTACCCGACTTGGCCACTTGACCACCCGACTTGACCACCAGCAATATAGTTTCTAAAGTATAGGTTTCAAAAATGCAAAAAACGACCGTCTCAAGGCCGTGACTCCACCCGGCTTCCTATCCGCTCTGCCCTCACTCCCAAGACCAGCCGAAAGTTTCATAAACAAACATTTTGCAAATGCTAGGCTTACCCCAGAGACCCTCCGTAAATGGTACACCCCGTTTCTGCCGCCTCGATGTCCCTTCTGCGCCTCCCCCACGCCCGCCAATCTCCAACACCTAATTTGGCACTGTCCGAAGGGCGCGCTACAAGCCTCCTTTTCCAAATACAACTTGTCCTTACATCGACCTTCGTACACTGGAATCCTCCATGCTAGCTTTAATTGCACATTTGTCTCTAAAAAGCGGTCTAGCACGAGCAGTGTAAAGTCGTGAGCATGCTCTCCTCACCACACGCGGCCTCTCCAGAATTCTCAAGGTGCCCACCCGTTTCGGGTTTAACTGTCCGCATTTAAGATGTCCAAATTTACAACCCCCCCCTTCTACTCCCACTTCCCCCACTTGACGTAGAGTCTTCCTTCCACATAAAGGCTACCTCCTCGTTCTCTTACTCCTCCTCCTAAATATTTGAAATTATTTATACCTGACGCGATTGTTGATTCCAATGCCCATCATCTCATATTGCAACTGGCATTTATCCAATCAAATTTCAATTAATAATACACTAACATAGTGCCCCAACTACACTAAAAAGTGTTTTCGTAGGTTTCTATAAATGTATTTTTTGTATAAGTGTGCCTTGCACCAAGCTGTACTTATTACTTTTGCATAAAAGCTGTTGTTAGTTTTCTTTTCCTTGTTTTTTATACCCCTCTAAGATGGGCACTTTTAATCCGGGTTTAGGCGCGACTTCTTTCCGAGTGCGCTCTACGCACCGCCGCTGCCAGACGGCACGTTTCAATCCCCATTCAGAAGTTACACTGGTTGCACTCACGTACGCCATATGGCCCAAAAAATGTACCTCGAGACCGGCGTTTAGCAACTTTGCACAATCGGAAGTTTACGTAACTATTTAAATGTGATGGCAGACTTATTTCGGTCAACTTACTCGTAGCATTTTTGGTGTTGGTAGAACTTCTCAGCATCTCTGCATTTACATAGCTCGGACGAGAATATCATCACTTTCTTACGATCGTGCTTGGAAACCTCAATCGCTCTTGGGGAAGCAGGATTGAGTTCAAGCGGGATCGGGCGTGATCGTGACTGAATTTGACTGTAGCAGCGCCCGAACCGAACTGAGCTCGATCCAGATCGACACACTCGCGATTGAAAGTGCTCGTATGAAAGAGAAGTATTTAAAATTAAAGTAGAATGTAAGTTCCTCACAGTAGGCGCATTTAGTGGTATTTTGAGTAACGAAACAAATTAATGTTCCTATGATTGTTATTGTTATTATTATTAGTTTCCCAACAACGCCCGCATCATTACTGGTCGTCATCTTTTCACAGTAAAAATGCGTACCTTCTGTGCTCCTGTATTTTTTACCGTAACCAGAAGTTTCTTCGTTGCGCTGAGTGGAGCCACCGTGTTCGCGCGAAATGTATGACGTTACCGGACGACGACATTCAGCTAATCATGTCTGGAGCGCTATACTTCGTCTGCAATTCGTGAAACACCACGTCATCGCTACCTGCTCGGTCTGGCCCTAACAACGACCACGGCGTTCTTACGGCCATCCGACCATCTAAGCAAGCTCCGTCCATCCACAATATCTAAACAAGTCTTCATGCACTTGTGCATTGTGGGTGCAGTGCCCACCCTGTGTGAGCGGCAGGAAACGATATATGACTCGTACGCCTCCTTATACTTTGCCGTGGACGACGCGAGTTTTGAGAAACAGAGTAATCCTGCGCTTTGGCCGTGACAGTACCTCTCTAAACCATTTCGCGGGGACCTGTGTGAAGAAATGATCCATGCCGAGGAACACCTTCGCGATAGGAAGTAAGTGCACTTTCAATTTTTTCTATGAAAAGGTCCGTGAGCTACAAAACAAATCCGCAGAAAATTCTATTGTTTCTTCTTCCTGCTTTTTTGTCATCCTTCTCAAAGAAACTTGTTGGTTCGCAAACATTAGCTCTGATTCGTCCTCCCTCCCCCAATTACCAAATCCTTCGGCATCACCGTGACCCTTAGCACGGAAGACAATGGGGTTTGGGTGTACTGGTTGCCCTACATGATTCAATTAGGTGCTAACGCCGCCTGGGCTTGAAATCAACACTTAGCCTGTCCAGTTGAGGGTGCTTTGTTCGCTGGGTGAATGCCTCTTACTCTGCCCTTACTACATACCTCTTGAAACTCTCACCGCTGACTTCAAAAATACCTTTATTTTTATTACACTGCCATAACAAATGGCAATGATAACAATTTCCTGGGCTCTGGTGACATCAAAGCACCGGGAATTTCATGAGAAACTCAACTGGGTAATTGGGCGTCACATCCAATACCACACAAGTGTGTCATTGTGCTAGATTTCTTTTCTTTCACTTCCTTACAACCGCCTAGCTACATTATGAATTTATGTGAAAACGTTTTTCACGTGTGTTTTACCAGCTTAGAACATGGTGAGGTTTGTGGCGCTCATGTTGACCTTGTAAAACCAGAGAAAGTTTACCCGCCTTTACCCATTTCAATCTCTAACGTGTCCCTCGCCCGCCACAGTCCTTCAATAAGCAAACCAGGTAGCTGCGGTTACCACTTTGCTTGTGGCTACTATATTGGCTTTTTCACTTCCGCAGTGAGACGGATTGGTCGCCAATGGGAAACGTTTAATGATGCTGGAGAGCCGGCTGCTTTTTTCAGTGAAGTTCTCCATGATGGCTTAATCAGATTTTTACCTAAAACACAGAAGAAAAGCAATGATCCGCACTAGTTTTAAGCTGAAGTTAGGAAGGCCCTTGGAAGTAAAAATCAAACACGTAAAGGAGAAAGAAAGCGGACCTAGAGAGGTGACCCAGTGAGCTTCGTGAACTCAGGAATCTTTGTAAATATCTACTTAAGCGAGATAGGTTCAGTTCCCTTGCTGCAGTTGACGCAGATCCGCCACGCAATGCTAGAGATTTCTGGGGTCCCGTTACACAAGCCTCCCGAAATTCCCCGGGATATATCAACCTGCTGGAAGATGGGGGTTAGAGCATTCCGGACATTCATACCGCCTTTGCGCAATAATTCCATTCAGTATACAGCAAAAAAAACGTGGCCTGCTCCGCTAAAATGTCTTCAGGGTTTGGTAAATGCCCGGGATGGTAGATTTCCGAAAGCCTTGCGTCAAAAACTCTAAAACACATAAACACGTCATCTTCGTGCGCACTTGTCGGCATTCCTTCTGCAGTTATGAGGCTTTGGGAGATCTTGTTTTAGCATAGACGTGTATGTGTCGAACTTCATTCAAAACCACCCCGTTTTCCGCTCACTGAAAGACTGCGTGCGTTGTCCCTATATTTAGGTCAGGGTCAAAATAAGATCCTACAGACTACCGCCCAGTTTCTATTCTCTTCGCTGCTTCGGAGCTCTTTGAGACCGCACTACATATACAACGTACATTCAGTGTAAAAACCATATTCTTAACTTCGTATCACGGTTTTGTGGCTGGGACATCGACTACCACCACCCTTGTAAAATTTATGCCTCGCATGCTGAGAAGGGGCAGCACATCTCGATGCCTTTATTTCTATTTGAGAAAAGATTTTAATGTCGTCTGCCATAATTTATTATTTAAAAAGCAGCGTCAACTTGATTTACACCGATCCCTCACACCCCTTTTATGTAAATATTTATTGGATAGATAATGTTGTGTGCATGCAGACGGGCCGTGTTCCCTCTCCGAAAAGGCAACAACTGGTGTCCCTCAGGGCTCTTTCCTAGGGCTGCTTCTTTTTCCCTTTTTAAAAATGATGTGTCTTCAGTATATCATGATTGTCATGTTTTTATTATATGCTGATAATGTCAAAATATTTAATGCTGTATCAAACAGCGCCATGTGTTTCGTTCTCGAGCCAGTGCCCTGTGTTCCGTTCTTGATTGGTGCTCACGCAACACACTTCTCATAAATATTCTGAAACTAAGGTTATGATATGCATAACCTTAGGGCACGGCACAACTTCGCAGATGAATACAACTAAACCATTCGTCCTGTTTTTGCATGCTTTGCTGTGCAATGTACCAGCTGCTGTTCACACTTCAAGTACGGGCCTTATCGGAAGCTACAATGGTGTTAACACGCTTCGACCTACGTGGGACTTGCCTACCTACGATGGACTGGCGCATGCGTGCGGAACCCCGACAGTGGAAGCGTTGACACCCCCCGGAGCGGACAACAAAAAGCCAGTCTTCATCAGGCCTTCTTGTTGGCACGGCACAACTTCGCAGATGAAGACAACTAAACCATTCGTCCTGTTTTTGCAGGTTAGTAAATTTGGTAAATATTATAGAAGTGAAAATAGGTTCATTATCATTGTGCCGTGCCCCGAAGTGCTTGCAACAAATGCTTTGGAGTGTCTTTCGATCTTACTGTTGTTAGCCGGAGATGTTGAGCTAAATTCCGCACCCGAGGAAATAGAAAAAATGCTAAAGAGCTCATGAAGCGGCCGAAGGGGATAGCTGAAGATCTCCATCAGATTAAAGAAAACCAGACCGTGTTTTCGAAGCAGCTCGACAAAATCAACCAAAAAAATTCCCAAATAGAAACAGTCCTCACAAATGTAGGAAAAAATACGGAAAAGATTGCTGAGTTTGATGAACAGCTAGCTAGCATGCGGGATGTTTTAGCTTCTCAACAGTGTAAGTTCGTTGACTTTGAGGATCGCAGCCGGCGAAATAACCTAATTGTATTTGGGATTCCTGAGCCACCCAGTGAAACCAATGATGAATTAAGTGCGAAAGTTTTTACAGGTATATTTGAAAAACGTCTAAATGTGACAGTTAAAACAATTGAGCAAATACACAAAATTTGGGGAAAAAATCGCATAATTACCGGCCGCGTAATAACGCGACTGGTAATTATGCGATTCCACGACTTCAGCGAACAGGTTAACATATTCAAAAACCGCAGCAAGCTAAAGGGCAGGGATATTTTCATTTCAAATGACCTCTCACAGGTTACTTTGCAAAAACAACGAAAACTATGGGAAAGTACGAAGGCGGAAAGGGCAAGCGGAATTAAAATTAAGGTAGTGCATCATAGAATGACAGTGGAAAAAAATTGTTCCTTCGTGGCGTGCGAACTAAACTTTTAAAGAAGGGCGATGACACCGCGCCGGCGCCGGTGCCCGCGGAGGCCGCAGAGGCGGCCGCGGAGACGCCAGCGCCATCTCTCGCCCCCGCCGCGGATCCTCCCGCGGCGAAGTGCGAGGAGGTGGCGCCGCTCGTCGGCACCCCAGCAAAGAAAGACCTGAAACTAAAGCGTGGCAAACTGTTCGCATGGCGACGCAGTGAAACATCCCCCTCGCGAGGGGCACGATCAAATGTGGAGGATTTCCGGGGACGCACGACGCTAAGTACTTTGCGTTACGTTAATGTTGTTGCACTTGTGGCAACTGCTGACGAGAGAGCGCTCGTCAGCAGTAATTTGAATGAGTCAAATATAAGGCGCGTTCCTAGCGTCCCATTCTGTGTCGGCTTTGTGGCGCAGTGGGTAGAGCACCATGTACATTGCGTTCCGCCCGCAGGGTCGAGGGATCGAAACCGGGCGCCGGATAGTATTTTCTTTTATATAGTGTAGGGGAAGGGGTGCGGACAACGATGGTGCGGACTACGACGGGACAACGCGGGTGACATCGTGAGTTACTGAAATGCTCTGCACTTAAAAAATTCCCGCGCCTTCCCGCGAGGGGAACACGAGTAAATGCAGGGCATTGGGGGTCGTTAACGCCGCGTAAATTCGCGTTAGGGTGGGTAGTTGGGTCGTAGTTGCGTTGGTGTTGGTTTGGGGTAGAGAGAGGAGAGCAAAGTCGCGTTAGGGTGGAGCGAGCGTCAACCAAGGAAGGAAGGAGCAATGCAGTCACTGAAGCACGAGCGACCGCTAGCCGCTTTATATTTGCAGCGCGCGCAGTAGAGGGAGAGCAGTACGGGGGGGGGGAGAGCGCGCATGCGCAAGCAGCGCGCGCCCTTCCACGCCCCACCGCACTGCTATCACGCACCTATTACGCCGAGACCGCGACGGAGCGAACGGGCTGACTACGACGCATGCGCGCGCCAGCTGCTGTTGAGAGAGAGGAGGGTAGGAGGAGAGGCGCACCTGCTGCGGACGCGGAGCTGGGGACGCCGTCCGACGCAGGAAGAGGCGAGGCTAAGACAGGCTCTGCATTTCAAAGACACGTTCATTTGGGACGAAGCCAAGAATTGCAGGGTTAAAATAAGCAAGCAAAGCCCCTAGTCAAACAATTCCGCTTGACGATGTGATAACGACGCGGGAGAGTTAATCTTGATCAACATAAATTTGCGTAGCCTGGCAAACAACGCGGTTGAGCTCGAACACCTTCTTTTCGAATATAACCCAGATATAGTCAATATTACGGAAACCTAGCTGCGGTCAGAAATTCAGGAATGTGAAATCATACCCCTGTCCTATCGTATGACCCGAAAAGACCGCGATACGCGAGGAGGGCGCGTTGCTATTATTTTTAAAGAAGAAATAAAGCTTGTACCCATGCAAAATAACCCCGATAATGAGAGTATATGGTGTTCAACTGTTCTGCGTGGAGTACCCTGTGTCATTGTAGCTGTTTACAGGCCACCCAATGCTCCAGTGTCGTTCTTGAAATCAATCCAAGACTTCTTGTGTACTAGTGTATCCAGTAATACTCGATTAATTATAGCCGGCGATTTCAACTTGCCTCGAATAGAGTTGGGAAATTTTTAATTATCTCTACCGACGTTAAGAATATTGACATTTTGTTTGAAATAGCATTCAGACATGACCTTACACAGTGTGTCTGTGGTGCGACTAGGGTTGGTACTACACCGGAATCAGTACTTGAACTTGTGTTTCTGGATGTTCGATTGTCTGAATTTCACGTTGAAATTAATGATGGTCTTTCCTTCCACACACTTGTGTTGGTTTGCATAAAAATTCGTTGGCAGCTAAGGTGGCTAAAAGAAAAACGTTTACCTATAGAAACTTCTCAGGGGCTGATGATGTCAGTATCCTTGATTACTTAGAGATGTCATTGTATTCATTCGATGGCGTGATTGACGTTGATGTGTTGTGGAGCCGCTTTAAAGAAATAGGTAACTATTGCTTGAAAACTTTTGTTCCTTCTAGAGTAAAAAGTTAGGAAGCATTACCCATGAATAAATCATGAAATCACTCATTTAAAACGGAAAATAAAGCACAAGAGAAAGGAAAAGGACAGGAATCCATTGGAAGTTAGGAATCTTTCGCTTACTCTTAAGCAGAAATTAAAAACTGCGAAGACAAGACATTTTACAGAAACGCTTACACAATTCATGAGCGACTCCCCTCAGCGCTTTTGGCGTCAAATTTCCCCATCACAGGGGAATGTCCAGCATGTTACCGTTAATGAACGCATCATCACTGATGGGAAAGAATTAGCCGAAAATTTTAAGTGCGAATGCACTTCTTAAGCGAGCCTGAAGCGTCCGCCGCCGTCCGCATAGCAACAGCTGCGGGTGCGCGCGCTCCTCGTCTTCCTTGGCAACGGGGGGAGATGGGCGCGCGCTGCCTGGCCGCTGACATGGCACATACCCACGTGGGGGATTGGCCAGGAATCTCCTCGTCTTCCTTGGCAACGGGGGGAGATGGGCGCGCGCTGCCTGGCCGCTGACATGGCACATACCCACGTGGCGAATTGGCCAAGAATCGGGCGTGAGAAGGGCTAATACACCCGCTCAAAGGAGTACTGACACGAAATTTCAAAGCTGAGATCCGCTCTAGCAATCAAGTACAACGACAACACAAATAGGTGTCTGTGAATAAATGCATCTTTCTTTCTTTGTAGTTGTGTGTGTGTGTGTGATCTCTCTTTCGCGAACATTACTGAACCACGCAAATTCAACTCGTGCATTCGCACTTTCACATTCTTCCCCTCGGGGAAATGCAGGGAATTTTTTTAATGAATACTTTCACTCTGCCTTTGATCGTCTTTCGGAATCATCCCTGGGAACTGGCTCAGAGCTTACTGGTTGTCTACAATCCAATATGTCGAGGGTTGTTCTGTCCGAGCAAGGATTATTGTCACTATTATTGGACATCGAAACCAAAAAGTCTCCTGGACCGGATGGTATTCCGAATGAATTTTTAAAGCGTTATGCGGAATGGGTTTCTAAATATTTGCTAATTATATTCGAGGCATCAATGAAGCAGCACAAGTTGCCGCCTGACTGGCTTATAGCTAGAATTGTACCGGTACACAAAAGCGGCAATAGGTTCAATATCCAAAATTACAGGCCCATTTTAATTACATGCACAATTTGTAAGATACACGAATACATCCTATCCAAAAAAATCGTCGCTTACCTGGAAAGCTCAAGGAAATTCTTGCTGAATCAGCATGGCTTTCGACGTAAATTATCAATTACAACCCAGCTTGTTTAGACTATTCATGATGTTGCCAAAGTTTTAAATGAATCAGGCCAAGTGGATGCAATTTGCCTAGACTTATCAAAGGCTTTCGACCTTATACCGCATGATGAGCTTCTAGTTAAACTTAAAGGAGTACTGACACGAAATTTCTCGCTTTCAGTTTTTATGCTGTAAAGAATACCTATTGGCCCAGTAATTACGAAAATCGAGCCGAAAGCCGTCAGCCGCCAACACAGAATTAATAAAGCACGTTTATTGCAACCAATTTCAAATTTGGTCGCCGCGCGGAAAAATGGCCGTTCGAAGACCAGCCTGCAAGCGGGTCAGCCTTACGTCACGGTCTCACCCGTGACGTCAGCGACGTTTTTCTTTCCTCCATGCGTTCGCCGCATCGTCTGCTACGATTGCACATGGTCCGCCCTCGCCCGCGCAGTCGACATGTCGTCTGAATCGTTAGACTCGGATGAGTCACTGCCACCCGACAGACAGAACAACTTTATTTGGCCAGGCGATTAGGCCGGCGATGTCTTCGCCGTCATCCGTTTTTTAACATCACTGCGGCTCCAACCGGCGCAGACCGTGATAGCAACAGCTTGTCGCCACTCTTCTAATCAATCTGATCACGAAAAAGAAGCTCCACATGCGAGAAAGTAGATCTTAGTGTGTTGAAAATTGTGCTAGGAGTTGTTATCGGCGCTGAATTTAAAAGTGGCGTTCAGATATTTGCCGCGATGGTAAGCCTACGCTGACCGGCAACGGAGGTGCGGCGCTCCAACCTAGCACTGTCGGCATCACGGTGCGGCGAGCGGCCGAAAGATGGCGCCACCTGCGCGCTAGAATCAAAACAAGCCGCGGCAGATGTCTTGGTCACCGATCGCAGAAACGGAAATTATTGCCAAAATAAAGCTTCATATGCGAAAAAGGGGATGATAGTGTGGTGAAAAGTTGTGTAAGGGATGGTCATTCGCAGTTGTACAGATACCAGCGATCAAATAGTCGCCACGATACTAAGTCAACTAAGTTTCAAACACCCCAGGTGACCCGTGCAACCCCGAGCCCGCTGGCTTGGGCGACAGTTCTTGCGGCCGCCGGCGCGCACGAACTCAGTCCACGTTTAGCGCTGCATGTCGTCGCGTGGAAAATAATGCATCTTGGCGTCATCGTCGATTTGCTCTGACAGGCTTCCACGAGCAGTACTTCGCATACCGCCAGCTTGCCATAGCACAACTTGGGCGAGCTCGGCGACGCGCACCGCCGCGTCGCCGCGGTTCCCGTCGACATACCGCGCAGTTTTCGGCACCAGTGCCGAACACCATGCGCCGGCAACGAACTGAAGAGCAAAGACGTCGAACACGCAACGTTTACAAGCATTGCTCACACAGCTACGCCCACGTCTCCTGCCCAAACGAATACCACCGACAACAGCAGCGCAGGATATCGTTTCCGGTTCCGAAAACGACTATATGACGTCACCCTGAACCGGCCAGACACGCAGGCCAATGTCTCGTCACGCCGAAAGCGATTGCGCTAGTGCTGCCGATTTGTGGAAGCTCGCGGCCTGGACAATCAAAATCGGTTTTAGATGTGATTCCGGCCTCAGATCGCTGCAAAAATTTCTGTGAGGCATCTGTACAAACTACTGAAGCCAATTATATCATTTTTTTAAGTATCAAAATTTGATGTCAGTACTCCTTGAGTGAATAAAGAACTTGTTAATTGGAATAAATCCTATCGTACGAGCAGATCGCAGTATGTTAAGATAAAAGGGGCGAAATCGGCAATTCTACAGGTAACGTCCGGGGTCCCCAAGGGGTCGGTGCTCGGTCCCGTTTTATTTATGTTACATTAATGATATTGCAAACGGTATTGACAGCTCACTCACGGTTCGCCTCTTCGCGGATAACTGTTTAATGTATTCCAAAATATGAAGTCAGAATGGCCAGGTCACATTAAACACAGCGTTGGAAGGAATTTGCGATTGGTGCGCGAAATGGAAAAAGAAAATTAACCTCGATAAAACAGTTTTCGCAAGAATAAGAAATAAATATAAGAATACCCTTTCCTTTGATTATAAGCTCAATGGAAAACGTTTAAAGCGAGTTACCCACTTCAAATATCTAGAAGTCACAGTAGCCAACGATTTAAATTGGAAGTTGCACAGAAGTAATGTATGCTTTTCCGCAGGAAGAAAATTGTGGTTTTTAAGAAGGAAATTCAGACTAGCCTCCATGAAAGCTACGTTAACTGCGTATACATCCCTTGTACGGCCTGTGTTAGAGTACGGCAGCATAGTGTGGGACCAGTCACAGAAATACGAAGTTGATCAGCTCGAAAGGATACAAAGAAGAGCAGCAGGGTTCATTATGTCTGACTATCGATCATCAGAGTCTGTTTCCGAAATGTTACACAAGCTCAAACTTCCTCCTCTTTCCCAGTGATGTAGAGTGGCACAACTAAAGTTTTTATATCTAATGCACCATAAGTACTTTAATTTCAGCTCTGACCTGTACTGAAAGCCGCGGTCCTTGCAAATAGTAAGAAGTAGTCATCAAGGTCAATTTATGCAGATAATGACACGTATAAATGCTTACAGATACCCTTTCCTTCCTAAAACAATAGAAGAATGGAACCTTTTGCCGCAAGAAATCGTAAATGCAGGAAACCTAAATCAATTAAAAATTCCGTGTTAAACCATTTCTCAATCGAAACTTAACCGTTTTAAAGTTCACCTTCCAGCCCTCTGCTTCACAGAACGGACGGAATTTCACCGCACTTTCCTTCGTAGTGTAAGTGTGAGCCTCGAGTTTTTGTTTCTTTCCTGTCTGTGAATCTTGAAAATTAGGTAAGGTCTGTGCATACGGATACTGTAAATGTACACTTAAACGGGTGACTATCGATGAGTACCTTGAAGTGTTTTCTTTTTTTCTTCCTAGTCTTGCACGTTGTCAGCACTGTCTCCTTGTAGCGGGCGGGACTATGTTTGATTATTATTATGAGTATTGTCGATCAGTGTTTCGCGCATGAAGAACTGTGTGTTTCCAAATGTCGATGTGTGCTTTTTTTCTTCAATGTATGTGTTTTCGAAGTGCCTGTTTTGAAGTGCTACTTATTTTGTCAGCTGCACATCCCAGCGTTGTTGTTTTTTTCCACCCTGTATCGGTCCTCATGGGCTAACAGTATGAATAAATAAATAAAATAAATAAATAAAAACTGACAGCATATTGGTCTGATAAAATACAGAGAAGCGATACCATGTGCGGTGCAAGTTAATGATTTTGGGGTTAATTGCGATGGTAAGTTGAGTTCTCCCCAAACATCTAAAAGATCATTTTGCGCCCGGTTCGACCCCTTGGCGTTGTATGTCTCCTACCATTGGAGTTCAAGGATCCGGGTTCTCTTCTCAACCTGTACAAGACTACCGTATAAACCGGATTATAGGTCGACCCGGTATATAGGTCGACCCCCTACCTTGAGGTGGGAATAGTTGACAAAAAATAATAATTCGGCACAGAAGCGCACTCACAATGTCTATATTTATTTTCGACGCCCGACCGTCACTGCCACTCACTATGCCTCCCGAAGTCACCCGTCCGAGCTCTCAGAGTCGTCTAAGGATGACTGCTTCGCACTGTCATCTTCCATGCCATCAGACGCGTTGCTGATGGAGCACTTCCTGAACGCTCGCGTAACCATGTCGTCGGGCAGCGACTGCCCAGAGGACACCCAGCTTGACACGGTCGCAACCGGCCCGTATAGGTCTTTTTGTTGTCGCCGGCTATCCACTCATTGTACAGTTCGCGGAGCCCGTCCGCGCATGGCCTCCGGAGTGATCGTGAGCGAAGTTCCCAAACGAAGTTCCCAAACGAAGTTCCCGGACGAAGTCCGCCACTTTGTTCTCCAACTCGGGGTGCACCGCTTGACGTCCACGGAATGATCGGTTTCGGGGGTTGCACGCGCACAGCTTGGCTTTCTGGCTCCGCCAGTACCGCACACTTTTCTCCGAAACGACTAACTGGCGTTGCACCGCCATATTCCCATTCTGCTCGGTGACTCAATCGCCGTCAGCTTAAACGCCGCGGTGAACTGCGTCGACTGCTGCCACTCATCTCGGAACAGAGACGTACAGAAATGTACGCACGCACGCATAATAAACGAGTAAAAGACAAAAAACTAGAGAAAAGCGAAATCAAATAAAGGCCTGATAGTGCGAGAGAGCAGTCCGACACGAATGGCGATGGCGACGGACTGCGCTTGCACATTGTTGCCAGACAACGATTTACATTCTGCCAATGACCGCTATATAAGACGAGGGGTGACTTTTGTGCGGATTTTTTGGGCAAAAAACTCGACCTATATTCCGGTTTATACGGTACTTGTAGTGCGCAGCTAGAGTATGCCTCTGTGGACTAGAATAGCGCGTGCAAAGCAAACTGTATGCTCATTTATTGTCCATAAAAAGTTTGTACCTATCTTTAACCATTGCTTTGTTGCTCATAACCATTATAATTCTGGATCGTCTCTTCTGTCGATGATACCATGCCTAGCTTCGAGGCGAGCTAAGGTGCATATACTTTTTCTATTCAAACTCCTTCACGGAAAATTGTCTTCTGTTTTTTTTTGCTGCAACATCTTCCCCTACATGTGCGGCAAAATTATACCAGACGACACGATATATTCTTTCATCCCAAAGATCTGCGTGCCTAGTGCCCCATGTTTCTTTGTGAGGCGCTGGCAGCTCAGTATAAAAATAACAAAGTTGTCATGTCTATCTTTTTCAGTTCATTTGCCTTTTCCACATTTATATTCTTTATATACCCTGCTTCTCACATATAAGCTATCTTAAGTGACTCTGTTTTCGTACAACCGAACATCTTCTCTAATGAGAAACTTTATTCTGTGAAACACGCAATATGTACAGAACATTCTTTCGACCGATAGCTGAAAAGGCTGCTGGCCGCTCCTATATAAAATTACAAGCAATTCACAAGCAATTAGGCGGCAGAGCGTGAAGGGCTCAGAAAAATTGAGTTGTGAACAAGACTACATGTCATACAACTAATTGTACATGTTCACAGATACCCGCCGCTGGGGATCAGTTGCTAAGGCGTTGTGCTGCTGAGCACGAGGTCGCGGGTTCGATTCCCGGCCACGGTGGCCGCTTTTATGATGGAGGCGAAAAGCAAAAACGCCCGTGTCTACGAGATTTCGGCCACGTTAAAGATCCCCAGGTGGTCAAAATTAATCCGGAGCACTCCACTACGGCACGCCTCATCGCCTGCGTTGCGTCAGCGAGTTAAACCCTACAATTAATCAATCATGTTCACAGATACACACCACAAACACAAAAAGAAAATTAATGATATTGCCGCGAGCCATGCAATGGGTTTGTTTATTGGTGTTTTGCTTTTACCGCCCGGCTGCGCCGGTCTGTGTTATCTCTGTGACAAGGGAAGCGCGTGTTCCATTCTTTCATTCTTTGCCGCATGTGTTATCTGTTCTGACAGGGAGAGCATTCCGGTGTAACGTGAACAGCCCGGAATAATCTTCTTGGATCTACAATGTTCTCGATGCGAATCGACGGTTCGAGAACCACGCGCGCCGAAAGATAAAAAGCCTGCAGAGCAGACACCGGGGTACTCGATTCTGCGACGCTCGTCGACTCACGTACGTCACTTTGTTGACCGCTGCCTCGCCGTCTCTGTATTCTTTTCAGTTGTTAGGGGAGCACAAGTTCGCTCCAATAAACTTGTTTCTTTTCCAAACAACTGCGTAGTCCTTGTCTTCGTGACATCTGGGGCCGTATTCTGCTATCCGGCGCCTATCCGATGCGCGTCGGATGTTCGTGACGTCAAAATGACGTGAAAATCGCCAACCGCCCCGCCCTCGGTGAGCGGGGGTAGTACGTCATCGCCTTCGGGGACAATCTCATAACTTTCAAATGCTGCTAGAGCGAAGTAAATAAAATTGCTTAAATATTACAAAGCCTTTTCTGTTTGCGGATTTTCACGGGCAGTGTTGTCGCTGTTAATGCTAGTTGAACAGGTTTACACGCATTTATGTTTTTACTTTGTTCCGTTATGAGGCGCCAGGGAGCGCTGCGCGCGGCACAGCTGTTTTTAAAGGAGGCATATTTGAACGCTCAGTACAGTTGCTGCACAAAGATTTCGTCCCACAAGGGCGTTCTCTTGGGAGGAAAAGCGACGTAAACGGTACGCTGTTGCCCGGCAGTTATATATAAGAGGACTGTGACGTGAGTACGATATTTTGGTCGATTTTCTAACGCCATGTCATTGTTCGGCCACTCTCGCTTGTGCAGTGAATTAAACCCGTTTTTCAAAACACATGTGTGCGCGTTTTGCGCACGATCAGAATGCGTACTTATATTGTCACGAAGGCAAGGATGACGCAGTTGTCTTGAAGGAAAAACACGTTTATTGTAGCGAACTTGTGCTCCCCTAACAACTCAAAAGAATACAGAGGCGGCGAAGCAGCGGTCAACAGAGTGACTTGTGCAGGCGAGTGTCGTCGAATCGAATCCCGCGGCGTCTGCTCTGCACGCTTTTATCTTTCGGCGCAAGTGTTTCTCGAACCGTTCATTGAAATACAGAACATTGTAGATCAGAGAAGATTATTCTGGGCTAGTGCCATTAGGGCGAAACAGTCTGCTTATCTGAATGAGATAGCCCGTGCGGCATAAAAATAAAGAATGGAAGACGCGCTTCGCGGACACAGATAACAGAGCCAGGCGTGGCCGGTTGATAAAAACAAACAATAAATAAACAAACCCATACATGGTTCGCGGTAATATCCCGGCAAGCTCGTTTTAATTTTTTTTAATGAAAGCAGGGGTGCAAGTGCAACGTCAATAAAAGAGAGTACTGACCTCCAATCTTTAGCGTCCCGAGGATACGTTTCCCGCCAAGATTTGTTTCATGAGCTATATTAATATGCTATTCTGCGTGACGAACTGCTCTAACAACCTCAGCCTGTATCACGTCACATTGACCACGCCCACAAATGTGGTGCTTAATCATGCAACTTGAAGTAGTTTGCTCAGTTTTTTTCTTAAAACATCCCGAGAATCAAACCGCCTTCCCGCAGGTATTGTTTCCATCCACGATAATCACTTGGTTCTACAAGCATAGGTACAACTGGGCAATGAGGTGCAATTTTTGTAATTGAGCACCTGCAATGTATCCTTACGTTAGCATATTTTGTAATTCCATTTCCCTATTTAATTCCTCTACCCTTGAGGGTTAAATAGGTAAAGTATATCGCAATACGCTTCGTTAACCAAGATAGAGACCGAATTTTCAACCCCTTGTTGTTTTTTGGCCGTTAAGCTCATAATGAACACATTTTCAGGCACACTGGATCTGGAGAGCTGCTGGTTGTGAAAGGCCCTGAACGAACAACCAGTACTGTGGGCCTCAACAAGAATAGATGCCAACTATGAGCACTTTAAGAAGCTGGAGTAGAGAAAGCAGTTTTGGCATTGCATCACAAACATCAATGTGCCCTTCTTTATTTTTGCAATGACGTTGCGTTGGTTTCTGTGCTGCACTTTAAATAAGGCTTTGTACCATTACTGCAGAAATGCTATAGTTGATTTAGTCACGATTATTTTTTCCCAGTGTTGGTTACTCTTGGACGGTGCTGCTGCATGCAGGGGAAAAGGAAACAGTTCAACATAACTTGTCACACCCTGATTTATTGAGGAAAAATTCAATACACCTTTGTAGATGCTGCTGTTGGCATATCATAATTATTATTTACAAGCAGGTGTCCTTCATGATAGAAAAAATCGCAATATCATTTTACAAATCATCAAAGCACTGAGTGCTAGAATACAGGCAATGGTGGGGTAAATGAAACTTTTGTGACCATTTTTCTACTTATCATGAGAATGTCAGAGTATTGATGATTGATTGTGGGGTTTAACGCGCCGACGCAACGCAGGCGATGAGGCGCGCCGTAGTGGAGGGCTCCGGATTAATTTTGACCACCTGGGGATCTTTATCGTGCGCCGAAATCTCGTACGCACGGGCGTTTTTGCTTTTCGCCTCCATCAGAAAAGCGGCCGCCGCGAGAAGGTCAGAGTAAACCATGACAGTGAACTCTGTGTTAAGAGACAGCCTCCAACATTTTAAGCATCTTTACTTTTTGTATCAACAGTGGAGATGCATACTGGCATATCGTGTTCTCTTAAGTAAAATGATCTGTCAGAGATTGCCAAACAAAGTCACCGTGCAATGGTTGGGCTATGTCATAATATAACTCTTGACAGGACTGAACTAAATGTGTCCAGAAGAGTCCGCAGTATGCTGATTATTTTTTTTTTGTTTGTGGTACATGCATCATCATTCTTTGCTTCACAGCAGAATGACGGTTACAGTGTAATAAACAGAATTTTCTCAAGAGAATCTTGACCGGTCTCTATACTCACAACAAGGCCTCACGACCCATCAAAACAGTAGTCACGGGCTCTCCCAGATCAAGCAACACCGTGTGAAGACATAGTATATAGTGGTCGAAAGCAAAGCAACTTTCTCTGTTGTCCTCACACAACCATGTCAAACACAAAACGACAAGAAGCTTCTCTACAGGAAACAATGTCGCATCAGGGCAAAGTATATGCTGCTTGAAAGAACAACAAAACAATTTTCTCCCGACAAAACAAACACCGCACACCACACACAATCAGAAACAAAAGTTAAAAATGACATGTTCAGTGCCACAAAGCTGCCTGAAGATGCGTTGGTTGCCCTGTCCTTCAGGAGCAAGAATCAACATGTCGGGGGCAGGCACCTCGTCAGCCGCGTCGTCTGTATCACTGCCCTCGTCCCTTGCTGCTGCTGCAGCTATTGTCGTCAGTCGTTCCAACAGGCAGCCACACAACACACACTGACAATGTTGGCTGCCAGAAGAGGCCTATGAAGAAAAGCTAGTGCTACTGCAGGCAAGGAAAACAGCTCTTGAGAACTGCAATGCTGCACTTCACGACAGACCACATCGAAGCATGTGCGGCATTGTACTTTTCTTCACGTGTCTGGGGCCTGGACGACGAGCAGGGGGTGTCATGAGCCACGACTCGAGCAGGTGGCCACCATCAACCCCAGAACTCGCCAAGCTTTACACGTCACCGGCAACAGTGAACAGCCAGCCACACAAAGGCACTGTAGTCGGCAGTCACGGTCAGGGCCTTCATACTGGCGTCGCACACCTGAAAGAAATACATAACACAAATATGTACTAAAGCATTAAACAAGTACACAGTTTGAAAAAAAGGAAAAGGTAATAAACAAGAGCAAGAATACAAAGAACTGGGTTACTTGGAACTGATTCGCTCCGTAACTGCATGCAACGACAAACGACGTCGCCTTGTTGTATGTGCCTTTTCTTTAATCGTCGTTGTTTCGCGTAGCAGGGGAATTAGAGCTTGCAGGCGAGCTGAGAGGAAAATTGGTTACTTACAACTATAGACAAGAGCCCTCCCACCCATCTCTGCGGTACAACTGCGAAATACAACCCCTCCCCTCCCCACCCCGCATTTCGAAAACGATAAACCCTTAAAACGAACCGACAAGCTGAACTTGTCACCTTTTCACTATGTGTCAAGGGGGGGGGGGGAAACATCTCAGCCGAAGTGACAAGGCACCGAAGCAGTTGACACACGATGGGGGCGGGGCGAGGGCGATATACGTTACGCATATATTACACGGTTCGTTATGAAGTCAGTTAGACGCCCAACACGATACACCTGTTTATCTTTCTTTATAAGCTTTTTTTCTTTCAAGACGCCACCCTATTCGATACCTCTGAACGTGTTCATTTTAGCTACATTTATTGACATACCAACGCATTTCAGTGACTGCTTTTCAGACATCGCGCTCCTTTTCCCTTCGATGCAAAACAATGGGGCTACATCATTTTTTGCTTCCGTAACAAACGTAGCCAGAAACAAGTAGTACTTACACCGTGCTTACGTCGCCGGGGTATCCAAAACCCTCGTGTGTCGGAGCTCCGTCAGTGCCGACACCACAGTGTGAACGCTGCGACTGGCGTCGGGGTGCGACAGTGTTTCATGGTGGCAGAAAACGCTTGGCAAACTGTCAGTTGCGAAGAGGGACACAGCACGCACAGCACCTTCGTATCTGTTGACACTTCGCTGCACCTCGATGGCCGATAAGGGCTTCCAATTTCAGCGCCTTGGCAACGGCGTGAATGCTGCGGCTGACCGACGGCTGCGCCATGCCAAGAGTATCACCGCTACGGACAATCTGTTGAAAGCTGCCGGTAGCGAAGAGCCTCAGCGCGCACATCACGTTCGCTTCCGTAGATAGCCCCGTCGCACCTCGAGGCCTAACGTGCTCGTTAAGTGCGTCGCACAGCATCCGCGCCGGGCCCTTGTTGACACGGAAACGGCGCTGAAAGTCGCCGTCACTCAGTCGACGCTCAGGCACGGGATCCTCCCCCAGCAGCTCCAACAAAAGTGCGAACACATGCGGCATATACGCAGCCATCGTACAATCCGATGCGCTCTCAACCGCGCCGGATTTCACCCGCCGGTCGCGGGAGAACGAGCGGGAGCCTTTGGCTACGTGACATCACCAAAATATAGCCGCGTGACGCAGGCCGGCTGACGTTTTCCGCTCCGAGCCAATCGTGAGAGCCCACTTTCTCCTCTCTCTAAACAACCGCGTCGGAAGGGCGCCGGAAATCGTTCCGGCGCGCGTCGGATGACCAGCAGAATACGGCCCCTGGTGAGGTGCGGGGTACTCACCCTTTATGCTCTCTACGACATCTGGAAGCCGCCAAGCCAGCCCAGACAGAGAAACCCGCTGACTGCAAGGATTGCTCCCCGAGTTCGGTCTCATGCCAGAAGGGCCCAAGAGAGGGAACGCTGCAACCAACACCATGGTGCAAGAAACAACGTCGCCAATCGTCCTGCAGCAGCCCCGGGAACCGCCATCGTTCCGGGGTGCCCCCGCTGAAGACCCCGAAGAATAGTTGGAGAAGCTGGAGCGCGTCCGCATCTTCAACAGGTGGGATGACGAAGAAACTTTCCGGCATGTCTTCTTTTACTTAGAAGATGCTGCTCGAACTTGGTTCGAGAACCATGACAGTTCTTTGACCGACTGGACTCAATTCAAAAGGGAGTTTCTGAAGACATTCACTACCGTTGTGAGAAAAGAGCGAGCTGTGCTTTTGCTTGAAACTCGGACACAACACCCCAACAAAGGGGTCGTGATCTTCGTTGAGGAGATGAAGCAACTATTTCGCCGCGCGGACCCCGGAATGACGGAAGAAAAGAAGTTACGCTTCTTGATGCGCGGTGTTAAGGAGGAGCTGTTTGCTGGACTTGTCCGCAACCCGCCCAAAACTGTCGCTGAATTCGTGACCGAAGCCAGCACGATTGAGAAGGCTCTGGAAATGCGTGCTAAGCAGTATAAGCGGAACTTTGTTGGCACGGCCAGTGCGAATTACGTCGACAACATGCGGATTCCGGCTGATAGCCTATGCGAAACTATCCGCGAAATAGTGAGGGAGGAGCTGCGGAAACTGCTCCCAACGCCGCCGCAAGCACAAGTCGCTTCTCTTACCGACGTCATTAGAGAAGAAGTGCAGCAAGCGCTGGGAACTTCAACGAGGCCAGTAGCACCTCGCGAGCCGCAAGCCATGTCCTACGCGGCTGCTGTCCGTCGCCCTCGCCCACCTGCGCCCTATCGTCACGAGGCTCCGAACCGTCGTCCCCTGTCGCCGGCCCGATCACCTGCGGTGCAACCCCCCGCCCCAAGGAAGACCGACGTGTGGCGAACGTCTGACAATCGTCCGCTGTGCTACCACTGCGGAGAGGCCGACCACATCTACCGTCGCTGCCCCTACAGAAGGCTCGGTTTGCGAGGGTTCTCCGTCGACGCACCCCGCCCCCGAACCAGCCAGCGCCCATCGGAGATCGAAGAGTACCTGTCCAACACCAGCCGTGGACGAGCCCGTTTCAACCGTTCGCCGTCGCCCTACCCGTACCAGTCGCCGGACCGCCGTAGCAGTGCT
This sequence comes from Haemaphysalis longicornis, assembly GCF_048455015.1. Taxonomy (NCBI): domain Eukaryota; kingdom Metazoa; phylum Arthropoda; class Arachnida; order Ixodida; family Ixodidae; genus Haemaphysalis; species Haemaphysalis longicornis. Next base: position 10,612,236 of record NW_027526225.1, on the reverse strand, counting down.
GACTTCGCACGTGGAAGGTCTCCCAGCCCACGCGGGGGAAACTAAAGGCCGCAACTTTTGGAGGTGAAGTTGCAGAACGGCGAAAAAACGAAAACCCTCCAACGACGCAACGATTCGCCGAAGACTGTGACTTACGACATGCCCTCATCCCGACGACCCGACCTAACCCTGACGTGACTCCTGAAGACGACGACAACCACACGGCGCGACGCGTACTTGACATGACCGAATCTACCGCTGAGACGACGACAGCGACGACGTACAGTACCCGACCGTCAACACGCACAAGCCGAGATGCGATGCCCCGACGCACCCGGAACTCGAGGAAGGCGGCGTCCGACGTCCAGTTGTCCATCGACGGCTTTTACGTAGTCGCCCTCATCGATACGGGAGCCGACTACTCGGTAATGAGCGGGTCATTCGCGTCTAAGCTGAAGGAAGTTACGACAAGATGGGACGGTCCGCATATACGCACAGCAGGAGGCCATCTCGTAACCCCAAGTGGAACGTGCACATCCCGCGTCACCATAGACGGCATCACGTACCCTGCTGCCTTCGTAATTTTACCTAACTGCTCCCGCGACGTAATACTCGGAATGGACTTTTTGACGGACAACGGCGCAATAATTGATCTCCAGACCAAGTCGATAACTTTTTCCTCTGATCACTCCAAGACGCCGCCACTGAACCCCGATCGTCGTGCTGCTGTAAGGATCGCCGACGATCACGTCACCCAGCCACCCCGCGCAAGCTTGATGATCGCCGTCTACTGTGAGGATGCTGCTCCTGACATCGACGCTATAGTACAGGGTGACCAAAGGTTGCTTCTCAACCGCGGTGTGTCCGTCGCAAGACGCAATGCGCGCTTTAAGCAATGCAAATCCCATGTTTTGGTCACCAATTTCACCGAGGTGTACCAGCATCTAAAGAAGGACGCTGCAATTGCGTTCCTCGAAGAAACGCAAGATGCAAGTCAAGTGATCGCGTTCGCTAACTTTGAATGCGCACGCGCAGATGCCCCCAAGCCGCCGCAACCTTTCGACGTGAACCCGGCGCTGCCGCAAAAAATCGGGACAGATTGCTGGATTTGCTCCATCGTTACAGCGAGTGTTTTTCGGCAAACTCAAAATTACGTCAGACACCCATCGCGAAGCAACAAATTATAACCAAAGATGGAGCCCGACCAACCCGACAGTCACCGTACCGCGTCTCTTCACACGAGCGGGAAGCCATCCGGACTCAAGTCGACGACATGCTCAGCGACGACATAATACAGCCATCGAAAAGTCCGTGGGCTGCGCCGGTCGTACTCGTGAAGAAAAAAAGAAGAAACATCCCCCTCGCGAGGGGCACGATCAAATGCAGAGCATTTCTGCGGGGGTGCGCGCCTGCAAGTCGTATGGATTACGTATTGGTTGTTCTTGTTGTAATTGTTGTCTTCCAGCGTAGACATTGTCGATGAAGTCGATGGTGAAACGTGCCGTGAACCCCCTGCCGCGGCTATGACGCAACGTGGAGCGGCTGTGACGCAACGTGGCGCGGCTATGACGCAACACAATCCAACACAATCCACTTAAATCCAATCCAATCCAAATCCAAGCCAATCCAAGCCAGTCCAATCGAATTCAATCCAATGCCCCTCGCGAGAGAGTGTTATAGCGCCGAAATCGCCACCACGGGAACGCGTGATGCTGACGTCACGATCACGCCACAGATGTTAGCGACCGCAGCGCGCGCGAACGACATATGCGCGAACCGACCGCGGCGAGAGAGCGCGACGCGAGCGCCCCACCTGTTCTTGCGCGCGAACCTAACGCGGCAAGAGAGGGTGTTGCGCACGTCCCCACCTGTTGTGCGCCCGAACCGAACGCGGCGAGAAAGGGCGTTGCGAGCGGAGAGAAGGCGAGGAGGACGCGGGGGAGAGGGCGCACCTCTGGCCGACGGTTGAATGAGTCAAGGATATAAGGCACGTTCGTAACCTTCCGTTCTGTGTCGGCTTTGTGGCTCAGTTGGTAGAGCACCGTGCACCTTGCGCTCCGCCCGCAGAGTCGTAGGATCGAAACCTGGCGTCGGCAAGTATTTATATAGTGTAGGGGGAGCGATGCGTACGCGGATTACGGACGCCAACGCGGGTGACATCGTGAGTTACTGAAATGCTCTGCATTTAAAAAGACGCCACAATAAGGTTCTGTGTTGACTACCGGCGACTGAACAAAATCACCAAAAAGGACGTGTACCCCCTGCCACGAATAGACGAAGCCCTCGACCACCTCTGCCATGCGAAGTACTTCTCATCGATGGATCTGAAGACCGGCTACTGGCAAACTGAAGTGGACGAGAGAGACCGAGAGAAGACTGCATTTATAACACCGGATTGCCTATACGAGTTCAAGGTGATGCCTTTCGGGCTGTGCACAGCGCCAGCAACGTTTCAACGACTCATGGACACTGTGCTAGCTGGCCTGAAGTGGCACACCTGCCTGGTATACCTCGACGACGTTGTCGTATTTGCCCGGACTTTCGACGAACACCTCGCAAGGTTGGACTCTGTACTCGTCGAGGCCATTCGTACGTCGGAGTTAACGCTAAAGCCTGAAAAGTGCCGCTTCGCGTACGAAGAACTCAAGCTCTTGGGCCACGTCGTCAACGCCGCGGCAGTCCTACCTGACCCAGCAAAACCCTCAGCCGCTGCGAACCTCCCAAGGCCTAAAGACAAGAAGGGCGTGCGAAGATTTCTCGGACTGTCCGCATACTACCGGCGCTTCGTCGCAAACTTCGCACGCATTGCAGAGCCGCTCACGCGCTTGACGAAAGATAGCACTCCTTTCAGCTGGGACAACGACCAAGAAAAAGCATTCTTCCAGCTGCAAAAACGCCTGCGAAGCCCGCCCGCGGTCGCTCATTTCGACGAAAACGCCGAAACAGAAATTCACACGGACGCCAGTGATATAGGCTCGGGTGCCGTCCTCGTCCAAAAACAAAGCGGGTGCGAAAACGTAATCGCCTATGCCAGCCGTGGTCTGTCGAAGGAGGAGAAAAACCACTCTGCCTCTGAGAAAGAGTGCCTGGAAATTATATGGGCGATTTCAAAATTTCGCCCATACGTGTATGCAAGACCATTCAAGGTTGTGACAGACCACCACGCGCTGTGTTGGCTCGCCAATCTGAAGGACCCCTCTGGCCGTCTTGGGCGGTGGAGCTTGCGCCTGCAGGAGTTCGACGTTACAGTCGCCTATAAATCCGGCAGGAAACACTCCGACGCCGACTGCCTGTCCCGCGCCCCCGTCGACCCACCAGCACAAGACTCTGATGAAGACAGCGCGTTCTTCGGATTCGTGACGGAGACCGACCTAGCCGCCCACCAGCGTGCCGACCCTGACCTACGCGTCATAATCGACTACCTCGAAAGACGCAACGTCGCCGTACCTAGGACCTTCTAACGCAGCTTACCAGCATTCAGCCTGAGAAACTCCGTCCTCGTGAAGAAGAATTTCAGCCCCGGAACGAGAACGAATTACCTTCTTGTCATCCCCGCAGACCTTCGTGACGAAATTTTGGAAGCGTGCCACGACGACCCGTCTTTCGGACATCTCGGCACAGCCCGCACAATTGGAAAAATCAAGGCGAAGTACTACTGGCCCCGCCTTACATCCGACGTCACCCACTACGTCCGGAGCTGCCGTGACTGTCAGTGACGAAAAACGGCACCGACGAGACCTGCCGGACTTGTGCAGCCGATCGCCGTTCCATCAAGGCCCTTCCAACAGATTGGAATGGACCTTCTGGGCCCGTTCCCTACGTCACGATCGGAGAACAAGTGGATTGTCGTAGCAACAGACTACATGACGCGCTACGCGGAGACCACCGCTCTTCCGAGGGGGACTGCACAAGAAGTCGCCAAGTTTTTCATAAGACAAGTTTTGCTGCGACATGGAGCCCCTGAAGTCCTCATCACGGACCGCGGAACGGCCTTTACTGCGGATCTCATGCAAGGAAGCTTACGCTACAGCAACACGGATCATCGAAGAACGGCGGCGTGCCACCCCCAAACGAACGGACTAACGGAACGCTTGAGCAAGACGATTGCGGATATGCTGTCCATGTACGTCGACGTTGAACATAAGACTTGGGACGAAGTGCTCCCTTATGTCACGTTTGCGTACAACACGGCTATCCAAGAAACCACGCAGATGACACCATTCGAGCTCGTCTACAGAAGACGGCCGACTACAATGCTTGACGCCATGCTGCCGCACGTAGAAAACGACGACCTGAACGCCGACGTCCAAAGATGCCCTCAGCGTGCGGAGGAGGCCCGCCAGCTCGCTCGAGTTCGTATAAGAGACCAGCAGCTGGTGGATGCCGGCCGCTACAACCTCCGACGCCGAGCCGCCGAGTACCACCCAGGGGATCGTGTGTGGGCTTGGACTCCCATCCGACGACGCGGACTGAGTGAGAAACTTCTGCGACGGTATTTCGGACCCTACAAGATTCTACGACGTGTTGGCGAACTCACCTACGAAGTGATCCCCGATGGTGACTCCGGCACATCACGACGACACACGCGGCCCGAAGTCGTCCACGTGGTTCGCTTAAAACCTTTCTACGGACGATGACGAACTTTTATTTTTATTTGTTCGGATTGTCGTTTGTGTTAGCATCGGGTCGATGCACTCTTAGAGGGGGGTAATGCCGGGAACCATGGAATGGGTTTGTTTATTTGTGTTTTGCTTTTACCGCCCGGCTGCGACGATCTGTGTTATCTCTGTGCCAAGGCAAGCGAGTGTTCCATTCTTTCATTCTTTGCCGCATGTGTTATCTTTTCGAATAGGGAGAGCATTCCGATCTAACGTGAACAGCCCGGAATAATCTTCTTGGATCTACAATGTTCTCGATGCGAATCGACGGTTCGAGAACCCAGCGCGCCTAAAGATAAATAAAAAAGAAGAAACATCCCCCTCGCGAGGGGCACGATCAAATTCAGAGCATTTCTGCGGAGGGGCGCGCCTGCAAGTCGTATGGATTACGTATTGGTTGTTGTTGTTGTAATTGTTGTCTTCCAGCGTAGACATTGTCGATGAAGTCGATGGTGAAACGTGCCGTGAACCCCCTGCCGCGGCTATGACGCAACGTGGAGCGGCTATGACGCAACACAATCCAACACAATCCACTTTAATCCAATCCAATCCAAATCCAAGCCAAATCCAAGCCAATCCAATCGAATTCAATCCAATTCCCCTCGCGAGAGAGTGTTATAGCGCCGAAATCGCCACCACGAGAACGCGTGATGCTGACGTCACGATCACGCCACAGATGTTAGCGACCGCAGCGCGCGCGAACGACATATGTGGTTCAAGCGCGAACCGACCGCGGCGAGAGAGCGCGATGCGAGCGCCCCACCTGTTCTTGCGTGCGAACCTAACGCGGCGAGAGAGGGTGTTGCGCACGTCCCCACCTGTTGTGCGCCCGAAACGAACGCGGCGAGAAAGGGCGTTGCGAGCGGAGAGAAGGCGAGGAGGACGCGGGGGAGAAGGCGCACCTCTGGCCGACGGTTGAATGAGTCAAGGATATAAGGCACGTTTGTAACCTTCCGTTCTGTGTCGGCTTTGTGGCTCAGTTGGTAGAGCACCGTGCACCTTGCGCTCCGCCCGCAGAGTCGTAGGATCGAAACCTGGCGCCGCAAGTATTTATATAGTGTAGGGGGAGCGATACGGACGCGGACTACGGACGCCAACGCGGGTGACATCGTGAGTTACTGAAATGCTCTGCATTTAAAAGCCTGCAGAGCAGACACCGGTGTATTCGATTCTGCGACGCTCGCCGACTCACGTACGTCACTTTGTTGACCGCTGCTTCGCCGTCTCTGTGTTCTTTTCAGTTGTTAGGGGAGCACAAGTTCGCTCCAATAAACTTCTTTGCTTTCCAAACAACTGCGTCGTCCTTGGCTTCGTGACAATATTAAAACGAAAGTTAACATAACAAGAGTTTCAGATAAAACTTCAATAGCCTTGTAATGCTGTTTAGTGGTCATTATAAAAATTCTCGCTGTTTTTACCTGTATCAGAAGTTCGTTCCGTATATGGACTCCACTGAAATCGATCAGGTGCTCACAATATACAATGTTACATTTGGGAAGGTTGAAATTTCAATTGGGGACTTGCCATGTAAACGAGAGCATGCGGTGAAAAGCTTAGGGGAAAGACAGAAATGGTGATTATTATATTATTGATCAAGAGCGAAATTTTTCAGTTGCGCAAGGACGGAAATGACAGTACGTGATTATCACGAGAAACGTTGCACCAGGAAATACCTCAAACATTTGTAATCGCGGTCAGGGCTCGTTTTTCTATACGAAGTAAAGGTGATGGGTAGCTTTTATATGTTTGCCCTCAAGATTCACAAGAATAACTGATATTTAAATGACAGAAAGCTCACTACACAGAGCATCGTACATCGTGCGGAATAAAATATCTCGCCCAAAGAGCGCGTGACAACCAAAAGCTAGTTTCTTGCATACGAAATTATTTGTTGTTTCCAGTGTAAATAACAGTAACTAATAAATCTCTGGTATGTCAAATACGGGACTTGCTGTATTAACGAGCTACCGAGAGTAAGTGCAAACAAATTGTTCGAGGTCTTGTACCAAGAACCAAAACCAATTTACATGGTTTGTCACCATTAAGGCGGATTACATAAAAACGGTGTTCTAAGCGGTTAGCAAAAAAACAAAACACGTTTTTTAGAAAAACTCACTTGTTATTCTGATTTGAATAGCCGGACGAAATGCTCTAGCAACAAGAATAGCGGCATCATATGCATACATTATTATTGGGGAGAGTGATGAGCCTTTGGTAGATTGTTTACATAAATGGAAAACAATATGGGACCCATAATGCAGCGCTGTGGTACACCGCACTTCTCTTTAACGTCCGACAAGAAACCATTAATAAGTACAGTTTGCTTCAGAGAGGAATAATATGAAACAATTTAAGGGAGCGCTCGGTAAGCCACAACTTTCTAAGTTATGCAGCAAGATGGGATAATAAACCATGTCAAATGTTTTTTTAATATCCAGGAAAACAGCGACAACAATGTATTTCGATGAATCACGGAATTAAGAGCCTGTGATAAAGTAAGGACGGCTGTTGAAGTAGATCTACTCAACGCGTAATATTGGGCTTGTTGGTTCGAACTCTGAATCATGGTTAAGTAGCGCGGTAAAGACGGGAGAAAAGTAGAGACCCCACAGGACTAGCGCTAGACATAAACTGAAATTTTTACTAAACACATCAAAAGATATACAGGAACAGCGCAAGCGTGAGCATGCTCAAAGCACAAAAGAAAAGCATGACAAGGTCAAGTGGCGCATTTTGATATGCACGTGGCAAGTTCGCATTAATCTATTTCTTTTTTTGACCAACTCATTGATGCCGTGTTTACAGAATTATCACGGCCTTTCATGATGCGCCACTCGTTAAACAATTCACGGCTGGCTGGGTCCTTAAAACAGCGCAATTTTAGTGTCTTCTCGTAAAGTGGAACACAGATTGGAAACATTTCTATTGAAAACATTTATAGAGTGTTCGGACGGCTTGAAATTCACTTATTAATTTCCAAATGATGGGTCCTTGCAGTTCCTCGATGTGTGCTTTAATTTCAGTGGAACACGCGTGTGTTGGTCGTATAGGACGCGGTCAAAAAAGGCAATTTTGGGTTATCGTTCAGTGCACTCGAAGATAGTGACAAGGGGTATTGGCGTTAGCTGTCTTCGTGGTGCCCTCAAAAACTCTTGTCAGCACCAAGTCGCCGATGGTGTTCAGCAACAAGTTGCACGTTTGAAAGATGCCGGCTTCTCCCTCAGCGGTTGAAAACCTATTGCGTGACCTCAAGTCAGGGGCACGACGTCAAGGGCTAGATGAACCTCGCAAAGAAAGGAGGCCTGTGGTAGTCCCCTATTTGACCAATTTCTCCCACCGCCTTAAAAAGGTTGCGGGGAAATGTGGTGCCGTCGTTGTGTTTTCCGACCCAGAAAAACTAGCACGAATGTGCTCTGCGGTGAATGGCGAAAAAAAGGGCAACCGCTGTGCTAACAGGCATACCCCGCAGTTTGTTGGTTGCGAAAAAGGTGTTGTATACGAAGTGCCTCTATCTTGTGGAAAATGCTAAACTGCGCAGACTGGTAGGTGAATTAATGACAGGCTCCGGGAGCACCGTATAGGTGTTTTAGCGCTCGCTTCGGGGGGCTATTTAGCTGACCATTGCTGCCGCTGCCGGTGCGTTCAACACTGTGTTCCACTTTACGAGAAGACACTAATATTGCGCTGTTTCGAGAACCAAGCCAGCCATGAATTGTTTTGAAGCGTGGCGAATCATGAAAGGCGGTGATAAGAGTGTAAGCACAGCATCTATTAGTTTGTCAAAAAAAGGAATAGATTACCTGAATGCGAACTTGCCACGTGCACAGGAAAATGTACCTCTTGACCTTGTCATGCTGGTTTCATTATGCTTTGAGCATGCTCACGCATGCGCCATTCCTGTATATCTTTTGATTTGTATAGTAAAGATTTCAGTTGATGTATACCGCTAGTCATGTGTGGTCTCTGCTTTTGTCCCGTTTTTACTGCTCTACTTAACCATGTTTCGAAGTAGATCTATTTTCTACAAAACCGTGCTGCTGAGGTGCAATAATATTATTTTCTGTAAGACATTTTATGACCTGTTGCGCAATTAACTTTTCGAAGTGAGTGTTGAGCGCACTCAGATGTGATAGCAGACTGTAAATACGTGGTTCGTTTGAATCTCCATCTGTATATATTAAGACTACTTTTGCAACTATGACTATATCAGGATAACAGCTATTTTAAAGGCAGTGATTGAACAGGTGGTATAAACAAGGACCAATGATATCAATTCTTTTGTTTATAACCCACTTCTGGGTGCCGTCAAGACCCGATGCTTTATTTACGGCCATTCTACTGACACTTGATGTCACATCTTCCATAAACATTTTATGAAAACGGAAGTTATTAATAAAGACCGAAACTTTAGCCAAGAAATATCCAGGTTATCGGCGCCTATAATAGGCACTGAGAAGTGCCATTTAAGCATATATGGGCACACAATACTCTCGATTAGGCATACGTAGGCTCAAGTCCTATTTGCTTGAGAAGCATATTTTAGCACAAATTTTTGACTTCCAGTGAAATCGCGGTCAAATAATGTGCTGCGCGAAAGTGGTTTTATTTTCTCCTGGATAATAAGCAGCAGAAGTGTTGATATTTTAAAATTTGCGTAATATTTACGGTGATTTAACAACAAAAAAAGATTTAAAGCCATGAATAACAGCATCAATCACAATGATTTGCTGCTTGAAGTTGTTCCTCCTTTCAGTCGATAATCGTGGGCAAAAAACAACGCTTAACGTCTATTGACGTTTGCAGAGCGTCCTGGTACTTCGGGACGCTCAATAATCTAACTCCATCTGGAATGATACAATTTTTGCTGCTCAGAACATTCGGAAGGTATTTAAGTAGGTGTAATCAAGAAATTTTATGTCACGCAGATTTAATCATGCGGTCCTTCGGGGATGGTGGCGGATCTGTCCTGAACTTCTCAAATAAACCCAGCATTCTTAGCTGTTGAAATTCTTTCTGCTAGGAATGCGAAATAAGCACAAGAATGTGCCCTGTCACGTTGAAGTGTAGCCAGGGGCCAATACTTTGGGGTTCGATGCTTTTGTGCAGTGCAAAGCTATTGATAGAACCGGAGTGTTTTTGTTGTAGTTTTCTGCGATCAGCCAGGTTCCTGAAGGTGTAACGAGGGGCTCTGGTAGAAGAGGCACAATTGGTAAGTGCCCCTTCAAGACAGAAATGCGTGTCAAAGAACGACCTCCTCAGCTCTTCACAACACCGATCCATCCTGTGGATAGTACAAAGAAGTGAAATAATTCTGTACAAATTACGGAGCTATTCTGTTCTGAAGAAGCGGATGACTAGTGAAGCTGCCGTAATAACACCTTTCAGTACTATGCACCATACACGGATTACGAATATTAGGCAGTGAGCAAGATTCATCGGAACTAATTCTCTTAATACTAGGTTTCCAAATGCCATTAAAGAATACCCGGTCGCGGCAGATGACGGGTGTCACGACTAGGCTACTTGTGAAGTGCTGAGATCCCCATTCATAAGCTCCGTTTCTCGTTCCTTCTTCGTGCTCCGCATACTGCACCTTGCCAGCCGGCGGTCCACCTATTTTCAGTGGCTCACAGTATACGCGTTCATGGCATTACCTTAAAAATTTGCTGTGTCGAATTTGCACGTGGTTTTCCAAGGAGGCGTCTTACAGCTTGAGCAGCATGTACGCGGCTGTGTCGCGTTTATTCTTTTTTGCTGTCTTTTTGTTCTGTTAGCAATAGACAGGGCATGTGGGCAGAAGTATTCGTGATGTTCCGTGGAGACAGCTCGTCAGAAGGACATAGAACAAAAGAGTTCGCGCGGACCGGGGTGTCGTCGGTGAGCTTGGGTGCCGTGTCGCTCCGCACGAGTTTCTGGCGGCTAGGCCGAGGTGGCAAGTTCGAAATGGTGGTGGTTTGGGCACGGTTCGGGCTTTTTGGAGTGTTTGGCACTGGTCGTGGGTTTTCTAGCAAACGGCGTGGGAGAAACACCCAGTAGCGGGATTCCTAAGTGAGAAAAGTCCCTGCAGAACATCGGCTCAAAAAATCTCTGAAAGGCATATTTAACACAAAACAAGATATTTTTAGGCGCCAAAAAGCTATATAGTCAAAATAGACCCGAAAAAGCCCATATAGTCAAAATAGGCACTATGGGCACAATAAACTACGGCTTAAAATGCTCCCCATCTCTTAGTTGGTGATTATATGTTAAATAGGCTTGATACGGAGTGAAGGAAAAAATATGAATTTCGCCTACAGTTCCGGTTTGTAGTTATTACATAGAAGTTTGGGTACAGGTGCAGTAGATAACTGCAAAGGAAATATCCTGGAGAAGCGAGGACCAGCATTAATGAAGTAATCGTTAAGATTATTAGCAGCGTGCGTGGAGATAATATTGGGTGTAACATGATTTTGTCGATCTATTACAATGACGCTTCTCATTATCTTCCATAGTTGTTTCGTATCAGCTTTGTATTGTGTGACCATTTTTGCATAATACAGTTTTTTTTATCTTCTAATCATTGCTACTGACGTGTTTCACGAATACTTAATCTGCTCGCGGTAATACTCATTTGTTTTGTTTCTTTTAAATCTGTTGCACGAATCCTTACTCTTTAGAACAGCAAGTTTGTCTCAAGTTATCCACACGCACACAGGATCTTCATAATTGTGTTTCACGTATTCGCGTGTAGATTGGGTAAGTACATTTCTGATATAAAAATACAAAATTTTTACATTCAATGTTTTTATGAACCAGCTTTTCAAAATTATCATGCTGAAGTAGTTTTCTCACTTCTCATAAACAGTACGATAAATTCACTTCGGTTGACTTCGACAAGAGTGTGTTATACACACTCGTGAACACACTCGTGGTAGGAACATAACGTTGGATGATGATATGCAACAACGAAATAGCACACAGCCGCTCGCGAATTTGCATCTAAGTTACACATGCGATCGATAAGAAATTCATGACCCGCGCGGTGGCTCAGTGGCTAAGGCGTTGCGCTGCTGAGCACGAGGTCGCGGGTTCGATTCCCGGCCGCGGCGGCCGCTTTTCTGATGGAGGCGAAAAGCAAAAACGCCCGTGTGTACGAGATTTCGGCGCACGTTAAAGATCCCCAGGTGGTCAAAATTAATCCGGAGCCCCCCACTAAGGCGTGCCTCATCGCCTGCGTTGCGTCGGCGCGTTAAACCCTACAATCAATCAAATCAATAAGAAATTCATATTGACTGGTAATTCGAGTTCCAGAGTAAAGTACATTTTTATAATTGAATGGCTGGAAAAGGAAGACATAGTCACTGCAGTCGTCTGGTTACAGATCAATGTTAAAATCGCCGCAACCTACGATGAGACTGTTGGTTGTCGCACATTACATCAAACTGTTTTCCGTTTCACAAACGACTTTTTGAACCCTAGAATTCGGTGGACATTAAATAGCATCAATTATGAGGCCACACTACAACTTTATAAAACGGGCTTCACTGGCGTCACTGCTGTGTTTGCGAACTTTAGGAGCGCTAAAGGCAAGCCCAGCTTTGATATAAAAGCCTGCGCCAACGCCGCGTGTAGAGCTGCACTTAGGCAGCGATAGGATTTTCTAGACTGAATAAAATCCGATTACCCTTCCTTTAACCATGTTTCTGTGACTGCAATGACGTAATATCAGACAGAAAACTGGCAGGTAAGCAAGAACATTATTGGAATTTCGACGGATACTTCTTACGTTGCAATGTAGAATAAATAAATCATTATTCGCAAGCCTGCCTTCCTCTATATCGGAAATGGTATAAGCCATGCGATAAAAAGGTCAGTTCAGGTCATCTGCGCATGTTACGTGGAGTACTTTTCTTTTTGTGTCTTCCGCATAAGAATTTGGCCGTAGGAAACCCAATTGTGTTTGCAGTTTTCTTCTCGTTTTACTGCCAGATCCTTTCCTAGAAGTCGCTTGTGCGCAGGACAAAGATGTTCATTGATGAAGAAGGGATCATTTTCCTGAAATCCTAGCACAGATGTATTCAGCCTGCTCTTCTTGGCTGCAAGTAGGACACGGTTTAGGTCCTTCATGGAACCAAACTTCACAATGATATTTGATTTGGTTTTATCTTTCTTTAAAACACGGTGTATAACTTCGATGTCTGTTTCCTTGATATCCACTTTCAGCGAAGTACAAATGGCCTGCACTGTTTCAAAGAGGTTGATATCTTGAGTGGAAGGCACGCACTTTATTTCCAAACTTATCTTTCGACTAAACTATTGGAGGTATACGACCTCAATCCTTACTTCTTTCAATTCTTTTAGAAGCCGGTTGTTTTTGTGGCGGTTGTCCTCTTTTAGAGAAGCGAAGTATTTGTTAAGCGTTCTTATCTTTGCCTTGAATTCTTCAAACTTCTTGTTTATGAGTTTCAGTGACCCTTTTACACTTTCCAGTTCTTTTTCGATAACTTCTGTCCAGGCCTCTTTCAGGCTCTCCTCCGTGCCTTTATTCGAGCCCAAAGCCGGCAAAACCTTTTGCGTATTCCTTTATTCTGGGAGGTGTCTTTTCAGTCATTTTACTAGAAAATTTACTAACAATACAAAACAGAAAAACACCCGCACAATTTGGAGCAGACCAGGAGCTAGAAACATTCTGGCTAAAACACCCACACCCCTGCGCACACGGTCAACAGCAGCTTGGTCTCTTGGCAACCGTGTGGCTTCCTGATCTGCTCCCAGGCTTTCCCAAGGTCATATAGATGCAGCGCCGCATGCGATCATGTCGCGTCACGAGCAGAGAAGGGTAGGCGTTACAGTGACATATCCGTGGCGGTAGTAGGTGCACGTGTTCAGCGCGGTGGTATCTTCGGCAGGGTAGGTACTTGGTCCGGTCGTCCACTTCGATGCTGTAATCTTGAAGATTCCGCGCGTAGGACTACGCAACAGGGAATCAGTAGGTTGGTCTCATGGGCAACCGTGCGGCTTCCTGCTCTGCTCCCGGGCTTGCACGAGGTCTTATAGATGCCACGCCGGCTGCGATCATGTCGTGTCCCGAGCAGAGAAGTGTAGGCGTTGCAGTGAAGAAAAAAATTCCCACCTCCCCTCCCGGGAACCCATGCGTAGATGGGACGCATAGGCGGAGCGCCGAAGTGACCGCGTTTTATAGCACGCATAACATTCAGGGGACTGCGTAAGCCGGTACCAGTCAATGACGACGTTGGCGTACTTGTAAAGCGGCGTGGACTCTAGGTGTTTCAGCCAAGCGTGGTTGTTGCTTCGCCGGAGAACGGCACACCGGTTATATGCGCAGCGCGCCTGAAGGAGAGGAAACCGCGGAAGAGAGAGTACTGCACATGCGCCGGCCCCAGCGCATCTGCCGTGGCTATGATGCAACGTGCCGCGGCTATGACGCAACACAATTCAACACAATCCACTTTAATCCAATCCAATCCAATCCAAATCCAATCCAAGCCAAGCCAAGCCAAGCCAATCGAATCCGATCCAATGCCCCTCGCCAGAGAGTGTTCGCTATCGGAGAGGAGAGGGGGTGATCGGCGGAGAGCGCAGCTGGCGCGGCGTGGAGAATGGGGGAGGGGTGGACAACGCCGACGACGACAACGACGACGACGACGACGACGACGCCGGAGGGACAAGGCGAGTGAATCAGATGCTCTGCATCTAAAAATCCGTGGCGGTCGTAGGTGCTCGTGGTAAGCACTGTGGTATCTTCGGCAGGGTAGGTACTTGGTCCGGTCGTCCACTTCGATGCTGTAATCTTGAAGATTCCGCCCGTAGGACTACGCAACGGGGGATCAGTGGGTTGTTCTCTAGGCAACCGTGCGGCTTCCTGGTCTGCTGCCAGGCTTGCACGAGGACATATAGAGGCCACGCTGGATGCGATCATGTCGCGTCCTGAGCAGAGAAGGGCAGGCTTTGCAGTGGCAAATCCGTGGCGGTCGTAGGTGCTCGTGGTAAGCGCTGTGGTATCTTCGGCAGGGTAGGTACTTGGTCCGGTCGTCCACTTCGATGCTGTAATCTTGAAGATTCCGCCCGTAGGACTACGCAACAGAAGATCAGTGGGTTGTTCTCTAGGCAACCGTGCGATTTCCTGGTCTGCTCCCAGGCCTGCACGAGGACATATAGAGGCCACGCCGGATGCGATCATGTCGCGACCTGAGCAGGGAAGGGCAGGCGTTGCAGTACAAAATCTGTGGCGGTAGTAGGTGCAAGTGTTAAGCGCTGTGGTATCTTCGGCAGGGTAGGTACTTGGTCCGGTCCTCCACTTCGATAATGTAATATGGAAGATTCCGCCCGTAGGACTACGCAACAGGAGATAAGTAGGTTGGTCTCTGGGCGACCTTGCGCCACCCTGGTCTGCTCCCAGGCTTGCCTGAGGTCATATAGATACCACGCCGCCTGTGGTCATGTC
This sequence comes from Haemaphysalis longicornis, assembly GCF_048455015.1. Classification (NCBI taxonomy): domain Eukaryota; kingdom Metazoa; phylum Arthropoda; class Arachnida; order Ixodida; family Ixodidae; genus Haemaphysalis; species Haemaphysalis longicornis. Next base: position 10,597,155 of record NW_027526225.1, on the reverse strand, counting down.
ACGTCCTGAGCAGAGAAGGGTAGGCTTTACAGTGGCAAATCTGTGGCAGTCGTATGTGCACGTGTAAGCGCTGTGGTATCTTCGGCAGGATAGCTACTTGGTCCCGTCGTCCACATAGATGCTGTAATCTTGAAGATTCCACCCGTAGGACTACGCAGCAGGGGTACAGTAGGTTTGTCGCTGGGCGACCTTGCGCCGTCCTTGTCTGCTCTCAGGCTTGCCAGAGGACATATGGGTACCACGCCGCCTGCGATCATTGCACGTTCTGTGCAGAGAAGGGCCGGCGTTGCAGTAAAAAATCTGTGGTGGTAGTAGGTGCACGTGTACGCGTTGTGGTATGTGGTATCTTTGGGAGAATAGGTACTTGGTCCGGTCGTCCACATCGATGCTGTAATCTTGAAGATTCCACCCGTAGGACTACGCAACAGGGGAACAGCAGGTTTGTCGCTGGGCGACCTTGCGCCGCCCTGGTCTGCTCCCAGGCTTTCCTGAGGTCATATGGGTACCACGCCGCCTGCGATCATTGCACGTTCTGTGCAGAGAAGGGCCGGCATTGCAGTAAAAAATTTGTGGTGGTAGTAGGTGCACGTGTACGCGTTGTGGTATCTTTGGGAGAATAGGTACTTGGTCCGGTCGTCCACATCGATGCTGTAATCTTGAAGATTCCACCCGTAGTACTACGCAACAGGGGAACAGCAGGTTTGTCGCTGGGCGACCTTGCGCCATCCTGGTCTGCTCCCGGGCTTGCCTGAGGTCATATAGATACCACGCCGCCTGTGGTCATGTCGCGTCCTGAGCAGAGAAGGGAAGGCGTTGCAGTGGCAAATCGGTGGCGGTCGTAGGTGCACTTGTAAGCGCTGTGGTATCATCGGCAGGATAGCTACTTGGTCCCGTCGTCCACATCGATGCTGAAATCTTGAGGATTCTACCCGTAGGACTACGCAACAGGGGAACAGCAGGTTTGTCGCTGGGCGACCTTGCGCCATCCTAGTCTGCTCCCAGGCTTGCCTGAGGTCATATAGATACCACGCTGCCTGTGGTCATGTCGCGTCCTGAGCAGAGAAGGGAAGGCGTTGCAGTGGCAAATCGGTGGCGGTCGTAGGTGCACTTGTAAGCGCTGTGGTATCATCGGCAGGATAGCTATATTGGTCCCGTCGTCCACATCGATGCTGTAATCTTGAAGATTCCACCCGTAGGACTACGCAACAGGGGAACAGCAGGTTTGTCGCTGGGCGACCTTGCGCCATTCTGGTCTGCTCCCAGGCTTGCCTGAGGTCATATAGATACCACGCCGCCTGTGGTCATGTCGCGTCCAGAGCAGAGAAGGGAAGGCGTTGCAGTGGCAAATCGGTGGTGGTCGTAGGTGCACTTGTAAGCGCTGTGGTATCATCGGCAGGATAGCTACTTGGTCCCGTCGTCCACATCGATGTTGTAATCTTGAGGATTCCTCCCTTAGGACTCCGCAAAAGGGAATCAGTAGGTTGGCCTCTGGGACACCGTGCGGCTTCAGGGTCTGCTCCCAGGCTTGTACGAGGTCATATAGATGCCACGCCGCCTGCGATCATTGCACGTTCTGTGCAGAGAAGGGCCGGCGTTGCAGTAAAAAATCTGTGGCGGTAGTAGGTGCAAGAGTTAGGCGCTGTGGTATCTTCGGCAGGGTAGGTACTTGGTCCGGTCCTCCACTTCGATAATGTAATATTCCGCCTGTAGGACTACGCAACAGGAGATCAGTAGGTTGGTCTCTGGGCGACCTTGCGCCGCCCTGGTCTGCTCCCAGGCTTGTCTGAGGTCATATAGATACCACGCCGCCTGTGGTCATGTCGCGTCCTGAGCAGAGAAGGGAAGGCGTTGCAGTGGCAAATCGGTGGCGGTCGTAGGTGCACTTGTAAGCGCTGTGGTATCATCGGCAGGATAGCTACTTGGTCCCGTCGTCCACATAGATGCTGTAATCTTGAAGATTCCAGGCGTAGGACTACGCAACAGGGGAACAGCAGGTTTTTCGCTGGGCGACCTTGCACCGTCCTTGTCTGCTCTCAGGCTTGCCTGAGGTCATATAGATACGACGCCGCCTGTGGTCATGTCGCGTCAAAAACGAGAGAAGGGTAGGCGTTGCAGTGGCAAATCGGTGGCGGTCGTAGGTGCACTTGTAAGCGCTGTGGTATCTTCGGCAGGATAGGTACTTGGTCCCGTCGTCCACGTCGATGCTGTAATCTTGAAGGTTCCACCCGTAGGACTACGCAACAGGGGAACAGAACGTTTGTCGCTGGGCGACCTTGCGCCGTCCTTGTCTGCTCTCTGGCTTGCCTGAGGTCATATAGATACGACGCCGCCTGTGGTCATGTCGCGTCAAAAAATTCCCCGCATTTCCCCGAGGGGAAGAATGTGAAAGTGCGAATGCATGAGTTGAATTTCCGCGGTTCGGTAATGTTCGCGAAAGGGAGATCACACACACAAACACAACTACAAAGAAAGAAAGATGCATTTATTCACAGACACATATTTGTGTTGTCGTTGTACTTGATTGTTAGAGCGGATCTCAGCTTTGAAATTTTGTGTCAGTACTCCTTTAAGCGGGTGCATTAGCCCTTCTCACGCCCGATTCCTGGCCAATCCCCCACGTGGGTATGTGCCATGTCAGCGGCCAGGCAGCGCGCGCCCATCTCCCCCCCGTTGCCAAAGAAGACGAGGAGTTTCCTGGCCAATCCCCCACGTGGGTATGTGCCATGGCAGCGGCCAGGCAGCGCGGGGTGCATTAGCCCTTCTCACGCCCTATTCCTGGCCAATCCCCCACGTGGGTACGTGCCATGTCAGCGGCCAGGCAGCGCGCGCCCATCTCCCCCCGTTGCCAAAGAAGACGAGGAGCTTCGTGGCCAATCCCCCACGTGGGTATGTGCCATGTCAGCGGCCAGGCAGCGCGCGCCCATCTCCCCCGTTGCCAAGTAAGACGAGGAGCGCGCGCACCCGCAGCTGTTGCTATGCGGACGGAGGCGGAATCCGGACGGCGGCGGACGCTTCAGGCTCGCTTAAGAAGTGCATTCGCACTTAAAAGGAGACAAGGGTTGGCGTTGCAGTGGCAAATCCGTGGCGGTCGTAGCTGCACGTGTAAGCGCTGTGATATCTTCGGCAGGATAGCTACTTGGTCCCGTCGTCCACATAGATGCTGTAATCTTGAAGTTTCCACCAGTAGGACTACGCAGCAGGGGTACAGTAGGTTTGTCGCTGGGCGACCTTGCGCCGTCCTTGTCTGCTCTCAGGCTTGCCTGAGGTCATATGGGTACCACGCCGCCTGCGATCATTGCACGTTCTGTGCAGAGAAGGGCCGGCGTTGCAGTAAAAAATCTGTGGTGGTAGTAGGTGCACGTGTACGCGTTGTGGTATCTTCGGGAGAATAGGTACTTGGTCCGGTCGTCCACATGGATGCTGTAATCTTGAAGATTCCACCCGTAGGACTAGGCAACAGGGGAACAGCACGTTTGTCGCTGGGCGACCTTGCGCCATCCTGGTCTGCTCCCAGGCTTGCCTGAGGTCATATAGATACCACGCCGCCTGTGGTCATGTCGCGTCCTGAGCAGAGAAGGGAAGGCGTTGCAGTGGCAAAAAGATGGCGGTCGTAGGTGCACTTGTAAGCGCTGTGGTATCATCGGCAGGATAGGTACTTGGTCCCGTCGTCCACATCCATGCTGTAATCTTGAGGATTCCACCCGTACGACTACGCAACTGGGGAACAGCAGGTTTGTCGCTGGGCGACCTTGCGCCATCCTGGTCTGCTCCCAGGCTTGCCTGAGGTCATATAGATACCACGCCGCCTGTGGTCATGTCGCATCCTGAGCAGAGAAGGGAAGGCGTTGCAGTGGCAAATCGGTGGCGGTCGTAGGTGCACTTGTAAGCGCTGTGGTATCATCGGCAGGATAGCAATATTGGTCCCGTCGTCCACATCGATGCTGTAATCTTGAAGATTCCACCCGTAGGACTACGCAACAGGGGAACAGCAGGTTTGTCGCTGCGCGACCTTGCGCCATCCTGGTCTGCTCCCAGGCTTGCCTGAGGTCATATAGATACCACGCCGCCTGTGGTCAAGTCGCGTCAAAAAATTCCCCGCATTTCCCCGAGGGGAAGAATGTGAAAGTGCGAATGCACGAGTTCAATTTGCGCGGTTCGGTAATGTTTGCGAAAGAGAGATCACACACACACACACAACTACAAAGAAAGAAAGGTGCATTTATTCACAGACACCTATTTGTGTTGTCGTTGTACTTGATTGCTAGAGCAGTTCTCAGCTTTGAAATTTCGTGTCAGTACTCCTTTAAGCGGGTGCATTAGCCCTTCTCACGCCCGATTCCTGGCCAATCCCCCACGTGGGTATGTGCCATGTCAGCGGCCAGGCAGCGCGCGCCCATCTCCCCCCCGTTGCCAAAGAAGACGAGGAGATTCCTGGCCAATCCCCCACGTGGGTATGTGCCATGTCAGCGGCCAGGCAACGCGGGGTGCATTAGCCCTTCTCACGCCCGATTCCTGGCCAATCCCCTACGTGGGTACGTGCCATGTCAGCAGCCAGGCAGCGCGCGCCCATCTCCCCCCGTTGCCAAAGAAGACGAGGAGCTTCGTGGCCAATCCCCCACGTGGGTATGTGCCATGTCAGCGGCCAGGCAGCGCGCGCCCATCTCCCCCCCGTTGCCAAGAAAGACGAGGAGCGCGCGCACCCGCAGCTGTTGCTATGCGGACGGCGGCGGAATGCGGACGGCGGCGGACGCTTCAGGCTCGCTTAAGAAGTGCATTCGCACTTAAAAGGAGAGAAGGGTAGGCGTTGCAGTGGCAAATCCGTGGCGGCCGTAGCTGCACGTGTAAGCGGTGTGGTATCTTCGGCAGGATAGCTACTTGGTCCCGTCGTCCACATAGATGCTGTAATCTTGAAGATTCCACCCGTAGGACTACGCAGCAGGGGTACAGTAGGTTTGTCGCTGGGCGACCTTGCGCCGTCCTTGTCTGCTCTCAGGCTTGCCAGAGGACATATGGGTACCACGCCGCCTGCGATCATTGCACGTTCTGTGCAGAGAAGGGCCGGCGTTGCAGTAAAAAATCTGTGGTGGTAGTAGGTGCACGTGTACGCGTTGTGGTATCTTTAGGAGAATAGGTACTTGGTCCGGTCGTCCACATCGATGCTGTAATCTTGAAGATTCCACCCGTAGGACTACGCAACAGGGGAACTGCAGGTTTGTCGCTGGGCGACCTTGCGCCGCCCTGGTCTGCTCCCAGGCTTTCCTGAGGTCATATGGGTACCACGCCGCCTGCGATCATTGCACGTTCTGTGCAGAGAAGGGCCGGCGTTGCAGTAAAAAATCTGTGGTGGTAGTAGGTGCACGTGTACGCGTTGTGGTATCTTTGGGAGAATAGGTACTTGGTCAGGTCGTCCACATCGATGCTGTAATCTTGAAGATTCCACCCGTAGTACTACGCAACAGGGGAACAGTAAGTTTGTCGCTGGGTGACCTTGCGCCATCCTGGTCTGCTCCCAGGCTTGCCTGAGGTCATATAGATACCACGCCGCCTGTGGTCATGTCGCATCCTGAGCAGAGAAGGGAAGGCGTTGCAGTGGCATATCGGTGGCGGTCGTAGGTGCACTTGTAAGCGCTGTGGTATCATCGGCAGGATAGCTACTTGGTCCCGTCGTCCACATCGATGCTGTAATCTTGAGGATTCCACCCGTAAGACTACGCAACAGGGGAACAGCAGGTTTGTCGCTGGGCGACATTGCGCCATCCTGGTCTGCTCCCAGGCTTGCCTGAGGTCATATAGATACCACGCCGCCTGTGGTCATGTCGCGTCCTGAGCAGAGAAGGGAAGGCGTTGCAGTGGCAAAAAGATGGCGGTCGTAGGTGCACTTGTAAGCGCTGTGGTATCATCGGCAGGATAGCTACTTGGTCCCGTCGTCCACATCCATGCTGTAATCTTGAGGATTCCACCCGTAGGACTACGCAACTGGGGAACAGCAGGTTTGTCGCTGGGCGACCTTGCGCCATCCTGGTCTGCTCCCAGGCTTGCCTGAGGTCATATAGATACCACGCCGCCTGTGGTCATGTCGCATCCTGAGCAGAGAAGGGAAGGCGTTGCAGTGGCAAATCGGTGGCGGTCGTAGGTGCACTTGTAAGCGCTGTGGTATCATCGGCAGGATAGCAATATTGGTCCCGTCGTCCACATCGATGCTGTAATCTTGAAGATTCCACCCGTAGGACTACGCAACAGGGGAACAGCAGGTTTGTCGCTGCGCGACCTTGCGCCATCCTGGTCTGCTCCCAGGCTTGCCTGAGGCCATATAGATACCACGCCGCCTGTGGTCATGTCGCGTCAAAAAATTCCCCGCATTTCTCCGAGGGGAAGAATGTGAAAGTGCGAATGCATGAGTTGAATTTGCGCGGTTCGGTAATGTTCGCGAAAGAGAGATCACACACACACACACAACTACAAAGAAAGAAAGATGCATTTATTCACAGACACCTATTTGTGTTGTCGTTGTACTTGATTGCTAGAGCAGATCTCAGCTTTGAAATTTCGTGTCAGTACTCCTTTAAGCGGGTGCATTAGCCCTTCTCACGCCCGATTCCTGGCCAATCCCCCACGTGGGTATGTGCCATGTCAGCGGCCAGGCAGCGCGCGCCCATCTCCCCCCCGTTGCCAAAGAAGACGAGGAGATTCCTTTCCAATCCCCCACGTGGGTATGTGCCATGTCAGCGGCCAGGCAACGCGGGGTGCATTAGCCCTTCTCACGCCCGATTCCTGGCCAATCCCCTACGTGGGTACGTGCCATGTCAGCAGCCAGGCAGCGCGCGCCCATCTCCCCCCGTTGCCAAAGAAGACGAGGAGCTTCGTGGCCAATCGCCCACGTGGGCATGTGCCATGTCAGCGGCCAGGCAGCGCGCGCCCATCTCCCCCCGTTGCCAAGAAAGACGAGGAGCGCGCGCACCCGCAGCTGTTGCTATGCGGACGGCGGCGGAATGCGGACGGCGGCGGACGCTTCAGGCTCGCTTAAGAAGTGCATTCGCACTTAAAAGGAGAGAAGGGTAGGCGTTGCAGTGGCAAATCCGTGGCGGTCGTAGCTGCACGTGTAAGCGGTGTGGTATCTTCGGCAGGATAGCTACTTGGTCCCGTCGTCCACATAGATGCTGTAATCTTGAAGATTCCACCCGTAGGACTACGCAGCAGGGGTACAGTAGGTTTGTCGCTGGGCGACCTTGCGCCGTCCTTGTCTGCTCTCAGGCTTGCCAGAGGACATATGGGTACCACGCCGCCTGCGATAATTGCACGTTCTGTGCAGAGAAGGGCCGGCGTTGCAGTAAAAAATCTGTGGTGGTAGTAGGTGCACGTGTACGCGTTGTGGTATCTTTAGGAGAATAGGTACTTGGTCCGGTCGTCCACATCGATGCTGTAATCTTGAAGATTCCACCCGTAGGACTACGCAACAGGGGAACTGCAGGTTTGTCGCTGGGCGACCTTGCGCCGCCCTGGTCTGCTCCCAGGCTTTCCTGAGGTCATATGGGTACCACGCCGCCTGCGATCATTGCACGTTCTGTGCAGAGAAGGGCCGGCGTTGCAGTAAAAAATCTGTGGTGGTAGTAGGTGCACGTGTACGCGTTGTGGTATCTTTGGGAGAATAGGTACTTGGTCAGGTCGTCCACATCGATGCTGTAATCTTGAAGATTCCACCCGTAGTACTACGCAACAGGGGAACAGTAAGTTTGTCGCTGGGTGACCTTGCGCCATCCTGGTCTGCTCCCAGGCTTGCCTGAGGTCATATAGATACCACGCCGCCTGTGGTCATGTCGCATTCTGAGCAGAGAAGGGAAGGCGTTGCAGTGGCATATCGGTGGCGGTCGTAGGTGCACTTGTAAGCGCTGTGGTATCATCGGCAGGAAAGCTATATTGGTCCCGTCGTCCACATCGATGCTGTAATCTTGAAGATTCCACCCGTAGGACTACGCAACAGGGGAATAGCAGGTTTGTCGCTGCGTGACCTTGCGCCATCCTGGTCTGCTCCCAGGCTTGCCTGAGGTCATATAGATACCACGCCGCCTGTGGTCATGTCGCGTCCTGAGCAGAGAAGGGAACGCGTTGCAGTGGCAAATCGGTGGCGGTCGTAGGTGCACTTGTAAGCGCTGTGGTATCATCGGCAGGATAGCTACTTGGTCCCGTCGTCCACATCGATGCTGTAATCTTGAGGATTCCACCCGTAAGACTACGCAACAGGGGAACAGCAGGTTTGTCGCTGGGCGTCCTTGCGCCATCCTGGTCTGCTCCCAGGCTTGCCTGAGGTCATATAGATACCACGCCGCCTGTGGTCATGTCGCATCCTGAGCAGAGAAGGGAAGGCGTTGCAGTGGCAAATCGGTGGCGGTCGTAGGTGCACTTGTAAGCGCTGTGGTATCATCGGCAGAATAGCTACTTGGTCCCGTCGTCCACATAGATGCTGTAATCTGGAATATTCTACCCGTAGGACTACGCAACAGGGGAACAGCAGGTTTTTCACTGGGCGACCTTGCGCCGTCCTTGTCTGCTCTCAGACTTGCCTGAGGTCATATAGATACGACGCCGCCTGTGGTCATGTCGCGTCAAAAACGAGAGAAGGGTAGGCGTTGCTGTGGCAAATCCGTGGCGGTCGTAGCTGCACGTGTAAGCGCTGTGGTATCATCGGCAGGATAGCTACTTGGTCCCGTCGTCCACATCGATGCTGTAATCTTGAGGATTCCACCCGTAGGACTACGCAACAGGGGAACAGCAGGTTTGTCGCTGGGCGACCTTGCACCATCCTGGTCTGCTCCCAGGCTTGCCTGAGGTCATATAGATACCACGCCGCCTGTGGTCATGTCGTTTCCTGAGCAGAGAAGGGAAGGCGTTGCAGTGGCAAATCGGTGGCGGTCGTAGGTGCACTCGTAAGCGCTGTGGTATCATCGGCAGGATAGCTATATTGATCCCGTCGTCCACATCGATGCTGTAATCTTGACGATTCCACCCGTAGGACTACGCAACAGGGGAACAGCAGATTTGTCGCTGTGCGACCGTGCGCCATCCTGGTCTGCTCCCAGGCTTGCCTGAGGTCATATAGATACCACGCCGCCTGTGGTCATGTCGCGTCCTGAGCAGAGAAGGGAAGGCGTTGCAGTGGCAAATCGGTGGAGGTCGTAGGTGCACTTGTAAGCGCTGTGGTATCATCGGCAGGGTAGCTATATTGGTCCCGTCGTCCACATCGATGCTGTAATATTGAAGATTCCACCCGTAGGACTACGCAACAGGGGAACAGCAGGTTTGTCGCTGGGCGAACTTGCGCCATCCTGGTCTGCTCCCAGGCTTGCCTGAGGTCATATAGATACCACGCCGCCTGTGGTCATGTCGCGTCCTCAGCAGAGAAGGGAAGGCGTTGCAGTGGCAAATCGGTGGCGGTCGTAGGTGCACTTGTAAGCGCTGTGGTATCATCGGCAGGATAGCTACTTGGCCCCGTCGTCCACATCGATGCTGTAATCTTGAGGATTCCACCCGTAGGACTACGGAACAGGGGAACAGCAGGTTTGTCGCTGGGTGACCTTGCGCTGTCCTGGTCTGCTCCCAGGCTTGTCTGAGGTCATACAGATACCACGCCGCCTGTGGTCATGTCGCGTCCTGAGCAGAGAAGGCTAGGCGTTGCAGTGGCAAATCCGTGGCGGTCATAGGTGCACGTGTAAGCACTGTTGTATCTTAAGCAGGATAGCTATATTGGTCCCGTCGTCCACATCGATGCTGTAATCTTGAAGATTCCACCCGTAGGACTACGCAACAGGGAAACAGCAGGTTTGTCGCCGGGCGACCTTGCGCCGTCCTGATCTACTCCCAGGCTTGCCTGAGGTCATACAGATAACACGCCGCCCGTGGTCATGTCGCGTCCTGAACAGAGAAGGGTAGGCGTTGCAGTGGCAAATCGGTGGCGGTCGTAGGTGCACTTGTAAGCGCTGTGGTATCATCGGCAGGATAGCAATATTGGTCCGGTCGTCCACATCGATGCTGTAATCTTGAAGATTCCACCCGTAGGACTACGCAACAGGGGAACAGCAGGTTTGTCGCTGCGCGACCTTGCGCCATCCTGGTCTGCTCCCAGGCTTGCCTGAGGCCATATAGATACCACGCCGCCTGTGGTCATGTCGCGTCAAAAAATTCCCCGCATTTCTCCGAGGGGAAGAATGTGAAAGTGCGAATGCATGAGTTCAATTTGCGCGGTTCGGTAATGTTCGCGAAAGAGAGATCACACACACACACACAACTACAAAGAAAGAAAGATGCATTTATTCACAGACACCTATTTGTGTTGTCGTTGTACTTGATTGCTAGAGCAGATCTCAGCTTTGAAATTTCGTGTCAGTACTCCTTTAAGCGGGTGCATTAGCCCTTCTCACGCCCGATTCCTGGCCAATCCCCCACGTGGGTATGTGCCATGTCAGCGGCCAGGCAGCGCGCGCCCATCTCCCCCCCGTTACCAAAGAAGACGAGGAGATTCCTGGCCAATCCCCCACGTGGGTATGTGCCATGTCAGCGGCCAGGCAACGCGGGGTGCATTAGCCCTTCTCACGCCCGATTCCTGGCCAATCCCCTACGTGGGTACGTGCCATGTCAGCAGCCAGGCAGCGCGCGCCCATCTCCCCCCGTTGCCAAAGAAGACGAGGAGCTTCGTGGCCAATCCCCCACGTGGGCATGTGCCATGTCAGCGGCCAGGCAGCGCGCGCCCATCTCCCCCCGTTGCCAAGAAAGACGAGGAGCGCGCGCACCCGCAGCTGTTGCTATGCGGACGGCGGCGGAATGCGGACGGCGGCGGACGCTTCAGGCTCGCTTAAGAAGTGCATTCGCACTTAAAAGGAGAGAAGGGTAGGCGTTGCAGTGGCAAATCCGTGGCGGTCGTAGCTGCACGTGTAAGCGGTGTGGTATCTTCGGCAGGATAGCTACTTGGTCCCGTCGTCCACATAGATGCTGTAATCTTGAAGATTCCACCCGTAGGACTACGCAGCAGGGGTACAGTAGGTTTGTCGCTGGGCGACCTTGCGCCGTCCTTGTCTGCTCTCAGGCTTGCCAGAGGACATATGGGTACCACGCCGCCTGCGATAATTGCACGTTCTGTGCAGAGAAGGGCCGGCGTTGCAGTAAAAAATCTGTGGTGGTAGTAGGTGCACGTGTACGCGTTGTGGTATCTTTAGGAGAATAGGTACTTGGTCCGGTCGTCCACATCGATGCTGTAATCTTGAAGATTCCACCCGTAGGACTACGCAACAGGGGAACTGCAGGTTTGTCGCTGGGCGACCTTGCGCCGCCCTGGTCTGCTCCCAGGCTTTCCTGAGGTCATATGGGTACCACGCCGCCTGCGATCATTGCACGTTCTGTGCAGAGAAGGGCCGGCGTTGCAGTAAAAAATCTGTGGTGGTAGTAGGTGCACGTGTACGCGTTGTGGTATCTTTGGGAGAATAGGTACTTGGTCAGGTCGTCCACATCGATGCTGTAATCTTGAAGATTCCACCCGTAGTACTACGCAACAGGGGAACAGTAAGTTTGTCGCTGGGTGACCTTGCGCCATCCTGGTCTGCTCCCAGGCTTGCCTGAGGTCATATAGATACCACGCCGCCTGTGGTCATGTCGCATCCTGAGCAGAGAAGGGAAGGCGTTGCAGTGGCATATCGGTGGCGGTCGTAGGTGCACTTGTAAGCGCTGTGGTATCATCGGCAGGAAAGCTATATTGGTCCCGTCGTCCACATCGATGCTGTAATCTTGAAGATTCCACCCGTAGGACTACGCAACAGGGGAATAGCAGGTTTGTCGCTGCGTGACCTTGCGCCATCCTGGTCTGCTCCCAGGCTTGCCTGAGGTCATATAGATACCACGCCGCCTGTGGTCATGTCGCGTCCTGAGCAGAGAAGGGAACGCGTTGCAGTGGCAAATCGGTGGCGGTCGTAGGTGCACTTGTAAGCGCTGTGGTATCATCGGCAGGATAGCTACTTGGTCCCGTCGTCCACATCGATGCTGTAATCTTGAGGATTCCACCCGTAAGACTACGCAACAGGGGAACAGCAGGTTTGTCGCTGGGCGACCTTGCGCCATCCTGGTCTGCTCCCAGGCTTGCCTGAGGTCATATAGATACCACGCCGCCTGTGGTCATGTCGTTTCCTGAGCAGAGAAGGGAAGGCGTTGCAGTGGCAAATCGGTGGCGGTCGTAGGTGCACTCGTAAGCGCTGTGGTATCATCGGCAGAATAGCTACTTGGTCCCGTCGTCCACATAGATGCTGTAATCTGGAATATTCTACCCGTAGGACTACGCAACAGGGGAACAGCAGGTTTTTCACTGGGCGACCTTGCGCCGTCCTTGTCTGCTCTCAGACTTGCCTGAGGTCATATAGATACGACGCCGCCTGTGGTCATGTCGCGTCAAAAACGAGAGAAGGGTAGGCGTTGCTGTGGCAAATCCGTGGCGGTCGTAGCTGCACGTGTAAGCGCTGTGGTATCATCGGCAGGATAGCTACTTGGTCCCGTCGTCCACATCGATGCTGTAATCTTGAGGATTCCACCCGTAGGACTACGCAACAGGGGAACAGCAGGTTTGTCGCTGGGCGACCTTGCACCATCCTGGTCTGCTCCCAGGCTTGCCTGAGGTCATATAGATACCACGCCGCCTGTGGTCATGTCGTTTCCTGAGCAGAGAAGGGAAGGCGTTGCAGTGGCAAATCGGTGGCGGTCGTAGGTGCACTCGTAAGCGCTGTGGTATCATCGGCAGGATAGCTATATTGATCCCGTCGTCCACATCGATGCTGTAATCTTGACGATTCCACCCGTAGGACTACGCAACAGGGGAACAGCAGATTTGTCGCTGTGCGACCGTGCGCCATCCTGGTCTGCTCCCAGGCTTGCCTGAGGTCATATAGATACCACGCCGCCTGTGGTCATGTCGCGTCCTGAGCAGAGAAGGGAAGGCGTTGCAGTGGCAAATCGGTGGAGGTCGTAGGTGCACTTGTAAGCGCTGTGGTATCATCGGCAGGGTAGCTATATTGGTCCCGTCGTCCACATCGATGCTGTAATATTGAAGATTCCACCCGTAGGACTACGCAACAGGGGAACAGCAGGTTTGTCGCTGGGCGAACTTGCGCCATCCTGGTCTGCTCCCAGGCTTGCCTGAGGTCATATAGATACCACGCCGCCTGTGGTCATGTCGCGTCCTCAGCAGAGAAGGGAAGGCGTTGCAGTGGCAAATCGGTGGCGGTCGTAGGTGCACTTGTAAGCGCTGTGGTATCATCGGCAGGATAGCTACTTGGCCCCGTCGTCCACATCGATGCTGTAATCTTGAGGATTCCACCCGTAGGACTACGGAACAGGGGAACAGCAGGTTTGTCGCTGGGTGACCTTGCGCTGTCCTGGTCTGCTCCCAGGCTTGTCTGAGGTCATACAGATACCACGCCGCCTGTGGTCATGTCGCGTCCTGAGCAGAGAAGGCTAGGCGTTGCAGTGGCAAATCCGTGGCGGTCATAGGTGCACGTGTAAGCACTGTTGTATCTTAAGCAGGATAGCTATATTGGTCCCGTCGTCCACATCGATGCTGTAATCTTGAAGATTCCACCCGTAGGACTACGCAACAGGGAAACAGCAGGTTTGTCGCCGGGCGACCTTGCGCCGTCCTGATCTGCTCCCAGGCTTGCCTGAGGTCATACAGATAACACGCCGCCCGTGGTCATGTCGCGTCCTGAACAGAGAAGGGTAGGCGTTGCAGTGGCAAATCCGTGCATTATATTCTGGTGTACGACAGTGTGTAATTTTTGTGTGCGTGTGTCAGTAACGCTGTCCTTTATTGCATTACTTGTGAGGTGTGGGCATCTTACATCGACTGTTTTTTTCTTCATGCGCCAGCGCAAAGGCCCACCGGCTGTTCGCGGGAACGTTAATAAACGATTTATTTATTTGTATTAATAATATTATGAATATAATAACAATGACAATATTATTATTATTATTACCTGCTACGGCCTTGAGCACTTTGGTTTCCCCTTCGGTCCACCCTCTGCCCCCGCCTCCTAGGTCCGACACTGCGATTAATGGCCCGCCGACGAACTTGCAGAAGAAAAGGAGCCCTCCCCGCGTGGGTGCGTCGGAAGCTTCTCAGTTGGTTGTGGTACACCGACCACCCAGCTCCAGGGCCATCTTTGTTTCAGAACTGTCGGCTAACACCACATCTGCTCAACTGTTGGCCCACTTGTCAACTGTGCAAGTTACGCCATTGTCGTGCAAACGCCTTAGGACTAAGTACGACTCCTATTCTTCTTTTTGCGTAACTGTTAACGAGGAGTGTTTTAGGCGCCTGAGCGACCCGTCTATGTGGCCAAAAGGCTGCCTTTTCAAGCCGTTTCAAGGCAAGGTCCACCCTGGTATGCTGCACAGCTCTGAAATAACTGAAAATGATCAGTAAGTACGAGAGTTTCGACATATACTATCAAAACACTCGAGGTCTACGAACTAAGTCCTCTGAATTTATTAGAAATATTGTATGCTCTAAATTTTCTGCTGTTGTCATTACTGAAACCTGGCTTTCCGATGATATCTCGTCTTCCGACTATTTCCCTTCTAACTATCAAATCTTTAGAAGCGACAGAAAATTAACTGGATCTAAACAAAAAGGTGGCGGGGTTCTCGTTGCCGTTGATCATTCAGTGCGGTGCATGCGGCGTGCTGACCTCGAGACCCTAGACGAATCAGTCTGGCTTGAGGTAGGCCTCACGAAGGGCGAGAAGCTACTCATCGGTGCATTCTATATATCCCCGGATGTATTGCCTTCTGAATTTAATCGAACACTCACATCCATAGAAAATGTCTCAAATGCACACTCCAACCATAAGCTCATCATACTTGGAGACTTCAACACCCCAGGTATTCGCTGGAACAGTCTTTCCTTTGAGCACAAAAACCATTATGCAGAGCAGAAATACAGCATGCTATTAGATTTTCAGTCTTTCACCTCCATGCAGCAGTTTTGCCGCATAAAAAACTCTTGTGGTAATGTTCTAGATGTGTGCTTCTCAAACTTAAAAAACGTACAAGTGTGTGCCTCCGAAATATCCCTTGTGCACCCCGACAAGTTTCATCCCCCTCTTATTGTCTCTGTCTCGGTCGCGACCCAGCATCGCTCTGGCGGTGTTGACAATTGTTCAGTCCCGCGATATGCTTTCAAGCGTGGAGATTATGCTGGGCTGTATCCCTTTTATTCATCTGCTGAATGGTCTAGTGCTTTGGATGTGAATGATGTTGACCAACAGGTTCGACGTTTTACCGAAATAGTCAGAAGTGGCATGGAAAAGTATATCCCTTGTTATAAGCCTGTTCCTTCCAAATTTTCCCACTGGTTTTCTAAAGAACTTCGAAGTTCGCTTAAACTTAAGGATAGCGCCCACAAAAAGGCCAAGCGTTCTGGGCTTGACAAGTGGAAAGCGGAGTTTAGTCGGTATCGCTCACTTTGTAAAATCCTCTACCGGCGTGACCACCAGCTCTATATAGAATCGTTAGAGGCTGCTGCGTCTCAGAAACCGGCTGAATTCTGGAGGTATGTACGCGGCCGTTCTAAGGCATCTAAAGAACATGTTAGCCTGCTTAATTCCGATGGTGAAGAGGTTGAGGATGTTGCCACCAGTTTTGCTCAGTACTTTCATTCTGTCTTTCAACTGCCAGATGGCAACGACGAACGCCTACCGTTTAATAACTCTAATTTTAACACACTTAGGTTCGATGAAAAAATTGTCAATGATAGCCTTCAACGGATGAAACCATCATTTTCCTGTGGTGCGGATGGAATTCCAGCAGCCCTCATGAAGGCTTCCGGGAACATTTTTGTGCCTGTCTTAACTTCCATTTATAATAACTGCTTACTTTTAGGTAAATTTCCTCGTGCATGGAAGATCGCTCAAATTTTTCCAATATTTAAGTCTGGTGATAAGTCAGCCGTTTCTAACTATCGCCCGATCTCACTCCTTTGTGTCGCCTCAAAACTCTTTGAGTCAGCTCTGCACAAAGTTCTTGCTGCCTGTGTCAAGAACGCTGTGCTACCAAATCAGCACGGCTTTTTCTCGGGTCGATCGACGGTCACAAATCTTGCAAGCTTTATGACACAGGCTTCGGCTGCAGTTTGTGAAAACGGCCAGTTGGACGTTATTTATTTTGACCTCAGTAAGGCGTTTGATGTGGTGAACCATCAGTTATTAATTAACAAGCTTGCTAAGTCCGGTGTAGCCGCGAGCCTTGTTGCCTTGTTGTCCAACTATCTCCTTGACCGGGCCTTTTATGTAGATGTTAACTACAAAAAGTCTAGTGTTTACCCTGCAACAAGTGGTGTACCCCAGGGTTCCGTGCTGGGTCCATTATTGTTTTCTGTCTTTATCAATGATGTTTCAACAGTGTTAACAAACTCTTCTTTTCTTCTCTATGCTGATGATGTCAAACTATTTAGGCACATTAGCGGTGTTCAGGACTGCTGTGCCTTGCAGAGGGATGTGTCGGAATTATCGGTCTGGTGCAGGAAAAACTGCCTAATTTTAAACCCCACTAAAACAAAGGTTGTCACCTACAGCCGGAAAACCCACCGTCTGCTGTTTTCCTACAGTATTGAGGGAGCTCCTCTGCAAAGGGTTGAGGAGATTAGGGACCTAGGGGTGCTTTTCGACAGTACCCTCTCTTTTTCTCCTCATATTAGGCTCATCACCCGGCGAGCACTCCGAAGCCTTGGAAATGTGTGTCGGATTACAAAGGAATTCTCTTCTCCAGATCCATTTCTAATGCTATACAATGCAATATGTATACCACAGTTAGAATATGCTTCTGTTGCCTGGAACGGCATCTCCAAATCTAGTAGTGAATTAATAGAACGTGTGCAGAAGAAGTTTTTATCCACATTTAAGCACCGTCATCACAATCACAGTTTTCATCCTGATTCTGACTTATCCATAGTCCCTTCCATCCCTTCCTTGAACTGCAGACGTATGCGTGCAGACCTTACATTTCTTCACAAACTTGTTCATGGTGACCTTTCTTGCGCAGACCTGCTTAACTGTTTAGAGTTTAGTGTACCACAAAGGCCCACCAGGTCGCATCGCCCATTCTTGACCGCTGCGCGCAACTCCAATCATTCTCCTGTGCGCAGAATACAGAATTGTTACAACCGCTTCTTTGAACGCCTTGACATCTTTCAGAAATCCTTTACAGTTTACCGTACAACGCTGTTGAATACAGTATGTTAAACACCTATGATATGTCTGTCGTTCTTTTTTTTCTGGAATTTGATTTCTCTGCGGTTGTGTCTATCCAACTGATAGTTGCCTATTTTTGAAACTGTTTACTGTCATTTGTTCGTTTTTTCATTTGTCTCTACACTCTTGCCGTTGTTTTTGTTGTATTACTGTCAAACTTTGTTGCTCTGCCTGTCGCGTGGCCTTTACGACGGGCAGAGCCACATAGGCATCTTCTTTTTTTGTTTTTTTACCTGTACCCAGGCTCCGCCTGTGCTTTATTTCTGTCATTTTCACTACCTCAATTTGTGTGTGTCTTGTCGCTTGTTTGTTTCTTGCTATATGTTTCTTGTATTTTGTTTTCATGTAACTACCCGTGCGCCAGCACTCAGGCCTCTGGCTGTTCCTGGGCACGTAAATAAACATGATTGATTGATCGATTGATTGATTGATTATTATTATTATTATTATTATTATTGATAAAGTGCAGAATAAGCTGCTGTCCATACTTAGACATCGCTTCCCTCACGAGTATCGCCGTCTTGACTCTGGACCACGAGACTTGCAGGTGCTGCCTGAGCTAAAGGCTAGGCGCGATACAGCTGACCTCGTATTTCTTTTTAAAGGGGCACTGACACAAAATTTTGAAGGCGAGATAACTTCGGAGATAGATTGGTGGGAACACATATACATCATCTGCAAAATATCAGCGGTGAATACAGCCTAGAACATATTTAAAATCAATTTTGAAGTGTGCGAAACGCAACCGAGCGGCCAGCAGAGGACCACGCGCAAGTGTAAATAAACAACATCCAAACACGTCACGAGTTCGTGTTTGCCGCTTCCGCACTGCCGGCTCGCCGCTCCAATCGGAGGGCCGGAGGGCGGAGCTTCTGCTCTCGAGAACGAACGACCCGATCGTTGGCGGCGGAGGCACCGTGATTTCGTCAGCTCATCGGACAGCTGGCCGCGACCAAAGTTCTACAGCGATTCCAGGCACTCTGTTTCTATTACTGTTTATTACCATTGGATGCGGAAACGCGCCGGAGGCACAAAAAGCCCACTGAGCAAGCCGCACGGTCGCTGTGCAGGCGGCGGCCACGGCCGCGAAGTGGCCCACGCCGGCGCAGGTAGCTCGAGTGACAGCTTGTTACCGCTGCACGAAATTGTCCCCAAGTCCCGACCATGGTGGCTTACATGAGAAAGGAGTTAATGATGCCATGGCGGGTTGCATTAAAAATTGTCATCTGCACCGCTTACGAGAGCGGCACTCGAATATCCGCCGCAGTGCTAAGCCGAACACATCTGTAGGCGGACCTGTAGGCAGACCTGCCGGCTGCTCCCAGCGCGCGTCTTGCCACCCACCGTCTCGAGCGTCGCGCGTCGTTCGTTAGCCGCGGTAGCATTTGCACTCGCAGCGTCTGCGTCACATCCACGGTCGCTTTTTAATTATGCGCCTCACGAGATCAGTACGGGGGGGCATTCGCAGAAACTGCCGTCGATGCGGATTCGACAGTGCTACGGCGGCGCTGCTCTGTAACTGTGATATCCCTCCGACGGTCACGTGGTCAGCTTTGTTCACACAAAATCCACAAAATCCATCGTTTCGCGGCACTCGCTGAAACCGAAACTGCGACTGGCCGCATTGAAAATGCCTCTAATTAAACAACCGTCGCACGCTGACGCAAATGAGGTTTCTACAGGTTATAAGTAGGTCACTAGCTACTTATCGCAACAAAAAAAACAAGATGCAAAATTTTTGTGTCAGTGCCCCTTTAAGCTCATACATGGACAAATTAGCAGTGCGCAACTGCTTTCGGAGCTCGAGCTAAGAGTGCCTATTAAAACCACAAGAAAATGTCATCCTTTTCGTACTCTCAGCTCCTGTAACCGACATTGCCCGCTGTTCAGGCTGCAGAGCTCGTGTAACTTCTACTCTGCAGACGTAGATATTTTTAACAGCTCCCTCAATCAGTTCAGTTCAGAAACTTCCAGAATTCTCATTCGCTAATATGCTCCCTCTTATTGTCTTACATGGAACTAGAAGGAATATTTCTTTGCTCCGTCATACTGAATGGATCTTGTTCTAGTTATAGTAACTTCTTTTTACCTGCTTGCCTTACTGTATGGAGAGTATGCTGTTTATATGACGCTTTTGTTGTTTTTCATTTTATGGATTGCTGTTATAAGGTTACACGATTATCTGTAGTGTGCAGATGTTCTGTTTCATCGGTACGATGTAATTGCCAATTCTGTTGTATCCTGTCAGTTTTGTTTGTGTTCATTGCATGTAGTGTATACGCTATCTACGTTTTGTAGTGGTTTGTACGGTATACTTTGTAATATACATTCTAAAAGTTAGCTTTATATTATATGCTGTCAAAGTGTTCTTTCCTTTCAATTTTTGTTTTCCTTTTTTTTTACCTGTATCCATCTGTGTACCAGCACCAAGGCCTCACGGCTGTTCCTGGGCACATTAAATATAGATGATTGATTGATTGATTGATTGATTGATTGATTGATTGATTGATTGATTGATTGATTGATTGATTGATTGATTGATTATTATTATCTTGCCTTCCTGTATGCTACTTGCCTTCCATATCGCACCCGATTTATTGTGCCGCGAGGAGCCACAGTGAGGTGTCTGGTACTTTCCATCTTCTGTTGCTGTAATTTCATAAATCAGTTCCTGTATTTTGTTTCATACATTCGTGTTTAATTGAAGCTTTGTGTTTTCGCCTATATCTGCGAATATGTTTTTATGTCTGCTTGCTTCACCCAACTGCTGTGACCATTGTTCCACATACTTTTGCCATTGATCCACCATTAGAGTTTCTTAATAATCTAATTTTGGTTTAAATACCTTTTTATTATCCTTAGGGTTTTATTGCTCTTTTTTTTTCTTCGCTCTATCTTCTCGTTTACTGTTTATATTAGTGCCGCATTTTGTCTTCCTCAGTGCGCCAGAACCAAGGCCTCGGCTGTTCCTGGGCACTCTAATAAACATCGATTGATTGATTGATTATTATTATTATTATTTTTATTATTATTATTATTATTATTATTATTATTTTACATTCCCCCTGATGTAGCTCCTGACGCATTCAATCAGTTAGTTTCCTCCATTGAACAAGAGCTTATTACTCAATGCAACCGCAAGGTCCTCCTTCTTGGAGACTTTAACGCTCCTGGCGTTCAGTGGAGCCATCTATCCTGTTCCCACCATAACCACCACATTGAACAGAAGGGTAATAGATTACTAGATTTTTCGTCTTTCACTTCCATGGCACAGCATAATCACATAGAAAACTGCAGTGGAAACATTTTGGACCTGTGTTTTTCGAATTTTGATGATGTTAGTGTGTCACACTCTGATTGTCCTTTAGTTAGACCTGACAGATTTCATCCTCCTCTTTCTATTTCCTGTTCCCTTCCCACAATGCTCCACCATTCCGTAAGTTCCTGCAACACGCAACCTCGCTACGCTTTCGCCCGGGGAGATTACGTTGGGCTGTATGATTACTTTTCTGCTGCCCCTTGGTCGACAGTCATTGACGAACCTGATGTCAATGAACAAGTTGACCGTTTTACTGAGATTGTACTTTTGGGTATGAAGAAATACATCCCGCAATATTTACCAAAGAAGTTCAAATTCCCACGCTGGTTTTCTTCTGAATTGCGGGATGCCCTTAAACTCAAAGAACGTGCGTACAGAAAGTTGAAGCGCTCTGGTGCTAACCAGTTCGCTAAGGAGTTTCGGCGCCTACGTGCCTTATGCAAAATATTGCACAAGCGTGATCATGCTTCGTACCTGGCGTCAGTAGAAGCTAAAGCAACCCATCAACCGGGAGCCTTCTGGAAGTACATTCATTCAAGATCTAGTAAAACTAAAGAATTTATTCGTTTACTAGACTCCAACGGCTATGAGGTTGCGGAGGTGGCCGACTACTTTGCTCGTCAGTTTTCTCCTTTTTTTGGAATTAGCGGTGTCAGTGATAACAGTAGCGCCCCTTGTCACCAGGGCGGTAACTCTGGTTGTTTCCAACTGGATGAGAACATCGTGCGGACCAGTATCAAGCGGCTAAAGCCCTCGCTTTCTTGTGGACCAGATGGTATTCCTGCCGCCATTCTAAAAACGTATGCAAACATATTCGTTCCAGTGTTCACTTCAATGTTTAATAACTGTCTCCGGTCTGGCACGTTCCTTCGCTCATGGAAACTCTCTCGCGTATTCCCTGTATTCAAGTCAGGCCCAAAAACTGACGCCATAAACTATAGGCCAGTCTCGCTCCTTTGTTCTGCCTCTAAACTATTCGAGTTATCTCTTCATATGGTGTTGTCTTTCTCACTTAAACACGTCCTCATTCCTAATCAACATGGCTTTATGCGTGGTCGTTCAACTTCCACAAACCTCGCGTGCTTCATGGAGCAGGCTGTCCCAGCAATCGTTGGTAGAAGCCAGCTTGATGTGGTCTACTGTGACATGAGCAAGGCCTTTGATGTAGTCAACCACTCGTTATTGCTTGCCAAGCTCATTCTGTTAGATGTCCACGCTTCTTTGGTGGGTCTTATACGTTGCTATCTCCAGCAGCGATATTGCTATGTAAGTGTTAACGGTCAAACTTCTTTTAGGTACAAAGCAACCAGTGGTGTACCCCAGGGATCTGTTCTGGGTCCCCTTCTTTTCTCCATGTTCATTAACGATGTTGCTTCTGTAATTCAAAATTCTTCTTTTTTGTTGTATGCTGATGATATGAAAATCTTTAGAGAAGTGCGCAATATTCATGACTGTAATTATCTTCAGGCTGATATTGCGTCATTCCATCGTTGGTGCACCAAAAACGACCTAATTTTGAACCCCTCAAAAACGAAAGTTGTCTCCTATAGTAGAAAAACTCAACAGCTGCAATACTCTTATAAAATTGCAAGCACTGCATTGCCGAGGGTGACTGAAATTCGAGACTTGGGAGTACTATTTGATACTTCTCTGACTTTCTCTTCCCACGTTACACAAATTACCCGTCGCTCTCTTCGATGTCTGGGTGCTGTTTGCAGGTATTCTAGAGAGTTTAAAGGTGCTCTTCCTTTTTTAAAGTTGTATTCGGCTCTCTGCCTACCTCTTCTCGAATACGGCTCTGTTGTTTGGAATGGAACTTGCAAGTCCAATAGTGACCGTATCGAAAGAGTTCAAAATAAGTTCCTCTTTATCTTTAAGCACCGCTTCCGTCATGTGCTTGAAGACGCTAACGGCAGTGTGCCTTTTCTGAAAAGTCTTCCTTCCCTTCGGTGTCGACGAATGCGAGCTGATATTATCTTTCTTTATAAACTTCTTCATGGGGATATTTTGTGTGACGACTTGGTTACACTTATCAATGTGAACTTGCCGAACAAACTTTTCCGAACATTTCGAACTTTTAGAACAGATGCTTTAAGTAGAAGACGCTCGTCCATCTGCAGAATACAATGTGCATATAATGAATATTCTGATCGTCTTGATATATTTCAGAGCTCTTTTTCTTTGTTCTCAAACGACTTGAAAACTGTTGTAGCTTAAGTGCCTTTAGTCATTGCAAATTTATGTGCTGTATTTATTTTAGGCAAATCATGTTCTTGTTTGTTTGTTTTTCACATTTCCTGGTTTTGCGTTGCTTGAATTTCTGTAGGTTTGAGTGCCAGTGCTTGTAATGCTGAACTTCTTTCAAAGTTGAAACTTCCGAACATTTTGTTATAAAACCTTCGTGTTATGCGTATAACTTATTCTCTGTCATGTTCAGTGAGTATTTCCTGTTTTTCACGTGCCTTGATCATTTCGCTGTCCGAGTGTCATGGCTTGCAACGCTAGGTCTCCTGTTTCTTTTCTTTTCTTTTTTTTTTTGCTGTTTTGCTTTCTGAGATTACTGTAACTATCTTTACTTTATTGTTTCTTTCATGTATACGGTTTTGTGTGTTGTGTTGTCTTGATTTTAGTTTGTTTTTATGTACGATTTGTATATGGTGTACCAGTACCAAGACCCTAGGGTTGTTCCTGGGCACCAAAAATAAAGGTTGATTGATTGATTGATTGATTATTATTATTATTATTATTATTATTGTTTTCTGTCTTTATCAATGATGTTTCAACAGTGTTAACAAACTCTTCTTTTCTTCTCTATGCTGATGATGTCAAACTATTTAGGCACATTAGCGGTGTTCAGGACTGCTGTGCCTTGCAGAGGGATGTGTCGGAATTATCGGTCTGGTGCAGGAAAAACTGCCTAATTTTAAACCCCACTAAAACAAAGGTTGTCACCTACAGCCGGAAAACCCACCGTCTGCTGTTTTCCTACAGTATTGAGGGAGCTCCTCTGCAAAGGGTTGAGGAGATTAGGGACCTAGGGGTGCTTTTCGACAGTACCCTCTCTTTTTCTCCTCATATTAGGCTCATCACCCGGCGAGCACTCCGAAGCCTTGGAAATGTGTGTCGGATTACAAAGGAATTCTCTTCTCCAGATCCATTTCTAATGCTATACAATGCAATATGTATACCACAGTTAGAATATGCTTCTGTTGCCTGGAACGGCATCTCCAAATCTAGTAGTGAATTAATAGAACGTGTGCAGAAGAAGTTTTTATCCACATTTAAGCACCGTCATCACAATCACAGTTTTCATCCTGATTCTGACTTATCCATAGTCCCTTCCATCCCTTCCTTGAACTGCAGACGTATGCGTGCAGACCTTACATTTCTTCACAAACTTGTTCCTGGTGACCTTTCTTGCGCAGACCTGCTTAACTGTTTAGAGTTTAGTGTACCACAAAGGCCCACCAGGTCGCATCGCCCATTCTTGACCGCTGCGCGCAACTCCAATCATTCTCCTGTGCGCAGAATACAGAATTGTTACAACCGCTTCTTTGAACGCCTTGACATCTTTCAGAAATCCTTTACAGTTTACCGTACAACGCTGTTGAATACAGTATGTTAAACACCTATGATATGTCTGTCGTTCTTTTGTTTCTGGAATTTGATTTCTCTGCGGTTGTGTCTATCCAACTGATAGTTGCCTATTTTTGAAACTGTTTACTGTCATTTGTTCGTTTTTTCATTTGTCTCTACACTCTTGCCGTTGTTTTTGTTGTATTACTGTCAAACTTTGTTGCTCTGCCTGTCGCGTGGCCTTTACGACGGGCAGAGCAACATAGGCATCTTCTTTTTTTGTTTTTTTACCTGTACCCAGGCTCCGCCTGTGCTTTATTTCTGTCATTTTCACTACCTCAATTTGTGTGTGTCTTGTCGCTTGTTTGTTTCTTGCTATATGTTTCTTGTATTTTGTTTTCATGTAACTACCCGTGCGCCAGCACTTAGGCCTCTGGCTGTTCCTGGGCACGTAAATAAACATGATTGATTGATCGATTGATTGATTGATTATTATTATTATTATTATTATTATTATTATTATTGATAAAGTGCAGAATAAGCTGCTGTCCATACTTAGACATCGCTTCCCTCACGAGTATCGCCGTCTTGACTCTGGACCACGAGACTTGCAGGTGCTGCCTGAGCTAAAGGCTAGGCGCGATACAGCTGACCTCGTATTTCTTTTTAAAGGGGCACTGACACAAAATTTTGAAGGCGAGATAACTTCGGAGATAGATTGGTGGGAACACATATACATCATCTGCAAAATATCAGCGGTGAATACAGCCTAGAACATATTTAAAATCAATTTTGAAGTGTGCGAAACGCAACCGAGCGGCCAGCAGAGGACCACGCGCAAGTGTAAATAAACAACATCCAAACACGTCACGAGTTCGTGTTTGCCGCTTCCGCACTGCCGGCTCGCCGCTCCAATCGGAGGGCCGGAGGGCGGAGCTTCTGCTCTCGAGAACGAACGACCCGATCGTTGGCGGCGGAGGCGCCGTGATTTCGTCAGCTCATCGGACAGCTGGCCGCGACCAAAGTTCTACAGCGATTCCAGGCACTCTGTTTCTATTACTGTTTATTACCATTGGATGCGGAAACGCGCCGGAGGCACGAAAAGCCCACTGAGCAAGCCGCACGGTCGCTGTGCAGGCGGCGGCCACGGCCGCGAAGTGGCCCACGCCGGCGCAGGTAGCTCGAGTGACAGCTTGTTACCGCTGCACGAAATTGTCCCCAAGTCCCGACCATGGTGGCTTACATGAGAAAGGAGTTAATGATGCCATGGCGGGTTGCATTAAAAATTGTCATCTGCACCGCTTACGAGAGCGGCACTCGAATATCCGCCGCAGTGCTAAGCCGAACACATCTGTAGGCGGACCTGTAGGCAGACCTGCCGGCTGCTCCCAGCGCGCGTCTTGCCACCCACCGTCTCGAGCGTCGCGCGTCGTTCGTTAGCCGCGGTAGCATTTGCACTCGCAGCGTCTGCGTCACATCCACGGTCGCTTTTTAATTATGCGCCTCACGAGATCAGTACGGGGGGGCATTCGCAGAAACTGCCGTCGATGCGGATTCGACAGTGCTACGGCGGCGCTGCTCTGTAACTGTGATATCCCTCCGACGGTCACGTGGTCAGCTTTGTTCACACAAAATCCACAAAATCCATCGTTTCGCGGCACTCGCTGAAACCGAAACTGCGACTGGCCGCATTGAAAATGCCTCTAATTAAACAACCGTCGCACGCTGACGCAAATGAGGTTTCTACAGGTTATAAGTAGGTCACTAGCTACTTATCGCAACAAAAAAAACAAGATGCAAAATTTTTGTGTCAGTGCCCCTTTAAGCTCATACATGGACAAATTAGCAGTGCGCAACTGCTTTCGGAGCTCGAGCTAAGAGTGCCTATTAAAACCACAAGAAAATGTCATCCTTTTCGTACTCTCAGCTCCTGTAACCGACATTGCCCGCTGTTCAGGCTGCAGAGCTCGTGTAACTTCTACTCTGCAGACGTAGATATTTTTAACAGCTCCCTCAATCAGTTCAGTTCAGAAACTTCCAGAATTCTCATTCGCTAATATGCTCCCTCTTATTGTCTTACATGGAACTAGAAGGAATATTTCTTTGCTCCGTCATACTGAATGGATCTTGTTCTAGTTATAGTAACTTCTTTTTACCTGCTTGCCTTACTGTATGGAGAGTATGCTGTTTATATGACGCTTTTGTTGTTTTTCATTTTATGGATTGCTGTTATAAGGTTACACGATTATCTGTAGTGTGCAGATGTTCTGTTTCATCGGTACGATGTAATTGCCAATTCTGTTGTATCCTGTCAGTTTTGTTTGTGTTCATTGCATGTAGTGTATACGCTATCTACGTTTTGTAGTGGTTTGTACGGTATACTTTGTAATTTACATTCTAAAAGTTAGCTTTATATTATATGCTGTCAAAGTGTTCTTTCCTTTCAATTTTTGTTTTCCTTTTTTTTTACCTGTATCCATCTGTGTACCAGCACCAAGGCCTCACGGCTGTTCCTGGGCACATTAAATATAGATGATTGATTGATTGATTGATTGATTGATTGATTGATTGATTGATTGATTTATTGATTGATTGATTGATTGATTGATTGATTGATTGATTGATTGATTGATTGATTATTATTATCTTGCCTTCCTGTATGCTACTTGCCTTCCATATCGCACCCGATTTATTGTGCCGCGAGGAGCCACAGTGAGGTGTCTGGTACTTTCCATCTTCTGTTGCTGTAATTTCATAAATCAGTTCCTGTATTTTGTTTCATACATTCGTGTTTAATTGAAGCTTTGTGTTTTCGCCTATATCTGCGAATATGTTTTTATGTCTGCTTGCTTCACCCAACTGCTGTGACCATTGTTCCACATACTTTTGCCATTGATCCACCATTAGAGTTTCTTAATAATCTAATTTTGGTTTAAATACCTTTTTATTATCCTTAGGGTTTTATTGCTCTTTTTTTTTCTTCGCTCTATCTTCTCGTTTACTGTTTATATTAGTGCCGCATTTTGTCTTCCTCAGTGCGCCAGAACCAAGGCCTCGGCTGTTCCTGGGCACTCTAATAAACATCGATTGATTGATTGATTATTATTATTATTATTTTTATTATTATTATTATTATTATTATTATTATTATTATTTTACATTCCCCCTGATGTAGCTCCTGACGCATTCAATCAGTTAGTTTCCTCCATTGAACAAGAGCTTATTACTCAATGCAACCGCAAGGTCCTCCTTCTTGGAGACTTTAACGCTCCTGGCGTTCAGTGGAGCCATCTATCCTGTTCCCACCATAACCACCACATTGAACAGAAGGGTAATAGATTACTAGATTTTTCGTCTTTCACTTCCATGGCACAGCATAATCACATAGAAAACTGCAGTGGAAACATTTTGGACCTGTGTTTTTCGAATTTTGATGATGTTAGTGTGTCACACTCTGATTGTCCTTTAGTTTCGACAGTACCCTCTCTTTTTCTCCTCATATTAGGCTCATCACCCGGCGAGCACTCCGAAGTCTTGGAAATGTGTGTCGGATTACAAAGGAATTCTCTTCTCCAGATCCATTTCTAATGCCATACAATGCAATATGTATACCACAGTTAGAATATGCTTCTGTTGCCTGGAATGGCATCTCCAAATCTAGTAGTGAATTAATAGAACGTGTGCAGAAGAAGCTTTTATCCATATTTAAGCACCGTCATCAAAATCACAGTTTTCGTCCTGATTCTGACTTACCCATAGTCCCTTCCATCCCTTCCTTGAACTGCAGACGTATGCGTGCAGACCTTACATTTCTTCACAAAATTGTTCATGGTGACCTTTCTTGCGCAGACCTGCTTAACTGTTTAGAGTTTAGTGTACCACAAAGGCCCACCAGGTCGTATCGCCCGTTCTTGACCGCTGCGCGCAACTCCAATCATTCTCCTGTGCGCAGAATACAGAATTGTTACAACCGCTTCTTTGAACGCCTTGACATCTTTCTGAAATCCTTTACAATTTACCGTACAGCGCTGTTGAATACAGTATGTTAAACACCTGTGATATGTCTGTCGTTATTTTTTTTCTGGAATTTGCTTTCTCTGCGGTTGTGTCTATCCAACTGATAGTTGCCTAGTTTTGAAACTGTTTACTGTTATTTGTTCGTCTTATCATTTGTCTCTACACTCTTGCCGTTGTTTTTGTTGTATTACTGTCAAACTTTGTTGTTCTGCCTGTCGTGTGGCCTTTACGACAGGCAGAGCAACATAGGCATCTTCATGGGCATCTTCATAGGCACCCAGGCTCCGCCTGTGCTTTATTTCTGTGATTTTCACTACTTCAATTTGTGTGTGTCTTGTCGCTTGTTTGTTTCTTGCTATATTTTTCTTGTATTTTGTTTTCATGTAACTACCCGTGCGCCAGCACTCAGGCCTCTGGCTGTTCCTGGGCACGTAAATAAACATGATTGATTGAATGAAAAAAAAAACATGATTGATTTATTGATTACTATTATTATTTTGTTCGTAGTGCTTCGTGTTCGGAGCGAACGCGTCTTTTGTGTACTTACTACATTTTCCGGGATGCACACGCCCATGAGTTTCAAAATTATCCTAAGCACAATCAAAACAACTTTAATATCTCACAGGGATCACCATTTTCTGGTCACTGGTGACTTAACTGCGCTAAGAATGTCATGGCAGTCTCACCTGTTCAGTCAGCCATCTCATCCAATATCTCAGAAGTGTTGCTTTCCACTAGATTTCATTGCCTTTACCTTATTTCAGCAGTGTAACCTCATTGAGAATTTTTGTGGAAACGTCTCACATTTGTGTCTGACTACCATGGACGTTGCTGAGATCCCACGCAGTAATACTAACCTTGTAAACCCTTTCACGTTTCAACCTCAATTACATACTTCATTACATAAAGCATCTCTCCATCGCAGCCCACCTGTTTGCACACCAGGGAGCAGTATTTACTATACCGACCGACATAGAACTTAACGTATTTATTTCGTGGGAAGTAAGATTTTGTATACTCTTTTACTAAAAAGACTGTAAAGTAATGAAAAATGTCTCTATATACCAATCATGTTCTTGCCTCCTCGAAAAGAGCAACTACATGAATTCAAAATTAGTAACTTCGCAAAATGGAGGACTTACTCTCTTCTTCCCTGAGAGAAATAATTCACAAAGTCGTATCTTCTCCCGTTTAAACCTCTTTTCACCCATCTTGAGCATCTACGTTCATCCTTTCCGCCGGGGGGCCTGTAGCTTTGTTGGAACTTCCAAATTGGCTCATCTATATTTAGGAACTTGATAACAAATTAAGGTACAAGAAGTTTAAGATCACCTACAAGGTGACAGCCCTATTCAGACAAACAAACGACTACGCACGTACAGCACTTAAAGAAATATCCGCCAGACAAGCAACCAGGCTTAAACAAGTGCGCAGTGATTTCAGGAATCATGTAAACATCACAGCACAGATCAACTCAAGCGATTACAAACAGCCGCTGAAGCTTCCCTAATCAGGGCTAACTCAAGCGTTCATTCTTGAAAGAAGAATTTTGTACTATAAATTGCGTCTAACAAAAGTTCTGGCAATCTCTAAGTCACATTTATGAGGTGAAAGGGTTAAAAAAGTTTACTCAGCTAGGTTCATCGACTCGCCCTATGCTTACGACTAATACATTCTACAACCAAGACATGAAACTCCGTGTAATTATTTGCTCCTGCGACATAACGCTTATAAAATTTCAAGGCAATCGAGACTTCGGGCCCGTTTCTCATACACTAACTCTCCTTTATGTTTTGTTTTTTTATATCGTCATGCACGCCCTGTAAAACAAATGCAGCTAGGTGAACGCCCAGTGTTTCTTTTTGCTTTATTTTTTTAAGCATTCCATAAAACGCGTCGTGGACAACGGTGATTGATGCGGGCCATGCTTTATGTCTTGTTCGGATGCTGGCTGCGGAGGCTACCTATCTTCGCCTTTTAGGCACGCCAGCCACGTGCACGCCCAATGGACGCTAGCCGAACAATGGTTACATGCAAAAACGTCGCACTGCCTTCTGTACTAACTCAGATTATTACCCCAGGATCTTGGCGGTACCCAAGAAGAAATATCAATTCATGCTTCAGAGCTCTCAACTTGTTTAATTGTTTCCTCTCAATGCATTCATCCGCTGTTCTGCAACAAAGTGATGCTAACGTTCTACATACTGTATTCATAGATAACAGATACGTTGACGGTCACTTTCTCATGTTTTTTATAGCCGTTGATATGTCGAAACAGCCCTTCGGTTTCCCAACACACGTGTCCGCAGGACGACCTTTGTGCGACCATTCCGAGGCACAACTTTGGTCATCAGGGATGCAAACCAACGTATTTTTTCTCTTGCCACACCCTTTGAAACCTGCCCTAAGCAGACGTGGCCGTCTCAGACTTAACCCAACTCGGGGAAGGCATTAGACCCGTCAATTCGTAAAGGAGCCATGAAGAGAAAATGCAAGTTTCTTCTATTCGAAAGATTTCGTGTTTTATAGTGCCCCCAGCGCTTGTCCGGATACAAACGATGATTTATTCACTGAGAAATTAAAAAATTTAGGTTAAAAGTTTGATTTTCCCGCTAAATCGTTTGTTTTCGGGGTCTCCAACGACATCACAGGAACCGACCACTCTGCAGCCTAGGATACCTTCATTCACGCATCCGCCGTACCGGGTAGAGACACGTATACGCTGGCGCGCCATTTTGGGTCGCACGCTCGCCGCCGAAGCAAGTCATTGTGTCAAAACCGCGCTAAAATTATTGCCGCAACGCGGTTTACTGAAGATGTTTGAATCATATTGTCTGTTTCGCGTTGCTAGGTCTCGTGGAAACGAAAATAACGCGTTGAGCACGTTGGCCCAATGGCGACGGCACGGGACCGTTCAAAGGTTGTCTTCACCCTGTACATCGGTGCAGTTTGTTCCCGCGTTTCTTTACGTTACCCGAACCTAGATGGCGCCACCATACCATGGCAAGCGTTTGGTTTGTTTTTTGCCCGTATTTAAACCTGGCTTGTTTTTGTTCTGGGAGAAAATATTCGTTCCCTGAAACAGTCCTCGTTTGACAAATGTGGTCACGTAAGACACCGTTGCTTGCGTCGATCTGCCAGTGTCGTCTGAGACAACCCCGAGCCCGTAGTGCTGTGCAGCTAAATCAAGCATGCTGTGCGCAGTACGAACAGCAGTACGCATCATTACTTCTATGTTCACATGTACTTTCGTAACTTCCACAGTTTGCCCCATGATTCTTATTGCTTTGTAAAGAATGGGCCCTAAATTTAAGCGCAAATCGCTCGTTCGGCTAGTTTGTAAGCTCTACCTAATTTGCGTCTGCTTGTGCGGGCCTCCGCCAATCGCAGAGCTGGCTCGAATGACATCATAGGTTCTGTTGCGGGAAATGAGCTGGTGGGTCCAATGGCCATTCCCTTTTTTCCTAATTATGTAGCTTATTTGAGCGAAGTTTACGTTAAAAGTGGTGTCAGTGTGATTCTAACGAGGCAATCTTTTGAATGAACCAAACTTGTGTTTTCTCTTCATGGCTCCTTTAAAGGGGCACTGACACAAAATTTTGAAGGCGAGATAACTTCGGAGATAGATTGGTGTGAACACATATACATCATCTGCGAAATATCAGCAGCGAATACAGTCTAGAACATATTTAAAATCAATTTTAAAGTGTGCGAGTCGCAACCGAGCAGCCAGCAGAGGACCACGCGCAATCGACATCTCGAGGATATTGTGTAAATAAACAACATCCAAATACGTCACGAGTTTGTGTTTGCCGCTTCCGCACTGCCGGCGTTTTTCGCCGGCTCGCCCGGCTCGCCGCTCCAATCGGAGGGCCGTAGGGCTGAGCTTCTGATCTCGAGAACGAACGACCCGATCGTTGGCGGCGGAGGAACCGTGATTTCGTCAGCTCATCGGGCAGCTGGCCGCGACCACAGCTTTACAGCGACTCCAGGCACTCTGTTTCTATTACTTTTTATTACCATTGGATGCGGAAACGCGCCGGAGGCACGAAAAGCCTACTGAGCTAGCCGCACGGTCGCTGTGCAAGCGGCGGCCACGGCCGCGAAGTGGCCCAGGCCGGCGCAGGTAGCTCGAGTGATAGCTTGTTACCGCTGCACGAAATTGTCCCCAAGTCCCGACCATGGTGGCTTACATGAGAAAGGAGTAATGGCGGGTTGCATTAAAAATTGTCATCTGCACCGCTTGCGAGAGCGGCACTCGAATATCCGCCGCAGTGCTAAGCCGAACGCATCTATAGGCGGGCCTGTAGGCAGACCGGCCGGCTGCTCCCAGCGTGCGTCTTGCCACCCACCGTCTCGAGCGTCGCGCGTCGTTCTTTATCCGTGGTAGCATTTGCACTCGCAGCGCCTGCGTCACATCCACGGTCGCTTTTTAATTAAGCGCCTCACGAGATCAGTACGTGGGGGCATTCGCAGAAACTGCCGTCGATGCGGATTCGACAGTGCTACGGCGGCTCTGCTCTGTGATATCCCTCCGACGGTCACGTGGTCAGCTTTGGTCACACAAAATCCATCGTTTCGCGGCACCTGCTGAAACCGGAACTGCGACTGGCCACATTGAAAATTCCTCTAATTAAACAACCGTCGCACGCTGAAGCAAATTAGGTTTCTAAAGGTTATAAGTAGGTCACTAGCTACTTATCGCAACAAAAAAAACAAGATGCAAAATTTTTGTGTCACTGCCCCTTTAAGCAGGGAAGTAGCTTTTGCTGAATACCAGTTTTGCGTCAGTCACAAGCTCCGTCGTGCGCTTCGTAGAAACCGTCGAGTCCGTCGTGTGTCTAAGGCTGCTAATGACCAGATACCATCACAGGCTTCCAAAATGATGGTTCTTCACAAAACGCCTATTTCTCGGCGCAAACAAAAGGATTGCCAAATACATGGGTCTATTAAATTCCGCAACACGCCTCGCACATCAACGCTTACTGTTGTTGCGGTTATTAAAGGCAGTAACCTTATGCTTCGCTCTCGATTAATAAGTCCCTTCTAGAAAATGTGTGAAATTATAAATACCTAGGTGTTCACCTTTCTCCTGACCTTACATCAAATACTCACGCGGAATACGTCATCAATAACGCTGACCGGGCATTAGGATACCTTCGACGTAATTTTACAAGGGTACCTTCTTCACTAAAACTACTACTTTACAAGTCGCTGGTTAGGCCAAAGCTTTAATATGCGGCATCACTTTGGGATTCAAGCTGAGTAAACCTGACCCAACCAATAGAATTAGTTCAGAATAACGCGGCCCGTTTTAGACAATCCGATTATAACTGCACCGCCCATGTCACACACATGAAATCGAGCCTGAACATACCATCCCTAGCCTTTCGTCGTAAAGTTCTTCGTCTGTGTCTTTTCCACCCAGAACTACGCAGCGAATTCATCTTCGCACATCATTACATTTCTGCTCCTTTATACCACTCAAATGAAGTCAGGATACCCGTGGACAGACTAACGCCTCCTCCCATTCATTTTTCCCTGGACCGCCTCACACCGGAACATCTTCCCCACTAAACTGCCTGTATACACAATCCGGTAGCGTTCAAAAACACCTTTGCTAACGTTGTATATTCAGAATGTTTTCTAGCTCACCTGCCTCTAATTACTGCTTACTGTACTTATTTGCTTTCTTACCTGCCTAACACTGTAGAATTAGAAAATCTGTGTGCTTCATATTGCCTATAATTTCACTCACTGAACTTCTGTATTAACAACTCCCCTGTGTAATGCCATCGGGCCCTGAGGATACAATATTAAATAATAAATAAATAAAAATAAACAAATAATGGGCGGAATACCCTTGAAAAGTGTGTCGGCAATGGCTCCACCACATCAGCACCTACTAAACGCTATACGCGCGAAATCCCAAAGGTAGAATTATGTCCTTCAGTAGCTGGAGCAACAGGTGCAAATTGTCTCTTCTTGCAATTGACCCGCCGCGGTGGCTCAGTGGCTAAGGCGTTGTGCTGCTGAGCACGAGGTCTCTGGCTCGATTCCCGGCCCCGGCGGCTGCTTTTCTGATGGAGGCGAAAAACAAAAACGCCCGTTTGTATGAGATTTCGGCGCACGTTAAAGATCCCCAGGTGGTAAAAATTAATTCGGATCCTTCCACTACGGCGCACCTCATCGACTGCGTTGCGTCGTGCGTTAAACCCTACAATCAATCAATAAAATCAATCAATCCATCTCTCCTTGTAATTAAGTGCCCTCTAGGTAACATGGCCTCATCCAACGAGGCATGCTGAGCAGCTCTTCTTCAAAGTTTAAACAAAACTGACCGCTCCGTCACACGCTTTCGGCAATTCATGACGAAAAATGTCCGGTGTCACCTGGTAGACCCCACGCTGACACAGATGTGATGAGATGATGTTTTATTTATAAACCCAAGCCGGTGTTCATATAAGCTCCGGGCGGTCGTGGAAGCCAAAAGATCTCAAATGTTCGGTGATGATCGGACTTAAAAAGCGTCGTTCACCTGGACCCACTTTCAAAAAATGAATGTACTATAACGCTTCCCAGGCTAACGTGTTTCCTAGCACTTATGCGTGTACAGGGAGCCACTAGAAGGGATCTCAAAGGCCATTATATTGCTTTGCTGAAGGAGACATAGGAACCGTTGGCTGTTCTTTCAAGCTAGAGGGCTGAATTGGAGTCCATTGAAATTCCTGCTTGGGCATTCGAAATAATTTAATCGTTTTAAGACTGCCTCAGTCGTAACACCCTCAGCCATTGGGGACAACGTCATACGGTGGAGAACTTTTTGAAATAGTGATACGTGTCTCTGCCCTGAAGCTTTTATCATACTTTTTTCTACCTTTGGCGGCTTGCGATAGCAGCCGTAAACTGAGTTTTCAGCATTATGGGTCGTATTGCAAATCCCTAACAATAGTGAAGATGATGACTCTTGCGCCCTGCGAGAACTGCCCTTAAAAAGTTGCGGGGGTACTACAACATTCTTTTATTCTTTGACAATAGTTTTTGGGGGGCTACGTAAACGCCACAATTTTGGTCTGTATGTCTGCCTCTAAGTCTCTGTGTCGGTCAGTCGATTCAGCCGTCAGGCCAAAAGTTGTCAATAATCAATATTCGTTGTAACGTAAACATAAAAATTGGCTACAATAAATCGACACTCTGTCTCGGGCAAAAATACTTGATATAATAATGCATTTTTAAGGCTTCGAACCCAAAATAAACAAGGTAACTCTTACGTTTCCTCTTGTTGCATTTCAAGCTGAATGAACTGGAACTTGAGTACGTGAAATTACAAGAGAACAAAGCTAATGTAACAAAATAAGCATGCGTCCTGATTTATTTGATGAAGAATGGGTTCTTCGTCGGTTGGCTACTCAGCACTCAGCAGGATGAAGTTCCCCTGTGTCCAGGAACAAAGGGGCCTTCATACTTTTGCAGTTTCGTACTAACGAGAGGGGGTTAAAAGTAGCTTCTCAGCCTCCTGGGCAAATATTTCGTCGTTATATCCGATGTCACATGCAGCTCTCATGGTTTTAATTTCGTTATAAAATAAGTGGCATCACAATAAACCATGTCCAACCAAAGTTTGTATTTACTTCGCTGTAGCCGGTAGTTCGCTTTATCAGTGTTCGTTATAACAAGGTTCAACTGTATTTACATTGCAGGTGTGGCAAAACACAATCCTCTTCCACATCACCATAAACATCGCTATTGGTATTTCCTCGGTATGTCACCATTAGACGCATCAACATTAGACACTGGATTACAAGTGCCGGAGGATTGCATAAATATCATTGAAACCCCAGGCGCTCGCAAAGCATGCCAACGAAACAGAACGGGTTGCCGGCGACTGATTTGGTGAAGCGAATGACGGCTACTGCGAAAGAAGCATGATTTGCGGATTTGCAGCAGTCTCTTTATTGTGCTTGGCGAGCGACGTCGTGCTGAAAGCTCGCTTCGGCAAAAATGCGACCACTTCGGTCGTGCTCCGTGGCGTATACGACTGACGCTTGCGTTGGGACGATCTAAGCTTGTGGAACGCGAAAAGCAGAGTTCGTGTAGTTTGCACTGTGCATGCGTGAACGCGTTCCGCTTTCCGCTGGTGTGTCTCTCTTCGCAGCACAGCAGTCAGGAGAGCAACCTTCGCCGGTCGGCGTCGCTACCTTTCTGCCTTAATGCAACATATTTCTTACATGAGGCCACAGTATTCCTCCACCGCGCACGCCGCCATTGCACCCGCAGAATAGGCGGCGGATAAACACCACATATCGAGGCGCCAACAATCGCCGCTCATTGACGTCATGACGCACTACTTCGCTTCACCTCTCCTAGACAGCCGCACCCTCTGAATGGAGAATTTTTCTTCGTGGAGAATGTTATAGCGAAGGGTATAAGTCGCGTTCGTAGAGCTGTACAGGCATGAGGTGTTAGCCCAGCATGAGTTCTTAGCCAACTGCTTCCTCTTCCAGCCACCGAAGCGTGCGGACGCCTAATTATGTGCTCCTTGGGAGCGGCGTTCGCGGCCTAGTCTGGCCGCGTTAACAGGATTGAAGTGAACGGTGAGGACGAGTACCAAGCTCTTTTGCCCCAACTGCCGACAGGACGTATCGTATTGAATACGGTGTTTCTTGACGGAGACGTGAAAGCAAGACCATTCCTCGTCGAGGACTTTAGAGACATGCTCGCGCGCGTTGGTATGATATTTCACGTTATAGCGTTGGGGGCGTACCAGATCAACCACGTGTGGGCGGTGACCTTCAAAAGTGCCGAGGTTACAAAAAGATTCTGGCGGCCGGCTAGCAGGAAGTGAAGGGACGCCGGTGCCTCGTGTGTATTCGCAGGACCAGCAGTTGAGGCTGAAGCTTCACTGGCTGCTGCACGGCGTTGAAGACGAGGACGTTCGCACCGCGCTTCCATCTTATGTCAAGGTGATTGAAGTCACAAAAAATATGACGTTTCGATGGTGTGCGACACAAACGGTCCACGACGCGGGCGGTTATGCTGAAGCTCAAGGCCGGCTTGGCGGTGGAAGATTTGCCGCATCACATCAGAGTCGCAGGGGAGTTGGCCCTCTTATTGGCGCCAGGCAGGCCCATGCAATGTTTGTGCTGCCAAGGGACTGGTCACGTTCGCCGTGACTGCAAGGTGCCTCACTGCGAGGAATGCCGTCGGTTAGGTCATGCACACGCGGATGGCGTCCGCACTTACGCCAACGTCACAGGGCCTGCGGGTAAAGAAGAGATGCCAGAGCACTTCATGGACGCGGCCGAGGCGGAACCAGCAGCACAATGCACAGTAAACCTGTAAAAGGCGGAGGTGACCGCAAGTGTTCCAAGTCCTTCCCAAGACAAGAGGCCAAAGAACCAGTAGGTGGCGGCAGCGTTTGTTACTGCGATTCCAGCGGACAGCTTAAAGAACGAGCAGCCCACTGAAGTTGAGCCTGA
The DNA here is from genome assembly GCF_048455015.1 of Haemaphysalis longicornis. Taxonomy (NCBI): domain Eukaryota; kingdom Metazoa; phylum Arthropoda; class Arachnida; order Ixodida; family Ixodidae; genus Haemaphysalis; species Haemaphysalis longicornis. The sequence goes on along the minus strand of NW_027526225.1, from coordinate 10,559,491 downwards.
ACGAAGCGCGGATGAGACGAGGGAGGCGGCAGGGCAAACAAGCTCCGGGAACAACACCAAGCGCGGCGTCGACGAGACGGAAGAAGGGGAAGATGAGACCGCGGCCAGTAGCAAGGAACCGCCACTTAAAACAAACCCGGGGCGACGCTCTTCCCAGGTGAAACCACGTCCTAACGACTTCACCAGACGCGGACGCCTAGGAAAGCCGGCAAAGCAGCAGCCGGCACCAGCGACGCCGTCAACGCAGCAGCCACCCCTGTCTCCAAGGAGGAGGATGGTTGCGTTTAGCGAAACGCGGCCGCGAAAGGGTGAGCCCCATGCCCGCGGTCTCTAACATTTAATGGGAGACGAAATGGAAGGGTCTCTAAATGTAGCAACATTAAATGTTCGGGGTCTCGCTGCAATGAGAAAACAAAGCCAGGTATATCGCCTTTTGATAGATAAGGACGTCGATGTGTTTGCAGTTCAGGAGACGAAGGTGGACGGTGAGAACGAGACCGAGGACAAGGTGCGCCGTTTCACGTCCTGTTACTAGGTTTTCTGTACGTCACGCTGTGGGGACGTCGGCGGGTTGTGTATTGCTCGTAAAGGATTTGCCAGGGCTGGAAATGCAAGCGGCTATTGCATGTCTTTCTGGCGGCCTTGTTCTGTGCGATTCCCAATGTAACTCTGTCGAGTACAAAATTATTTGTGTGTACGCGCAAACGAATTGCAGGCCAGGTTCTTCCTGATAAATTCAAGCAACACTTAAACAGCTAAAGGCGACTTATGTTTTGGGGGAATTTTATATGTGTGCTGTCGAGCCGCGATAAAACAAGCAAAACCACCTGCGGTGACGCTAGCGCCAGTTTGCTGGCTGACAGACTAGGCGAATTCGCCTTCACTGATATAGGGAAATGCCTTGAGGGTACGAGAGAAGTGAGATTCATACATTTTCAGGAGTGCGGTCACGCACGGCTAGATAGGATTTATTTTTCACTAAATTTAACCCAACAATGTCACGGCTATGATGTACAGCCAATTTTTTTTTCTCGGACCAGTGTTTGGTTAATTGCAGACTGGTTTGGAAAAATCAAAACACACTTTTCTAGTGGGATTTGTGGAAGCTGAATGAAAAGCTGTTACAAGACGAAATGTTTGTAGTAGAAAAAATTACGGAAATAGCCTAATGTCATAACAGTCAAATTGGTGAGAAATGGGAAATGTGTATACAAAACGTTCAAATAAAAGCCATATAAAAGTCTAGCTGTGTAAAATATGAGGAAAAAAGAAAATAAAACCTATTTCGAGCGGGCCTTCAAATCGCAGAGCGCTACTACGCGCAATGGGTGAACATTAGACGATGGGGCGGCACCCAGAAAATCGGCATTAAGGCGTAACCACATGGAGCGATTTTTGCTAGCGATGCGACAAACGACAGCGACAAGCGAAAAAATCTGGTTTTCACCGCGAACCTCCGTCGCTAATCTTAGTCGCCACGCGCGATTCTAACATGGTGAAAGAAAAATCGCTTGTCGCCAGCATAACCACATGAAGCGTTTTTTGCGAGCCATGCGACCGGCGACAGCGACAAGCGGCAAGATCGGGCTGTCGCACCGATCGTCTGTCGCTAACTTTTGGCGTATCGCTCGCTTTTGGCATGACAAAAAACAAAACAAAAAATCGCGTCGCCCGGAAGGGCTAGAGAAGCGCAAAGGCTGACGGGGTACGTCGTCTGCTCCAGCGACTTCCGGTTCTAGAGCTCACTGGCATTCCGTCCGCCGGCGGCTTTCACGCGCGTGTGTGGGTGTTGTGTATTTGTCACAAAGTTGTTATCTTTCAGAGACGCCCCTGGTGGCATCCATCGTAGTTATCGTTGAAGGCGCGTTATTTGAGCGTTTTCTTTCGGTGGCAATAGACAAACAACGTGCACACACGCTCGTGAAGGCCGCTGGCGGGCGGAAGGCCAGGAGCGCTCGGGCAGGAGCAGACGACGTACCCGTGAGCCTTTGCGCTTCCACCGCTTGCTACTTGCCAGCGCGCATTTTTGTTGTCTGCTGCGGCGAGCATAGTATTGTGAAGAGCTGCTGTACGATGGCAAACTCACGGCCAACTTTCAATGATAACTTAATTGAAGAAGTGGAAAAGAGCCCGATAATATGGAACCTGGCCCTTCCTGCCTAAATAACCAACAGTGGAAAGACGTTGAACGGTGCCGCATCCCGCTGTTCCTCCGAACAACCGGTAAGGGACTCGAAGAACCGATATATTCAATTAAAAATGAATTGCACGGCCTACACTGTAGTTTTAATCACGGCTGCCGCCACACTGCATTGAAGTTAGCTTACTCCTTTCGTCATGTTCAACCTGCGCCCTTTTGGCGGCGCTATGTTTTCGTGCTTCGAGTTGCGTACGCGTGCATTCCGCGTCCCGCAAGGATTCTTTTATTTATTTCAACTACAAATGATAGGCATAATAGAATGAATGTGATTAGTCATACATAGCTTTAGTCAATGTCCTACTTAACGAGTACCAAATTATGTACGGGCTCGCCAAACAGAATCTCATACTATGATACTATACTTTGCTCCCACGCTGATCATTTTTGCATTTTGTTTTCGCAGTGCCCAAACTCAAGACACGACGGAAGAACGTGAAAGATTCCTTCCGGAGAATTTTCAAAATAAAAAACCCCGTCTTGAAGAGCAGCGCTGCAGCTGGAGAGGCCGAATTCCCCGACAGTGATGAGAAAGACAGGCGCGCTTACGCCAAATTGGTCGCACCAAGCAACTCCGATTACTTTTGGAAAGCTGCCGGAGAATTAGCAGGACCTTCAGCCTGGCAGCACGATTTCTGCGCTCCATAGCCGGTAAAACGAAATCCACACACCTCTGTTAACGACGCAAGTCGACAAAACCGACGAGAAGACCCTTTTGGCGCCTTTTTGCGCGCGCGCGCTCGTTCTGCGCAAGCGAGAAGTACGGAACTGCGGACCTCTTGTGGAAAATGAACTTGTAATTACTATTCAAATGACGTCACCGACTACGTTTTTAATAAATTATTGCTACGGAATGTAAATGTAAATTGTATTTATATATCTTTTTCGCATTGGTAACCATACTGTAAACAAAAAGCATTCTCGCCCCGCTACCTTGGTTGCCAACGGCCGGGCGACAACCCGTCGCTTGTCGCTGCATGTGGTTGCATCGGCTGGCGACAAGTCAAGTGGCAGCGACAACTTGTCGCTATCGCTTGTCGCGTCGCAAGCAAAAATCGCTCTATGTGGTTACGCCATTTTTGTAACAGAAAAGACACAAGCCAGGCGGAATATGATACAGAAATAGAAAAACGGTTATGTAACTTCGAAAAAAGAAGAGGTGGAGCACGCATTTTTTTATTACTTCAGCCACTTTTCGCTTTCAGGGAAATTGACTCAGAAAAATTCGAGGGAGATTTGCTCGGTGCCTTGCCACGCTTGGTTGACGAAACAAAGGTATGGCTCAAACAACCCTCCTCGGCCGAGGAAAGGTGTGCCATCGCAACCCTCAATCCGGGAGTGTCACCGGGTTCTGGGCTTAATGAGGTGTTCCATAAACATATCAAATATTTAATATCTCTTCTTGCCGACATGTCCAATAAAACCGACAAAATTGATGTGCTTCCTCCATCTTTTCAACGAGCCTGCAAAAATTACGGGATGTTAAAGCATACCGACCAATCTCACTGACAAATGTTGACTACAAAATTTTTATGAAGGTTCTGGGGAAAAGGTTACAAATGAAAATCCAGCAAATGGTAGGTCCACATCAGACGCGTAACATCAGGGGTCGTAACGTATTTACGAATATCCACAAGGCAGAGTGCGTGCTGGAATGTTGCGATGCAATGCGCTCGGGCGTGGCGATTCTCCAGCTAGACCTGGAGAAAGCCTTTGACTCCGTCTCCCACAAAATCCTGGTTTATGTTTTAGAGCACATCAACCTTGGTTCTGTCATTGGACGGGGAGTGGCGCCGGCCTACAGAGATACGACAGCGACAGGGCAATGGGGAAACGACGTTGACGGAGGCTTTGGGATTCGGGGCGAGGGAAGCCTCAACTTCAGCCTCAACCAATAGGTGGCTGGAAGGGTGGTGGAAGAAAAGTAGGGAAGAGAGTGGGACGTAGGATTAGTAATATACCGAATTTGAATTTAGAACAGAAGGGTGGAGGAATCTAAGCAGTGTTTCAAAGGCAGAAAGGGGCAGGGCGATGGAAGCTTAAACCCGGGCCGGTGGCTTAGGGGGTATACTCCATTATTTAAGAGAAGGGTAGGGCAAACAAGTACAATAACATGGGCAAGTTGGTTGGTGACAACCGACGTCCCGATACGAAGGGAGGGTGTCTAGTCATCATAATAATCATCATCATCATATTAACTACACGGTTGATAGTGAATACGAAATTGCCAGCGACCATCGAAGTACAGCGTTGAGTGCCAGGGCTGCCCCCTCAGTACTTTATTGTTTTGTGTATACATTCAAGCGCTGTGCCTGAGCATCATTCATAATAGTAAAACAAGTGGATTTAAACTACAAGAGACAGAGGTCAAGCTCCTCGCCTACGCTGACAACATGTTCGAACAAAGAAAGCGGGATGTCCGCCGTGGAAACAGTGAAGCATTTTGGTGAGATCACGGGTGTTACAATGTTAGCTCATGTGCAGCGTCCCACGCGGCGCTGATAGTTTTATGTTCAGCCGTGCAAGCCTGGCACAGCGGCGAGTGGCCGTTTTGGGGAAAAAAAGACAGTGCGTTCTGGGCAAACGGCTCGGCATGTTCTCATGTCTTTCGCGGGGCTGATGGCCTACTGCTCGCGGTAGTCACTTCCTACAGCTCGGCCATCCATACTTTTATACATGTAACAACTGGCGACGAGGATGAACGAAAGTTTAACGTGAGTCTTCGTTCCCGCAGCGCTCTGCCATCCGTTCCCAATGCCAAGTTTCGGCAACCTCGAGCCGTTCGAGGGGCGAGGAGACGACTGGCCCTGTTACGTGGACCGGCTCCAAGCATTTTTCTTGGCCAATGATGTCGCCCCGGAAAAGCGTACTTCCGTATTCATCAGCTGCTGCGGACAGAAAACGTATGCTTTGCTCCGAAATTTGTCCATCCCGCCAAGCCGAGTGACAAGACGCTGGAGGACATTCTTTTAGTTCTTGGAAGCCATTACTGTCCGAAGCCATCTGCCATCGTGCAGCGGTTTCGTTTCAACTCGCGCGTTCGCGCGGAAGGGGAATCCGTCAGCAATTTCATCGCAGCACTAAAGAGCCTTTCCGAGCACTGGAACTTTGGTGCTGAACTCGAAAACATGCTCCGCGACCGCATCGTGTGTGGCATAAACAGCGCAGACGTCCAAACAAGACTGCGGAAAAAACCAGACCTCACCTTCGACAACGCTGTGCAGACCGCCCTGGCAATGTAAGCAGCAAAAGGGACGCAAGCGAGATAGCCCAAGCTAACACAAGCAGTGGTTTCTCGACTAACCGTGTCTCGTCAGGCTTGGGGGGCGTCACCTGCTACCGCTGCGGGGATGGACACCTTGCATCGAAATGCAAACATGTGAAGACTATCTGCAATTACTGCCACAAACGAGGTCACTTGGCGAAGGTGTGCAATGCGACACGAAATCACAGCCAAGTCCAAAGCAACAACCCTTCCAAGGCACGTTCGTTCTTGGCACGAAGTTCACCGTCGTCGAGCAACCGTCATCGTGTGAATACTGTCCGCGATGAGGACGCCGCTACAGCTTCATCTGCCGAAGTTTTCGACATGTGGCCATTTGACTACGCCACGCCACTTCTGCCTTTCACCGTCACTGTTGACGTTTGCGGCAAGCCGCTCCGCATGGAAGTGGACACGGGAGCAAGTGTCTCCGTCATGGCCAAGTAGCGTCTTCTACAGCTTTTGCATTCGGTTCCTGTGCAGCCGTCACAAGTGTTTCTGCGAAGCTATTCCGGGTAACTGAAAAAGGTTCAAGGCAAAGCTGATGTCAGCGTGAAGTTTCATGGAGAGGAGGCTGACCTACCTATTTTTCTTACCGGAGACGGATCGCCCACTCTTCAAGGACACAACTGGATGTGTGAGATGGGTATCGGCGTTTCCGACGTTGAAGTGAACATCCACGCACTTTCAAACGTCAAACACCTAGTCCAAGACTACGACGAAGTGTTTGAAGAAGGCCTGGGTACGTTCAAGGGTGCTAGGCTTCTCTACATGTACCTTCAGATGCTCCACCTCGGTTCTTCAAGCCACGCCCACTGCTGTATGCTTTGGTGGATGGAGTCACTCAAGAAATCCAAAGATTATGAAGAGATTCCATTTTTCTTCCAGTCAAGACAGCAAAGTGGCCTGCTCCTATTCCAAGGATTGAGGACCTGTCGCCTGTGCTTGCTGGAGGTGAGAAATTCACAAAATTGGATTTGCGAGATGCGTACCAGCAAGCTGTCCTTGACGAGGCCTCTAGAGAGTACGTCACCATTTCGACGCATATGGGGTTGTTTCAGTACACCCGGTTGCCTTTTGGTGTATCATCTGCTTTAGCCATATTTCAGCGTGAGATGGAGAACTTGCTCAGGGGACTGCCACACGTAGCAGTCTATTTCGACGACATTCTTGTAACTGGCGCAAACGATGCTGAACACCTTCGCAACCTCAGTGCTGCGCTTAGCAAGCTTCAGAAATCTGGCCTCAAGCTGAAACGTGAAAAATGCCACTTTTTCGTCCCACAAGTTGAGTATCTCGGGCACATCATCAGCAAGGAAGGCCTTTCCCAAACGTTGACAAGGTAGCAGCCATTCTGCATGCTCCTTTTCCTGAAGATGTCAAGGAACTTCAGAGTTTCTTGGGACTTGTCACCTTCTACAGGTGCTTCTTATCCAATCTTTCGTCACTCCTTCGTCCACTGCACTTGCTTCTTTGTGAAGGGAAGAAGTGGGAATGGGGACAAGTGCCACAAGATGCATTCACTGCCTGCAAGCACTTGGTAACATCAGCTCCAGTTCTTGTGCATTTCAACCCTAGCAGGCCTGTTTGTCACAGCTGCGACGCATCGCCTTATGGCATAGGTGCAGCCCTGGCACACAAAAATACTGATGGCCTGGAACATCGCATTGCTTTTGCCTCGAGAAGCTTGTTAAAAGCAGAATAAAACTACAGCCAACTCGACAAGGAGGCATTGGATTTAGTGTTTGGTGTGGATCGGTTCCACCAGTACTTGTGGGGCATCTCATTCGAAGCACACACTGACCACAAGCCAATTCTTGGACTGCTGGTCGCCAACAAGCCCGTTTCCGTGCAAGTTTTGCCTCGAGTGGTCAGGTGAGTTCTGAAGCTTTCTGCGTACAAGTACGAACTTGTATCTAAGCGTGGCAAAGAGCTCGGCCACGCTGATGCTCTTAGTAGACTGCCTCTGCCAACTGACACCACTGCATTACCACGACCTGCTGACATGTTCTTGCTGGAGGAGGCATATCCGCGACTGCTTTCACCTGGTGTTGTGGCACAAGCCACAAGAAACGATCCAGTTTTGGGTCATGTTGTTCGTTCTGTTCTGAAAGTAGAAAGCCTCCTAGTGGGACCAGAGTGGAACCCCTTCAACACCAGAAGCTCAGAACTCAGTCTGCATGAGGGTTGCCAACTCTGGAGATCGAGAGTCGTGATCCCAAAATCACTGCAGGCCCAAGTTCTTGGCGTTCTTCATGCCAGCCACCCGGGTATAGAGAACAGCAAGATGATTGCCAAGAGCCATGTTTGGTGGCCAGGCATTGACAATGACACTGCCAAAAGTGTGAAGAGCTGCGCCACGTGCCAGACTCAACATCGAGCTGCACAGCCGGTTCAGCAGACGCCATGGCCTTTTTCCTCAACGACCCTTGTCAAGGCTTCACATTGACTTTGGAGGACCATTCCTATGTCACAGGTTCTTCGTTATTGTGGATGCGTTCTCAAAGTGGATAGAAGTATTTCCTGTGTCTTCCACATCTGCAGAAGCTACCATCTCTGCCTTGAGAGTTGCATTCGCTCAGCATGGCCTGCCTGACGTCATAGTTTGAGACAATGGTCCTGCCTTCACCAGTGCCCAGTACCTTGAGTTATTAGCTCTACATGGAATACGCCGCATGCTCGTACCGCTGTATCACCCTGCCTCAAACGGTGCAGCTGAACGAGTTGTACAAACTGTCAAGAACAAACTCAAGAAGTCTGGCTCTGGGAACTTCCAAACGCAGATCTCCAGGTTCCTGTTCGACTACACGACCACACCACATGAAGTTACAGGTCAGCCACCGTGTGAGCTTTTGACGCGAAGAATGTTCAAGACTCCGTTGGATGTCCTGAGACCAAGCCTGCAGGCATCTGTACTTCTAAAACAACTAAAGCAAAAGTTGTATGCTGACAGAGGGTCCCGGCAGGCCCCATCACTTGAGCCAGGTTATGACGTATATGCGCGAAACGTCCGCAGTGGTACACCTTGGGTGCCTGCCAGTGTTCTGGACGTCACTCCGTCATCAGCCAGTGTCCGTTTTGAAGATGGCACCTTGGGAAACCGACACAGCGACCACTTACGCCTTGTGCAGACACACGCACATCTGACTTCTCCTGAAACTGCTATTGCTGCAGCTCCACCACAGCTGGAGCCGCCGCCTCTCCATGCACCAGCTGTTCCGGAAGTGCCTCATCAGGAACAGCCACCTGGAAATAGCTTCTCTGGGAGTAGCTGTGCCATGGACAGTGAGAGGACTGCACTCAACAGTGGTGTGCACGTGAACAGTGACTCTGTCGTGCCTACGCCTCGCACACCAAAGTTGCGACGTAGCACGAGGACTTGGAAACCAGTGAATAGGTACACCCCATATTCTTCCTCCTAGAGGGGAGGAGTGTTACAGTGATGATGATGAAGCTTAGTGGCTTCCCCTTTGTAACAGGGTGGCGTTGCACAGCGGCCTTAGTCCCAACGCCACTGTACAATCACCTCGCCAAAAAAATACAAACTAAATAAATAAAAAATATAATATCAAAATAAAACAAAAATACATTTACGAAATGTTTGTGCTAGTCTGACTTCTTTGTTCGCATGTCTTCCCAGATTGTTCTCTGCTCTTTTCCCACCAACATTCTAACCTTCTTTTAAATGCAGAGCATTTCAGTAACTCACGATGTCACCCGCGTTGACGTCCGTAGTCGTAGTCCGCACCCTTCCCCCTACACTATATAAAAGAAAATACTATCCGGCGCCCGGTTTCGATCCCTCGACCCTGCGTGCGGAACGCAATGTACATGGTGATCTACCCACTGCGCCACAAAGCCGACAGAGAATGGAACGCTACGAACGCGCCTTATATCGTTGACTAATTCAAATTACTGCTGACGAGCGCTCTCTCGTCAGCAGTTACCACAAGTGCAACAACATTAACGTAACGCAAACTACTTAACGTCGTGCGCCCCCGGAAATGCCCTGCATTTGATCGTGCCCCTCGCGAGGGGGATGTTTCACTGCGTCTTCTCTCGATCGCGGGACCCGTGGCGCCATCTGGCGGAGGCGCGGCACAACTCGTAGCACTTTCTTTGAAAAAGCGCCTCGAAAGCACGGCAAAGATGAAATAGGGATGACGCGCTTTCGAGGCAATCCGCTGACGCGGCTGCTTTGTGTGCAGACTCGGCGGCGAGCGTCCCGGGATTCTGGCACCGACAGAATTATTAATAACCTCTACTGCTGTCCAATTCACCCTTCCGCTAACCTTAAAGCCAAGGGCTACCGGGAAATGGATGGCTCCATCACTGAGGACTGGACGGATAGTTTTGCACTACGTTACAATATGTCGCATGGTTTCTGGCTCATTTCGCAGCCTGTGCATAGTTCTTCATTTCCCGGCTCGGGGATAAGCGTTTTTGTCCGCAAGAAAACCGTCCGGGCTTCAAAAAGCAATGCAATCCCTTTGGTATTATCGAATAATTTTTCCCTTGTAATCTCCTGCTTCCCGATCCTGTAGATATCTAGTGACTTCTTCGCGTCCATTCTGTTTTTACAGGTTGTTGTCTCTGTTTCTTTCACTTCATTTTTTATTGCCTTGGTAGTTTCCCCTGCACTTCCAAGTTTCATATACTTCGTCCTGACCCTTCTGAATCTTTTTCTCTACTGTGTGTCCACGCTTTTAATGTGAAGATAACGTAACACTTTGGCCGCCCATCTCTGATCATCCATATTTCTAAGTCGCTCTTCAAAACATATTTTCCTCTTTGCTTCTTTCACTTCGAAAGATGCCCATTCCATGTCTCCCTGCACTGCCTCATTTGTTGTTTTACTGTGTGCTCCTAATTCCAATCGACCTACGGCCATCTGATTTACTTCTAGCCCTGATTGAATCTCTGATTTGACACACACTACTGCGTTTGAAAAGGTGAGTGCTGGTACCATTACTCCCTTCCAAATTCCTCTCACTACTTCATATCTGTTATATCCCCACAGTGCTTTGTGCTTCATGATAGAGGCGTTTCGTCTGCCTTTCATTCTTAAATGCTCCTCATGAGTTTTTAGATACGCCTGACTTTCGTTTAACCCTATGCCCAGATATTTGTATTCCGTTACCCACGGTATTGCTGCTTTTTGAACGAATACCGATTCGTTACGGGCGTTGTCATTAAAAACTAGAACTCCCGACTTTGCTGTGCTAAACTCTAACCCCAGTTCAGTGGCTCCTTCCCCGCAGATATCTGTGAGCTGTTGCAGACACTGTTTGCTATCTGCTAGTACTACTATGTCATCCGCATATATCAGTCCCGGGATATGTTGTTCCACTTCCTGTCCTTTGCGGCTATAACATAGATTGAAACCTATTTTACGGCCTTCAAGCTTTCTTTCTAGTCTAGCAACGTGCAGCATGGACAGAAATGGCGACAGAGGACAACCCTACTTTAAACCTCTATTTCTGACTACCGGTTCCGCGCACTTTTGGTCCTCTCAGGTAATTTGCACCTCACTCTCATTGTAAATTCCCTGCAACAGCTGTATAAAGTCCTGGCCTAATCCGTCCCGCTCAAGTATGCTCCATAGGAGTTCTCTGTCTACGTTGTCGTAGGCTCCCTTTATATCGAGAAATGCTGTCCATAGTGGTCGCTTCTAGACCATTGACACGTCTATGCATTGGGTTAAGACAAATAAATTGTCCTGTAAGCGTCGGTCCCGTCTGAAACCATTTTGTAGTTCTCCCAGTATGCTGTTCTCCTCTATCCACGCCTGTAGTTCCGCTTTTATGGCTTGCATTGCCACCCTGTATACCACTGAGGTGACTGTAATAGGCCTGTGAGAATTGGCATCAGCTCTTTCTCTTTTACCTTTATATATCTTCATCCTGCTCTTTCTCCATTTGTCCTGTACTTGCTTAGTTTTCATCACTTTTTCGATTGCTCGAATCAGTTGTGCCTTGCTTTTTGGACCCAGTAGGTTGACTAGCCGTATAGGAATTTCATCCGTCCCGGTTGCCATATTAGCTGGAACATTTTCTTCGGCTTTTTTCCAGTTTAGATTATCTAACTTTAGCTCTCTATCTGTACGCACTTCGCTTGCCCCACTCCCTGAATGCTGTAGCCCTCTCTCCGTTCTTCTGTACTTCTCTTGTATCATTGAGCGTATGTGAAATACCGCTCCTTCCCCTGTTAGTACCTGGCCTTCACCGTTTATGACATGACGTTGTACTTCTCCGGTCTTTTTCCTTAGTTCCTTTACATGATTGTAAAACTTTCTGGGCGCGCCTTTATCCTTTGTCCGTATATTCGAGACCCATCGCTCAATTTCTCGTTTACGTTTTTGCTGTACAAGTTTTTATACTTCCAGCTTCTTAAGGCGCTACCAATTCCACTTCAAAGTGTTTTCCTTTGTTTGCATTCCCACTCGCTTGGCCTCCCTGTGCTCCCTCGATGCTTGCTGCCTTTGTGTTACACCTTCCTTGATTTCCTTGTTCCACCAGCTTCTAGGTATTCTTTTTCCTTTTCAGTAGTTGCGTTCTTTCGCGTTCCATATCTTTCCTTGAATGAAAACAATGAGTTCGCTGTATTCCCAATCTTTGGTAGGTTGTCTCTCGATTTCCATCTCCAGGCTTTTGGCAATATTAGCCGTTTGCTGATCGTTAATTTTCAAGTCTTATACCACCGTTTTCTGGTTTTGACCTTGCATTTTTCCAAAAGTCAATGTTATCCGTTTATGGTCACTTGCTAAGCTGCATCCATCTATTTCCATTAGAGTCGACCTTTCATACACTCCTTCTGAAAGTATGCTGTAGTCTATACTGGACTGCTTTTCCCCTCGTTCCCAAGTAATTTGTCCCTCACATTTATTCTCTCTGTTTACTACAATGAGGTTATGTTCTTCATGCATTTATGAGTTTTCCGTCGCGGTCTGTGTATCCGTCCAGGTCCTCAATGTGGGCATTCATGTCTCCCACTAGAATTACTTCTCCCTATTGTCTTAGCTGATCGAGGTCCTGCTTAATGCATCCTACCAGTTTTTCATTCTTTTCTCTAACCTCCCTTTCATCACATGACCAGAGATAGGCGACTGCTAACAGCGTTTCTTTTCCTGATATCGTGCCATTAACTCACATATGTACTTCGCAGTTTTAGTTTCCTCTGTGCCAATTGGCTCCCTGTTGAATAAGCATGCCGAACCCTCCACCATTCTAGTACCTACCATTCTGTTACAGCCTTGCCATATATATTCATACATTTCTGGGGGTTCTTCTAAATCTCGAAGAAAAGTTTCTGTTAAGGCATATGCTTCAGTTTTTTTCGTTTTCTAGTTGGCCGCGAACCTCTAACCATTTTTCCCGTGATCTGCCACCGTGCATGTTTATGTAGTTAATCTTAGTCACCCCCCGCTTTTTCTTTGGGTTAATTTTTTTCCGATGTTTGGGATAAGAGTCGGTCACCGGGGGGACGTCGCTTGCCTCCTCGCTCGCCTGCATTGCTATCTCGTGCCCCTTTCTAAGCTTTTGTGCGCCCTGTGTGCTAACTTTGGTACTTTCCTTTGCGCTGTACATTCGACCTCGATCGCAATCGCTTGTTCCTGCCGCATTTTTACTGTCCCTGTTATTTAGTCCACCTTCCGGGATGTACTTGACCCCCCTAAAAAAGCTACCGCCCGCGCAGCTAGTCGCCTCCCCACCGGCTCCGCTATGCCCTCAGTGAAATGTACTCCGTCCCTAACAAATGCTCGGCCCCGGCCCGCACGGTGCACTTTCCGGTTGAGGTCAACCACTTCATAATTCATTGCTTTAGCGAGCGTCCAAATTTTCCTGTTGGCTTCTACCACTGCCCTTGCTACGTGGCCTCCTCTACCCTCAACTTCCGGCACCGTGCAGACCGCGATCTGGACGTCGTCTGAAATCGCCCGGAGTTGGCTGACCCCCTTCGCCACCTGCTTCGCTATGCCTCGTCCTCTTCCCTGAAGCACGTCGTTTAAGCCCCCCCCCCCCCATTATCACCGCTAGGTGCTTGCCTGTCATTGTGTCCCACACCTGCTCTTTCGCCATCTCCATCACCATGCTAACCACCTTTCCAGGAGGCGTGCTAGCCTTAACTTGGTTGTCCTCCCCTACCCTCTTCGTAATCACCTGCTCTGCCCTGCGAATGTTCGAGTCGCCCACAATGCTGACTCTCCGCTCCCTTGGTTCTTTTGGCTTCGCAGGTGTTTTTGCCGCCGAGGCTTTCGCGCTGATTGCCTCTGAGTAGCTCTTGCCCGGCGGCGACCCCTTCCCTTCTTCCACGACAGCGTTAGGCCCCTCTCCGCGACCAGTGCTGTCGTGTCCGCCCGCTGCCTCATGCTCGGCGGCCCTGGCCTCCCCTTGTCTTCCCGCCTCGGAGCCAGGCACCCTCGGTGCGCTTGCCCCGTAGCGTACGCCATTGCTTTCCAGAATGGCATACCTCGGCACACACACGCTTTCTACCTGGGCTAGCTTCCCTTCCAGAACATCACGCTGTTGCCTTTCGGCTTTCAGCTCCTCCACTAACCCGTCAACCTGTACCTTCAGTTGCTCCTTCTCCTGCGCTAGCCGGTCGAGGCGCGACTCCATTACACACATTCTACACATCAAGTCCTGCCCTTCCGCATCCTCAGCTGTCTCGAACCTTGTATCCTGGAGTGGATACTCCCGCTTGCACGTCATGCACGCAACGCCCGGCTTCTTCTTCGTCGCCGGCATGTTTCGGAGCTACCTCACTGCCGTCCACAAATTTATTACTGCCGCTTTCTCCCGCACGTGCTACGCTCGAAAAGAAAGGACAAACACCGTGCGATGCTTGCCTACTGCATCTTCCTTTGTTGGTGCATTGTCAAAAAGGTGCTTAAACACACCACTAACGCTAAACGTTACGTCTATTTGTTCTACAGCATTACGTTCATAAAAGAAAAACAAAAAAACAAACACTTATCGCATTCGCCGTCAGGGCCGTCGTCGTTGCGCTGGGAACACACGTCCGTCGTCCGCTGCGTCCGCATGAGAACCACATGTTAGCACATGTGCAGCACCCTCACGCGGGGCTGATAGTTTTATGTTCAACCGTGCAAGCCTGGCACAGCGGTGAGTGGCCGTTTTGGGGAAAAAAGACAGTTCGTTCTGGGCAAATGTTTCGGCATTTTCTGATGTCTTTCGAGGGCCTGATGGCCTACTGTTCGCGGTAGTCACTTCCTACCGCTCGGCCATCCATACTTCCACACATCTAACAACGGGGAGTCTGGTAAATAGGGGATAATGCCTGGGGTTTTGGTACGGTGAATGGATTTCAACGCCAGCGACGATTGCTAATATAACTTGGGTAACCACCCCAGTAAAGTACTGGGGAACCCCTCTGCAATACTATCGCGAGAGTGAGTCATACTGGATGGGGCGGGTGCAAACACTGAAAAAGAAAGCGGAAAAAGTGAAAGCAGTTGGGCAGTCAGTGTTCGCGAGCGCCACGACTTGTAATCTTTTCTTCATGGCAAAGCTTTGGTTTCTTATGCAAGTGCTGCATTGTTCACGTTTGAATTTCCAGAAGCTACACATGTATTTGCGGTTTTGTGTGCGGTCCACGTGGGAGAAGAGCAGTAGCACGCAGTTTTTTCGGCGAATCTGTGACGGTGGTTTAGGTCTGACTCACCTTTTTGTCCGGCAACTCGTAAGCCGATTTCTGTTTCAGTGCGATGTACAGAACGTTTACTGTGTGCTGTTATGCAAGCTGGGTTGATGCGTGGTTTGCCAGAATTTGTGGATTCTTAAAGTTGCATGCCAAGTGGTCTTCATAGATATTTTAAAGAAATTGTTTTGTCATTCCAATTTTTGGCAACCTGTTTTTTAGTGTAATAGCTGGCCAATGTAACCACGAAAAAATTATATAAGGATGGATGTGACCTAGTTTTTCCACGACAAAATGTGTTAATACGAGTGAAGTAAGTGGAAGGCTCACCTGGGGCAAAGGCTTTTTTTTTTAAATTGCACACTCATAAACTTTCAGTTGCAACTTGGAAGAAAGAAAATGGCTCTTAGTGCCATGGGGAACCGACTGTCCTATTTGTAAACAACCCAAAACAGTGGTGCATGTCTTTACTTTTAAGCCACAGTGTTCCTTTGCGACGCCCTCCAACGGCCATTCAAGAAAGATTTTCCACTTAGTCCACACGCCATACGTTTTTTTTGTGCATTGATAGAAAGGACGGTCTGCCTTTTGACCAAAGTTCGGAAAGTTGGCGCGGCTCAATCAAACTCACTCACAATTTTGTTTCGAATCTCCACTCACTGAAACTCAAACTCACAGTGAGCGCAAACTTCAGAACTCACTCGGACTCAAAACTGAAAATGTACTCAGAACTCAAAATGTACTCAAACTCAAAATGTACTCAAACTCAATTATTATTCAGAACTCAAAATGTACTCAAACTCAAACTGGACTGAAAACTCAAAATGTACCCAAAACTCCAAAGAAACTCAGAACTCAAAATGGACTGAAAACTCAAAATGAATTCACATCACAAATGGAGTCACAACTCTCGTGCTAGGAATTTTCTCGGGCTCAGATGGACTCTCATTTATTAGCATTCAGTTTTAAAATTCACGCGTTGGAAAAATGTTGCAGGTGCAAATTCGTGAGCTCAAACTCTTGCATTCGGTGCGACATGACACCTTAACTCCTGCGAGGTTGGAAACACTTTTCGTTGTAGATTTAATACAGCTATACCTGCTGGCCATGATAATTGGCGTTGCTTGCGAGCAATTGTACGTACGTATATACTGGATACCAAACTCTTGATCTAGGCTCCGTGTTCGTGTTCATGACAGAGGCGGTCCAGACTCGATGGTGTACTGGGCCACTGGTGCGAAACAAACAAGACTGGGCGACGGGACGTGCGCTCACTGCTCAATTCATTTACGTTACCGCTGCTTAGGGTAACGGTCCCGTGTCATCTTGTTCCGCCTCCTAAAAAAAACGCGTTGGGTCACAGCGAACTGTCCCCGTGAATCTCTGAAGCGTGAGGCGTTCATAGATATGCCTTTGCTTTTTGAATGTGTAGCATTCTTTTTTGAGTACTCTCCTACACCTCCCCCGGCCAGGATCGTGTAACTCCCTGCATTTCCACAAAAATGTACTTATCACGGAAGT
Organism: Haemaphysalis longicornis; assembly: GCF_048455015.1. Classification (NCBI taxonomy): domain Eukaryota; kingdom Metazoa; phylum Arthropoda; class Arachnida; order Ixodida; family Ixodidae; genus Haemaphysalis; species Haemaphysalis longicornis. Next base: position 10,542,851 of record NW_027526225.1, on the reverse strand, counting down.
TCAACCTGTAATTATTATATTAGCGTAAATGTAGATAATTGATCAAATGAAATTTTGGAAAACTAAAGAAAAAGAAATAATAAGAAACAAATTACACCATCTTCCGTAGGGCAACCCTGGGTAGTATGCAAAGCAGCCATGGGGTCGATTCAAGTGCCACTTAGTTTTCAGTTCTTCGCTGAGCCCATGGCTGCTTACCATACTACTCAGGGTTCCCCTACGGGAAGATGATGTAACCTTATTAGATGCGACGGGCTATGTCCCTCCCTTCTCGTTGTTGCGCCGTCCACACGCCCAGTGCGCATGCTCGGCTCGCTGAACGCACAGTGGTTTCTTACCCTTTGTTGCCTCCAAGAGCGACAGTGTTACCGGTGTCTTCCTGGGCCGGCCCGAGATGAGCCGAGCATGCGCAGTGGCGGTGTGGAGGGCACCACAACAAGGGAGGGAGATAGCCCCGACCATGAGATGCTGGAGCGACAGTGTTGCCAGCGTCTTCCTGGGCAGGCACGAGACGAGCACGCTTCCCCTTCAAGGGCTCCTGGAGCGGCAGTGTTGCCGGTGTCTTCTTGGGCCGGCGGCTAGATGGACGACGGACGACGGAGCCGAGAGCAAGACCTGCTTTGCATCTAATATCGAAAATGGTGAACCGTGTAACACGGGAGTCATGGATAGTCACAGACTGGGTTAAAATTCAAAGTGATGTGCCCCTAGCACTTTACGGCCCAGCCCACACAAACGTGTGGGTCAACGAATTCGTTTACTTAGTGGCGCCTGTTCCGGTTTCGGTTTCACAGCCCTGGGTAGCCGCTGCGAACACTTCCGAGGCTTTATTGGTTTCGGTAGTTCATTCATTTTGCCACCAGGGGGCGAGAAATCGCACATTAAAAATAGCGCCCCAGCAGGCACGATTACGCTAGCCGCCTTCAAGATGAAAACTGATATTTCTTCTTGCTATTCTCATATTTTCTGAATAACAACCGTAAGACACGACTTTCAGGACTTGGAAAAACACGATCGGCTAAAAAATACACCCATTCACTTCATGTGCGTTCCGTCATCACGCTTGAAAAATGAACCCACACATATGTGTGGGCTGGGCTTTCGTCGTTACGAAAATTTTGCTGGGCGGTATAGGCTGGCGGGCTCGTGCACTGCAGCGCCACCGATAAATAATTTTTTCTTGCTTTCTTGGTGTCTAAATTATTCGCGGTTTTGTGCTGGCTCGTTGGTAATGTTTTCTGGCGCCTTAACCTGAAATAGTTCCGTAATTACTTGCGATAATAATATTAATTATAATTATTAATTACATTATTAAAACATCATTGTTATTTATTTTCACAAAATCCTATTTTTAATGCAAGTACTCCTGAAAACAATATGAAACTTATAAATAATACGTAAAAATGCAGTTTTTCTGCGCCTGATGCCGTTTTTAAGGTATTCTTACTATGCGCGGATCATACGAATAGAAGCCCAGCCCACACATATGTGTGGGTTTGTTTTCTGTATGAAATACTCTGAGCTTTCTATTTTAACTTGTCGAAGCATCATTAGTAAGGGGTACATACAGAAAATTTATTTACTTGTGGCCATTTTTTCTAAAATATTTTTGTTGGGCCGGAAAGGGCTAGGGCATGTGAGGTATCAAATTGAAGGTCTCGAGCTGGGAAATCGCGTAGGACAAATAAAAATGCTTCGTGGTCATACTCATGACTCAGTTATTCTGAGTCATAATAAAGGTTGTGCTTCATATTGATGACCCATAGGCGTATGGGGTCTCAAATTAAATGTTTCGATTAGGGAAATAACGTTGGACAATTAAGAAATACAACCTGGTAGTAATAATGACATATTCACGGTGAATAATACAATGGTTTACAATTTACTGGGATATAACTAGTATATGCGTAGTACCGAATTGAAGATCTCGGTGAGGGGATTCGCGTGGGACAAAAAAAATGATTCCTGGTTATAATCGTTACACAGTCACGGTGAGTCATAAATATGGTTAACATTCAAAGTGATGTGCGCTAGGGCGTGTAGGGTGTCAAATTGAAGGTCTCAATGAGGGAAATCACTTGAGACAAATAACAATTCCTCCTGGTCATAATCATGACATAGTCATGGGGAGTCATCGATTGGGTTAGAAATCAAGGTGATGCCGCCGCGAGGCACGGGGTATCAAATTGAAGGTCTATGTGAGGGGAATCACTTGGGACAAATAAGAGATCCTTCTTCGTTATCCTCATGCGATAGTCATGGTAAGTCCTAAATTATGTTGAAATTCAAAGAAATTCTGACAGCGTGTGTGGGGTATCAGATTAAATGTTTCGATGAATAAAATCATGTGGGGCAGATAAGAAGGGCATCCCGCTGATCAGTAATAGTTAAGAGTAAACTGCGCAAATTCATCGCAGATGCTAGAAAGGTAGCACGAAAGGAATTGTGGTGCCAAAGGGAAGGGTTTGAGGGAGAAAATATAAACCGGGCAATGACTGCATCGCAAGATCATTATGTGCACTCACTTCATAAGTAAAAATTAGGAATTGTGTCGTAAGCTCATCGGGGTTGTACAATTATTAGTTTCCATGTCGAAATTCGCGTGAAGCTAAAGCAAACACGTGCTACTTAGTAATGGCGGGTTCAGTTTGGAAGGAAGGCAATATTGTAAGCACGAAGCTGCGTAGCGCGAAAATTCATTTATTTTGTTTTTACACTATCCCCATCACCAAACACTTCGAGGAACACTTTGCCTTCTGGATTAATCATCGTCACCATTGGTTCCTGCACCGGTGTTCTGAGACAGCTGTGGCATAGAATAAACGTCCTACTTCGCCAAGTACCCTAGGCCCTTACATATTCAAAAACCCTCATGTGGTGCTTCAGAGGGATTAATCGTATTTGCGGCATTTGACCAGGTCATCTTTAAAACGTGGCTTGGTCGACACCCTGCCGCTCGCAATGTCTGGAAAAAAGCCGCGTAGTCACCAAAACAACTCTGTTGAACAGCCACAGGGGCAAGATTGAAATGGAAGTTTGGGAAACTTCTTTTTTAATGTCGGGATGGGTCAACATCCGCAGCCAAGCACTGCTCACTGTATCCCGCTTCTATAACTTGTATAGATCAGAACTTTGCCGGGTCGGCCGTTTCCTAACGATGGAGGCACCACTTCGCGGGAATTTGTTGGGGACTGCGAGGCGGGCAGACGACGTCGCGGTCCCACGCTGTAGCTCCGTGCCACGCGTGGATATCAGACGTCCAGGAGGCATGGAAAATCGGTAAGTCTCATTTATTCGGTACGTCAGCAGCAACTTTTTCAACGGGGCTTTAAAGAGAACGTTCAAAGCGTCCGCGAGCTCTCATATTTGCCTATAAATTCTGTCCCCGACCCGCTAAGGCATCAGGCCACCCCAGAAGCGCTTTGTCCTGACGGGGGTTGCCTGTGAGGCTACCTTCAACCGTGCAAGCCGGACGCCCGACTTTTCATCCCTAATTGATGTTTAATTTCTTAATTGGGGCAGGTTTCCTTCATTGCCTTTAATTGGCAATGCGCAGGAGATACTCATCCCGGCCTGATTACGACATTGTTGGCTGCACCGACATTCAGCGGTAGGGCAAAGGGCTGATGCAACAAACCTGTGAAGTGCACCGCAACAAAAGAAGTGCCTGCCTGTGCGAAATCTATTCGCTGCAAAAATGCCCTGCGCTCATTGAGTGCCGCCGCGAATTGGTGGTCGTGCTGAATTGCAAAGACTTCGAACCAAGCAAATTTGCCAGAACACGTACGGTCGTACGCTGCTTCTGGAAGCACTGTTGATGAGCCCTCATGTTCAATCCCTATCGCACCTTTGTGTTCTCTGGAGGTCGGTTCTGTTCATCTCATCGACGTGAGGCCGACAAAATTCATCCGGACACCTATTCTGCAGCTCGGGTATGCAAACAAGTTGAGCCGAAAGCCAAATAAAAGCGTCGCATTTACGGAGAACGCCCAGTTGTGTCAGGAAATTGCTGTTCGCGGTTCCCACCTGCCGCTGAAACGCTATAGTCCATGTAAGCGACCAAACTGCGGTGAAATCTTGGTGTATCAAATAAGATGTCCCTGTTTGCCATCAGGAAATAGTGTTATGAAGCGGCAAATATTTTACTTTTATGAGCATGTACGTGTACGACTTGCGCAGTTAAAGGACTATTTCATAGCCTTGTTTAACAACCAACTCAGTATGAGGTATGGGAGCGCGTATTATATGTCAACACATTCCCACACCGACAGCAGCAAGCCATGCTTAAAAATTTGCACTTTCGCGCGCGCGATCGGAGGCATTCGCTGATTGCGCCAACCCACTTACTTCTTAGCGTATACGTAGGAGGCATATCAGCCCAATAGTTCCTAAGCTGTTTCATATGAACGCAGGCTTGTTGACGGATGTTGAGTGCTGCAATCTGCCGAACCAACCACGCTTTCAAGACGGCATGCCATCAATTAACGAGTACAGTTATTTCTATTGGGCACTGAAAATACTTTTTTTACTTAACTGGTGATTATTCAGTGCCATGATTTCCGATGGTTGCATCCGATCCACCTTCCTTCACCGAGACAATATTTTGATACCCAACACGCCCTGTCGGCATTACTTTGATCTTTAACCCAATAATTGGCTAGCCATGACTATATCATTATCATGATGATAAGGAAGGTGCATTTCTTTAATAATTCCACAGGATTTCGCTCATCGAGACGTTTGAGTTGATGCCAACAAGCCGTATTGGCATCATTCTAATTTTCACTCAATCTATGACTCACCAGGACTATGTCATAACTGTAACAAGAAAGCATTTTTATATTTTACTAACGTGATTCCGATCAACAAGACATTTGTTGATACCCCACACACCCTAGCAGGATCATTTCGAATCCTAATCAACTCTGACTAAACATGACCCTTGTGACTGTAAGCAGGACACATTATTTAAATGCCCCACTTGATTCCTCTAATCGAAACCTTGAATTTGATACCCCATTTGCTTTAGCCGCCTCACCTTGAATTTTAACCCTGTCTATGAGTCACCATGACTACCTCATGATTAGAACCATGAAGCCTTCTTATATTTGTCCCACGTGATTCCCCTCATCAAATAACAAATTTGATACGCTACACGACCGAGCGGGGTAACTTCGAATTTTAACCCACTATAACACTCCCCATGACTATCTCATGACTATAACCAGGAAGCATTGTTGTTATTGTCCTACGTGATTCCCCTCATCGAGACCATTAATTTGATACCCAACACATCCTAGTGGCATCAATTTGAATGTTAACCCAAACAATGACTAACTATGACTATCTCATGTTTTGCCATACCGCATTGTTGTCCAATGTGATTTCCCTCATCGTAACTTTGAATTTGATGCCCCGCACACCATAGTGGCAACATTTTGAATTTTCACCCAATTTATGACCTATTATGACTATGTCATATGAAATCAAAAAAGAAGCATTTCTGCATTTGTCCGACATAATTCCCCTCATCGAGACCTATAATTTCGTACGCCACAGACCCTAGCGCAATGAATTTGAATTTTAACGCAATCTATGACTAGCCATGACTAGGTCATATTATAACCATAACGCATATTCGTCCCACGTGATTCTCCTCATCTAGACCTTAGACATGATTCCCCACACGCCCTCGTTGCATCATTTTGATTTTTAACCCAATATATGACTTCTGTCTGATTATTATACACACCAAGCATTTTTTCTAATATACCTCGCTTGATTCCGTTTATCGGGACCTTTAACTTAATACCTTACATGCCATAACGACATCTGCTTTAATTTTCGCACAATGTATCTCATAATGCGGTCATTATTCTATCTAAATGGGCGTCACCCAGTCAGTTCAGTTGACAACTCATTTGAAGCAGCGGAGGGGACACCCGCCGCGCCGCTTCTTCTGCCCGGCGGTCACCTCTTCCTTTTTGACCCTAGCAAATCAAACGGTTAACAGAAGCAGGCGAACAACCAATGAAAAAGCGCCGCCGTGTGCTTTCCCACCACACTGTCCCACCTTCGTAGAGGATCCACCAAGAGGAAAAGGTGCGATAACCCTTCTTATGACCTCGCGTGTCGATTAATATTCACACGCCCAGCCGCTAAATCAGATCCCCCCTCCCCACCAACCTATCATGTCCATCGCGAATTCTGCTGTACCCGCAGCTAACCTGAATTGCAAGCAGAAATACTCAAACTCATAATGAACTCAAAACTCAAACTCTACTGAAACTCTAAATGTAATCAGTACTCAAAATGTAGTCAAACTCGAAATGTACTCAAAATTCAAAATGAACTCAAACTCAAAATGTACTCAGTACCATAGGTCGGCGTACTCACTCGTGGGTACACTCATTTGTACTCATTTGTTCTTAAACTCACGAGTGAGTACGATTATGAGTGAGTACACACCCAGAAAAAAAAGTGAGTACGACGAAGAGTCAGTACAGGGGTAAGTCCACCACTCGTGAGTACAGTACTCATGAATACACTGAGTAAAGTATTCATGAGTATGAGTATTCATGAGTTTGAGTACTAATGAGTATGAGTGCACAGTGCTCATGAGTACACCGTACTCATGAGTACACCGTACTCATAAGTACAATACTCATGAACACAGGTTTTGCGAGTGCCTACACTCTGGAGTATATGCACTTGTGAGTACAGTAGTGAAAACAAGTTTTATCATGAGCTCGAGTCCGGACGCGCGTGTACGAGTCGCAAACATTTAGCGGTGCCGCTGTGCAGCTGAACTGTCAAGGATGGTAAAATCAGACAATGAAAACTGCACCTCCCTACTTTCCCGGTCCCTGTTTGGCACTGTAAGCGTTTCTCGGCGGTCGCTCGCAAAGAGGTCACCGTGAAGAGGGAAAAACGAGGGGGTGAGGGCCCGGCGCGAAACGCGGCCGCAGTTGTTCTGCTCCTATGACACTTGTCGACTGCCGCAGTTATTTTTGTTGACGCGGTCTGTGAACGCATGGCGGCTTGATTGCGCTTGCTCCCTTCCAGTTGTTTTAGAGGAGAGGCGGTGGAGGCTGCTAACAGTGCACGCACCTGGCGTACTGAAATCCATCTTTTTCGGTCTTTAGAAGTTTCCGTAGACGGATTTCACGCCGTGTAGTCGTTTCGTGAGCCGAACCGCTCATTTCTACAGTCGCAGTTAATTTACGTAACTCGCGTCAAACCGAATGCGTAATTTGTACCGTTTGTCTCACCGAAATTGCCGGCACCATTCCGCTGTGCGTATTCAAGCGACAATTTGGCTGATGTACGTGCGCCCATATGGTTTAATTAGGTTCCCGTTTTGAGACATTTTGCTCAGGTTCACTAGTAATATAGTCTCGTGTAGTGCCATTTACAA